>NC_090444.1:560453814-560756668 GCF_031143425.1 Pleurodeles waltl
AAAGATTACATACAATTAAAATCACACGATGAATCAGAACCAAATGCATCTATCTATCTATCTATTTATCTATCTATCTATTTATCTATCTATCTATCTATCTATCTATCTATCTATCTATCTATCTATCTATCTATCTATCTATCTATCTATCTATCTATCTATCTATAAAACCTGGTAGTGGCCGGCAATAGGTAGTTGTATTTATGATCTAGTTTCTATAAATAAAAAATAGAATTTCAGCAGTTATAGTTAGAGTTTGTTCAAGTAACTATAACTTGTGCCCTAAGGTAACCATAACGCTCCAATTATAACTGCTGATTTTTTATGGTTTTGTATGAGTAAATCCAGAACCTCACTATAACGCCCCTTTATCCACCAGAAATAAAATATAAAGTTTGTGGTCCCAGCACTTGTTATTTTAATGCCCAGGATATTGTGTTAATGTACAAAATGTAGAGGGGTCACACAGAGCCCCACTCCAAGGGCAAATTAATGCCCCAAGGACCAACAAGCCCCCAGGGCTGAACTTTACAAAATGTGAGTGATGGCCGCGCAGACCCCCCCCCCCCACCCCAGGCTCCTGGAACCACCACTTCCCTGGACCTACAATAATATAATGAAGTGGGGGGGGCATGGTGGCTCCCCAAGACACAGGGACCACTACCTCCCTGGATCCACAGAAACAAAATTATGCGGGGCACATGGACCCCTCTGGGTTCTGGGGACCACCACCTCCCCGGGGCTACAAGAATTAAATGATGCAAGGGGTGGACAGACCTCCCCCGGGTCCCGGGTACAACCATCTCCTCATGGCTATAAATAAAAAAAGGCTGTGTGAACCCCCCAGGCCCTTGGTACCACCACTTCCCCAGGGCCAATTCATCCAGGGCCATATATGGCTCCAGGGACAACCACCTCCCAGGGGCTGGCCCTCTGCTGAATAAAGGAGGAGGGCCAAGTGGCCCTCTTCCTGGAGTCTTATAAGGCCCTGGGGACCACCATCCCCAGGGCTGGCGCCTGCTACTTCGTGAAGTGCCCACACTTGGGGGGGGGAACTAAGCAAGCCTTCTGCTTTCAGCAAGCAGGAGCTTTAAAAATGCTCCCGCTTGCTGGAAGCAGAGATTTAATCTCTTTCCATTGCCCACAGACATGGGATCCCTGGGGCCGAAATTGACCTAGGGAGTGGAGCCAGATGGTCCCCTTCCATTTCAATGTAAGCATTTGGCCTGGTGAGATAGTGTTCCACAGGGCCTGCGAGGTCCATACAGCCCCACTTAAATGTATTTAATGTATCCCGGGGAGTGATGGTCTCTGGGGCCCAAGAGGCCCATGTGGCCATCTCCTAACAATTGTTATTAAGTAGCCCCAGGGGGGTTGTGGTCCCTGGGGTCCGGGGGGTCAGTACGGCTCTCTGTAAATTTATTTCATGTTGTCCCAGGGAGGTGGTGCTCCCCGGGACCTCAAGGGGGACCATGCAGCCCCTCCTAACTTTTTTATTTGTGTTCCCCTGGGGAGGTAATGGTCCCCAAAGAGGCCCATGTGTCCCCACCATATATATATATATATATATATATATATATATATATATATATATATATATATATGTCATGTTGCCCTGGGAAGGTGGTGGACCCTGGGGTGAGGTGGGAAAGTAGGCCTCTAACTTTCTTTTATTATGTAGCCCCAGGGAGGTGGTGGTCCCCAGGGACCGGGGGGGCTCCATGTGGCCCCTCAGATATTTATTAAATATATGCCCAGGAAGGTGGTGGTCCCTGGGACTGAGGCTTGCGGCCCATTGTATATTTAAAAAATGTAGCCCATGGGAAGTGGTGGTCCAGCGCCTGTTGCCAACCCCCACCATGCATGGCCGAAGGCCTTGCATAGAGGTGGTTGGATTAACGTACAGTAATTAAATTACTTTACAGAAAAAATGAAAAAACATTGAAATTCACTGAAAAAAACAAAGAATACAGTGACGTTATAGTTAGGAAATGTAATTTAAAAAAACATAGACTGTAGAACAGTAACTCACTCCCTCGGCATGCACTGCTAATTACCCCAAATATTATAACACTCATGACATCTTTTACAATACCATTAATAATGTCACTGGAACTTTTGCAGTAACATTATTGATGAGAAAACTGTGCATGGAGGGGGCACAAGTTATAGTTGCATTAGGGCACGAGTTACAGTTAATTGAAGTACCTAACTATAACGTTTGAATTTCTTTGTGAGCCTAACTATAACATCCCTCTAACCTTTATTTTTATATATATATATATATATATATATATATATAAACATGTATGCAAAATTCCTCTTATACGTATATAAACATATATGCAAAATTTCTCTTGTCAAAAGAAAGACACAGACACCTTTGAATTGCTGATTAGGTTTTTACTGGAAAAATACAAGCTTCACTCCAACGAGTTGTTGCTGTTGCCTTGGTCACAGATAGAGTGTTAACACCAGACACATTCCCAAATAGTGAAAAACATAAACAAAAGATAAACGTATGTTGAATCATGCCCAAATGAGACTCAAAACTGCAGCCACATTAAGATGTAGTTAATTTGTAGATCAAATATATATATATTTATTTATTTATATATCTTTATATATTTATATATATATATGTAGATATATAAATAAACACTAGAGTCAAAAGAATATGCAGAATCAAGCAACCTAGTTATTATGTGGTGACCCCCAAGGGAAACACAAAGATAAATAGGCATGAAATTCTAGCAGTGCAGACAGCCCATTAAACCTGAAGATGATAATCCAGACGTATGTTGCTTTACATCACCATCCATTATTTTGTTAATAAAACCAATAATTATCTAAGGAGGCCATCATGACATCAATCAACTTGTACAAATAATCTTATTCCCAATTTTATCCAGGATGAATGGCCATTTCCTCAGTCGAGTTCAGGCCTGTAAGGGCAAATGTTTCTAAGTCTGCAATATACCTTGATTCCAACCTCCCCAACTTTCATACTCTATCGTATGTCAGGTTCCACATTATCAATCACCACAAATCTTAACAAGTTTTCGTTACCAAAATGGAGATTATGAAAATGCCTGGCAACAGGATATTGGGGATCATTGTGGCAAACTGCCCTTCTGTGCTCCAGCACCCTCTTCTTACTTAGTGAATCATGGTCCACACATAGAGCTTCTCACATGGACATATCAGGCAGTAGACACAACATTTAGTATTGTAGTATTGCAATTGTAAGAACCCCTAATAGACTCTTCTCTCCTCCCATTCCCCACTTTTAATCTTTTGCAATTCTTACTGTTAGTGCATGCTTTATACTTCATACAGCAGATAAAACAGTAGGACCAGTGATTCTTTTTTACATATTGGTATGTTGTGATACCATGTTGTAGCTCAGATTATCCTGAAGTGATATACTATTTCTGGACATGATTTGTGGTGTATTTTATATACATTTAGTTAAAAGAGGGTCAGTTTTTAAAATGTGCCAGCTTTTGTTCAAGATATTCCTAATGTTGAAGGCCTAATTGGAGTAAGTTGTGACAAATCTAATAGAGTCCTGCTCCTCAACAGCAGGGGTGTTACTCTGGTGGAGCAAACACTCTTGTGAGATATTGTTCACCTTTACTTTTGCATGGGTTGTAGTTTTGATACTGTACCCTCTTTCTTTGAACCTTTCACACATAATCTTACATTCACATTCAATATCTTCTAGTGTACTACAGAGCTGTCTGGCCAGTAGCTGCTTTCCAAATGGGATATTGTTTATAAGGGTGCAAGGATGTGCACTCTGGGCATTCAGTAAACTGTTACCTACCGTATGTTTTCTGAAAAACCTTGCAGTATGTTGATGATTCTTGACCACAATTTCCATATCCAGAAACTCTGGTGGGCTCTGTGAACTGTAGGGTAAAGTTATTTTTGCTGATTTGTCATCACCTCTCCACATTACAAAAATGTTGTCTATGTAACGACTCCACAAAATCACCCTTTCTGCAAATTTTCTGACCTCAGTAGACACCTGCCCCTCCCACCAGCCCATTAACAAGTTTGCGTAGCTGCGGGCAAAGCAAGTGCCCATCACCGTCCACTGCAGTTGCTTGTAAATCTGCATTTTAAAGAAAAAATAGTTATTCAGGAGACAGTACTGGATGCTGTCCAATATAATTTCGGTGTGCAGTAACAGAGAGATAAATCTAGCCATCATAAAATGTCCTACTACCTTCAAACCTAGGTCATGTCTGATACTGGTGAACAGGCTTCTAGTGCATCTAGTGTCAGCAATAGGTACTCCTTTCAATGTACGTCTTCAATAGTCCTCAGAAAGTGTGTAGTGTCGTTGATGTACAATGGCAAAGTACTTACAAAGGACCAAAGATAATGGTCTATATACTTTGAGGCGTTCTGTAACAGTGATCCTAATGCAAGCACAATAGGTCTACCCGGTGGATTTAGCTCATCCTTGTTTCATTTGGGCAGTAAGTATAACTAGGGATTTTCGGATGGTCACTCTTCAGAAAAAGATAATCACCCCACTCAAGTAGGCCCCTCCCCTTCCATTCAAACCACATCTTATAATGTCTAATGTCAGCTTCTTAAACTTCAATTAAATTTGATTTCTCATAACAGCTAGGATCCCCCAGCTGTCTCATGCCTTCAGATAGATACTGTGTTTTATCAAGGACAACAACATTGCCCCCTTTATCTGACTGCTGCATCACAATAGTGGGGTCTTTCCTTAGGCTGCCGAAGGCAGCTAATTAGTACCTGGGTATATATTTTTCCTTCTGATATACCTGATCCTTTTCAATTATTTTATTTTATCCCTTTTTAAAAAAAACATGGCATCACAAAGCACTAGTGGTAGAAAAGTAGAAAGTAGATTTAGGCTTCTACGGACTTGGGCATGCCTTGTCCACCACAATACCCACAACATCCAAATTAATGAATGGGTCCTCATGGGCATCTAGATACTCATAAAAAATTGCTAGAGTATGTCATCTTTCCATGCCCACGATACACAGGATACTTAGGTTATAGGTTAGAGCCAGCAGCTGCATTATCCTGATAAGTGCTTCTGGTCTGAAACCACTTCTTTAATTTTAACTTCCTCAGAAATGTAAATAGATCTATCAGGGAGCTCCCACATAATGGGATGGAAGCGAGAGAGAGCGAGAGAGATTGCTTTTGCAATGGTCTTACCATACAATGGTTTCAAAGTGTCACACTAGCAAGATTTTTGATTTAAATATTATAGCTATATTTTTAAGCACAACCGAACAAGAACAGAGTCATTTCTGGTAAAGCTCTTGCACTGTCACTCAGTAGGTTGAAGTTTGAAATCCTTGTATCTCACGGTAGTACATAAGTATATTTACTACAGTTTTTAATGTTAGAGATTCTCCATGATGTAACATTTACATCTTTCTCAATGAAACTCTTTGGGTTGAATGGCATAGTTATGTCTGGACACCGCAGCATAAGGATGCAGGGTTGGGTGGTTCTAGGGGGTCTGCCGTCCTGGAGTCAGTACTTTTAGGGGGTCGGCTGTCCCTGCGGCCAACCCAGGCATGCATAGCCAAAGGCGTGCATGGTGGGGGTTGGGTGATTATAGGGAGATGGCTGCATCTGCAGCCAACCCCTGCAATGCACTGGGGAAGGTCATTCATGAAGGTGGTTGAATTCATGTAAATTAATTAAAATAAATTTATGTTAAAAAAATAGAAATTCACTGAAAAAAACAAAGGCTACAGGGACATTATAGTTAGGAAATAGAATTAAAAAGACCATAGAAATTCACTTAAAAACCAAAGGTTATAAGGATGTTATAGTTAGGCACTGAATTCAACAATTATAGTTATGGTTATCTCAAGTAATTATAATTTGTGCCATAGGGTAACTATAACTCATGTTTCGCCATGCACTGCTAATTACCGCAAATATTACAGCACTCATAACATCTTTTATAACACCATTAATAATATAAAAATAATAATAATTACAATAATATAAACTATAATAATATATTATATGTTGGCAGCCAATCAGTTCTCCGCAGGAGATCGGGAGAATTTGCAAAGTCATTATGACTCGAGATATACAAATTTGGAATTCCTTTAATTTCTTAAAAACTACTGAAGGGATTTACACCAAATAACCAACAATGTGCTTTCTGGACTAAAAGCTACCATTTTGCCAAATTTGGTAGAATTCCGTCTAGCAGTTTGGGCTGTAGTCATGTTCAAAATCCCTATGGGAATTGAAGTGGGAAATGCACTTTTTTTTACTCCAACCTTTTTCTCGGCCCCCACTTGACAGATGACTCTGAAACTTTCCATATACATCAAGACCCTCAGGCACACTTTTGTTGTTAAATTTCATGAAGATTCATCAAACTGTGCTAATGATATAGCCAAGTAAAAAAAAATCATTTTTTCTATTTAAACCAGGTCCTAACCATAAGTACCTACTGGCAACCGAAACCGACATGATAGATATATATATATATGTATATGTATAAATATATATGGTTGTTGGACTACAAATAAGAGGGACAGTATGAACATGGGGTGAATAATTTGGTTGCAGATTTTTTAAGTCGAATGCCGTTACCTTTGAAAGAAGAAAGGGACATAGAATTAGATGGTGTATGTGTGGCTAATATTCCTGAAGAGGTACCTAACATTTCTGAAGAGGAATGGGTGCAAACCCAGGATGTTGATGAAACATTGATTGAGGTGAGTAGGAAGATCATTGAAGGCTGGCCTGAGAAAAAATTGGTGCATAAGAAATTTCGCACATACTAGGAGTTAAAGCAAGAGTTGGCTTTTGAAGGAGGGTTAGTAATGAGAAATGGTAGAGTGATTCCTCCTGTATTTTCTTACTGGTGGCCAGGAGATGACAGGAGAGGAATTATCAGGCATGTGAAAATTCAGGCAAAACTCACACTTTTACACCGTATAGTTAGTCTCAGTATGCCTTGGGAGAGAATAGGGATTGATGTTGTGGGTCCTGTTTGGGAGGATTGTGAATAGAAGTATATCATTGTTCTGGTAGACCATTTTTCCAAGTAGCCTGATATGGATATTGTCCACAAAGGTGACATTGGAACGATAATAGGGTCTTGTAAGAGTATTTTTGAAAGAGTGGTTACCAAAAAGTATCATTAGCGACAATGGACCTCAGTTCACTTCAGAAGCATTCAAAACATTTTTAATAGATAATGGAAATTCACACAATACTACTTCATTGTGCCATTTAGCTGGCAATGGTGCAGTTGAAATGTTTAACTCTGTTATCAAAGGTATGAAAACAATGACCTGGATTGGAGGAATGAATTAGTTCACAATATGTGGGCTTACAGTATAACTCCTTGTAAATTCAATGGACTTAGTCCTTTTGTATTGATGAGGGAAAGAACACCTATTACTAAAAATAATGTAGAGTGGATGATCATGGGTAAGGAGGCTATTTGGCCATCTCGTGAGGTGAAACACAAGTTTGAGCATGCACAAGAAATGTGCAAGAATATTATGATGCAAAACATTGATGCAGATCTGTGCATAGTAAGATAGGAGACAAAGTAAGGGTTAAAAAAGTGAAAGTTTGAAAAAAGGTTAAAGCTGTTTTTCACAACCATTAATTGTGGAGAGAATATACTGTAATTCAGTGTTGTTAATTGATGGAAGAGTGTGGAATCTCTCATCTTTATCTTTGTGGAAGAGGGAGCAGGGGCTGCATCAAACATCTTCCAACCTACAGAGGAACAGGAAAAACAAACCCAGGGACACCATAGACATAAGTTTGACTGGTTGACAGACCGTGGAAGTAGTGAGTGTTTGCAGAATAAGGAAGTGAGATTGGGAAGTGACCATACATATATTCAATAACCTTTGACACAAGAAATGGATAGGGCAGATAAGATGATTTATTGTGATGAATGTGATCGAAGTTCCAGCAATGGTGTGGGTGTTGATGAAGAATCAATGTTGCAGGACGTTTATACTAGTGATAGAATACATTGAGAAAAAAATCTAAAATTGAGAACAGAGTGAGTAAATATGGTTTGTGGTGAAGGAACCTAACAAATTGTGAGACTTTATATGTGATTTAGCAAATTATGATGCCCATTGTTACCTATAATTTGTTTATTACTTACTTCTTTGTTGTAATAATGTATAATGTGATATTAGTATATCTATGTATTTTTAGTAGATATAGTAATAAGGTTGTGATATGGGGATTCATATATCAGTTTTGGGTAGGTTCATCTTAGGACCTATATACAATAACAATTTAATAAATTTAGATGCAATAGTTTACAGTTTTACATTTTTGCTTATTTCTATTGAAAAAAGGAAGATGTGTTATGATGTTGTGCTTGTTACGACTATGTGTATCATACTTACGAGGCACCAAACTCCTGTGCCTCAGGTTATGATCCAATTTCATTCTATTTGGAAACATTGGGGTGGTTTATGAGGTTTAGCAGTTGAAGAGAGGCTGTCGGGTGGAATGTTTCTGTCAGTGCCCAGATGCTGTGTCAGGGTTATAGAAGAATAAAGTGAACTGCTAAGGGAAAACTAGTGTTAGCGATTTCATAAAACTTCCCTGATGTTTTCTGAGTTTAATCCATACAAACTGGGATATACATTTGACAACCCAGTAAACATCTGAAATCACAATAGAATAAATAAAATCAGAATTTCCTGAATTTCCTCTGAATACAGAAACCACTTAAAACACGCAACGCTAGAAGAAAAAACAGCAGGGTGCTTTTATGTTTTATGCATTCCTCACTATGAATGATACAAACCAATCAATGAGTTTCAAGGTATTGGCAGATTAATTCTATTAGATATTTTATTTCCTCTTCTGATGCAAAGGACACACACTCAGCTATACATTTTCAGAAAATATATCAATTAAATATTTGCTTTTGAGTACAGCCTTAATTGATGCTGGTCTGGCACATCTGTTTGACTTTCTACCTCTTGTTTGCAATGATTTCTCTCATAGGACTCTGCGATATACTATCATAGCTTTTTCTGATCTACTTTTTAAGGCCAGCAGAAAGTTTTGTCTTTGATATTATTAGAAGTTCATTGTCAACACACTCGGCCTGAAAAAACACTATGCATAGTTAGTAATGTAGGCCAAAGTAATGGCATTCAATTGGAAAGAAGGGAGAGCAGATGCAGGGGAGGTTCATTCAACAGGAGGCACTGAGACACTCCACCTATTATGCAATAGTGATGCAACCCTGATGCACAATCTTAGTAAATCTGGGCATACGTTTCTTAAACATGTTGGCAGGGCTTAAACATGAAAGTATTACCAAGTTACCTTCACGGGCGCTAGTGGGCCTCACAAATAGACATAACATAGTAAGGTATTATCTGCATTGTTGTGAGGCAACATTAATTCTATGACAGTATAACTTATAGATTCTCAGTTTTAATGGTGTGTTGGGTCACAGCTCCCCCATGACTTTTCCCACTTTAGTTGGGAGGATTTAGGTCAGTTGTCTTCAAATATTATGCTAAGTCCCCCAGACCTAGGCCCATATTTATACTTTTTTAGCGCCGCATTTGAGCCACTTTTTGATGCAAAAACGGCGCAAACTTACAAAATACAATTGGCCCATATTTATACTTTTTGACGCTAAACTGCGCTAACGCAGTTTAGCGTCAAAAAATTTAGCGCCGTCTAACGCCATTCCGAAGCGCCATGCGGGCGCCGTATTTATGGAATGGCGTTAGCCGGCGCAAGCAGACCGGCGCTGCCTGGTGTGCGTGGAAAAAAACCACGTAGACCAGGCAGCACCGGCGTAGGGGGAAAATGGCGCTAGGGCGTCTTAAAATGGCGCAAGTCGGGTTGACGCTAAAAATCGTCTTAACCCGATTTGCGCCATTTTTTTGACGCCCAGACGCCATTGAAATGACTCCTGTCTTAGTAAAGACAGGAGTCATGCCCCCTTGCCCAATGGCCATGCCCAGGGGACTTATGTCCCCTGGGCATGATCATTGGGCATAGTGGCATGTAGGGGGGCACAAATAAGGCCCCCCTATGCCACCAAAAAATATTTTAAAAAATAAAAAATTATACTTACGTGAACTTACCTGAATGTCCCTTGGGTGGGTCCCTCCATCCTTGGGTGTCCTCCTGGGGTGGGCAGGGGTGGCAGGGGGGGTCCCTGGGGGCAGGGGAGGGCACCTGTGGGCTCATTTTGAGCCCACAGGCCCCTTAACGCCTACCCTGACCCAGGCGTTAAAAAGTGGCGCAAATGCGGGGTTTTTTGACCCGCCACCTCCCGGGCATGATTTTTGCCCGGGAGTATAAATACGACGCATTTGCGTCGCCGTCATTTTTTTAGACGGGAACGCCTTCCTTGCATCTCATTAACGCAAGGAAGGCGTTCACGCTAAAAAATGACGCTCTTTGCCCATACTTTGGCGCTAGACGCGTCTAACGCCAAAGTATAAATATGGCGTTAGTTTTGCGCCGAATTTGCGTCGAAAAAAACGACGCTAATTCGGCGCAAACGGAGTATAAATACGGGCCAATTGTATTTTGTAAGTTTGCACCGTTTTTGCCTCAAAAAGCAGCGCAAATGCGGCGGTAAAAAAGTATAAATATGGGCCCTAATGTTTTCAGGTTGTGCCTTTCTACAGCATGTGAGGGTAGAGCATAAATGAAGTCCAGGAGGGGAAAAGCTTATTAAATTGCTGGCACAGTGGAGTTTGTCTCAGGCATCTTCTCCAGCAGAGCCCAATGTGATCTCCTCTACAAAGTGCCCCTGAGACCATTCTCAATGAAGTACTACATTGACCTCTCTGCAAAATCCCATTAAGGAAGCCCTAGAGTTTATCTGTAAGCCTAATGCCTAACACAACCTATATCAACAATACAAAAACTGTGCTGCAGCCCTACAGAAATTTTCATTTTGCTCAATCATACTTTAATAGTTGCCGTTCTGCTCAACTTTGGACGAAAAAACATTCTCTTAAACACAACAATGATAAAACGGAAGTGCTGAGATCTGCCAGGCAGTCCACCTGAAGCTCTCTTTTGTGACCGTCAGAACTTGGGTCCACCCCTTTCCAGTTTCTATGGCTAAAAATCTATGTTTCTATTTTGATTTTATCTTTCCTTCCCTACACATGCCAATAAGCTGTGTGTCAAATTTGTCACTCTCTTCTTTTGATGAATACGATTCAATTATCTGCTCCATATTTATAATCACACAGCTTGTTAAGTCCTTTTTTTGTGGTAGTACTATAGAAATTCTAGGTATATGGAACTTTCCACTAAATAATTTTCTAACTAAAAATTATTTAGGATCCAGCTACCGCCCGGATTTTCGATCAGCATCGCAGGTCACATACCTATCACCATTCTAGGAACCTTGGTTTTACTTCCAGTTTCAAAACAATCTGTTTTTAGAACCATATGTCATACACACCTTGCTGCATTCAAACTAGGACTAACATATTCTTAGTCTTAAAATTCCTCGAATTATCATTGTTCATACTCTTCTCAAAATCAACTCTCTCTCTCCTTTCTTGCAGCCAACGTCTGTAGTCGTCTTTCTCTAGACTTATATTTAGACTCTGAATTAACTTTTCTCACTCGGTGCCGTTCTTGTGTATATGCATATATATATATATATATATATATATATATATATATATATATATATATATATATATGTGTGTGTGAAGAGAAAACGAGAGAGAGAGAATACATAGTGGGTCACATTACGCATGATATATTTTTTTATATTACATGTTTTCTTAATTGGGATTTAATTATTATTTCTTTACCTTAGACGGCAATGTCTGTCAATATTTTGAAAAAAATGTGTTTTAGTGATTAAAGTACTAATATTTAAAATGTGTTTTATGCCATAATGTTTATTAATACAAGTTAAATTTTAAATGCAAAGCATTGGGCAAAACAAGAACCTTAAGACCATATCCGAAATTGTGCTTTTCTCTTTTGGTATATTGACACTAGAGAATACGTTTAGCAAGATAGAAAGAAAGAAGATAAAATGCAATGTGGTACAGTAACCCTTAAGTGGCACGGCTTCACACTTATAGGCCCTCATTCCGACCCTGGCGGTCATAGACCGCCATGGCCACGGGTGACGGAAGCACCGCCAACAGGCTGGCGGTGCTTCCTTGCCCATTCTGACCGCGGCAGTAAAGCCGCGGTCAGAAAACCGGGTCCGGCGGTTTCCCGCCGGATTTCCCCCGGCTGGGCAAATCCGCCATGGTGGCGCTGCAAGCAGCGCCGCCATGGGGATTCTGACCCCCTTACCGCCAGCCTGTTTCTGGCGGTTTTTACCGCCAGGAACAGGATGGCGGGCACGGGTGTCCTGGGGCCCCTGGGGGCCCCTGCACTGCCCATGCCAATGGCATGGGCAGCGCAGGGGCCCCTTAACAGGGCCCCAGCATGCTTTTCACTGTCTGCCTAGCAGACAGTGAAAAGCGCGACGGGTGCAACTGCACCCGTCGCACACCTGCAACACCGCCGGCTCCATTCGGAGCCGGCTTCAGTGTTGCAGGCCCCTTTCCCGCTGGGCCGGCTGGCGCTACCTTAGGTAGCGCCCGCCGGCCCAGCGGGAAAGTTGGAATGGCCCCAGCGGTCTTTTGACCGCGGGCGGCCAAATGGCGGTTCCCTCTAGGCGGGCGGCAACCGCCGCCCGCCGGGGTCAGAATGACCCCCATAATGTTTAATTCACACACTGGGGAGGATTCATTGGTAAATGCTTGCATTAAGAATGGTCCAACAATGGTTATCTTCTCATGTGTGTTGATTATTGCTGCGAGAACAGCACTGTCATTTTGACAGCCTTTTTCTTTTAGTCATAAATGAAAAAAACAAGAAAATCTGTGTCAAATAATTGAAAGGCAGAAAAATGGCGGAACAGAATTACACCAAACTTGTTACTCAGTTAGTACTTTACTCAACAACTGTGCTTTTGTTGGTTTGGTATACATCTATAGTTTTCAAGAAATCATAATTTAGGGAGGATCAGGTTGGGCAAGAGGAGGTTACATGTTTGAGACATCTTAATAGTTGAAAAGTCATAATTTTGATTTGCCTATAACTAGTGCTGTTTGACAAATGCACACAGAATTTAGCAGATGCTTACCATTTTTAGCTAGCTCATATTTTTGTGGATCTTCATCGGGAGGGCAGCTCTTAAAAGATGGGCTTAAAAAAGTGTTCCTTGCTAAGTTTTGCCTCATTTGACAATTCCACAAGAAAACTTTGTGAGTAATTTAACATGTTTAAGGCCCATATTCATACTCTTTTTGCGCCGCATTTCGTCATTTTTTTATGCAAATTCTGGGCAAACCTAACTCCATAGTTATATTTTGACGTTAGACATGTCCAATGTCGAAATATAGAAGTTTGCACCATTTTTTGAATGACTGTACCTTCCTTGTGACAGTGAGATACAAGGTAGGAGTTCCCATCCAAAAAATGGTGCTATCCCTATAGCCCCACAATTTATCCCCCTGTGCTAAAATGACGCACAGGTGGGAGGAGGGGCTAAATAATGGTGCTAAGCTTGCTGAACACCATTATTTAATGCCTGGGTCAGACCAGGTGTTAAAGGACCTGTGGACCTATTTCCATGGGTAAACACGACAGAATGGGTCTACAGGTGGCCTCCCCAAGCCCCAGGAACACCCTCACTCCCTCCAGAGGGACACCGGAGGATGGGGGTCCCCATTCCAGGTAAGTCCAGGTAAGTATTTTTTTCTATTTTTTTGCCATAGGGGCCCTAACTTGGGGCCCCCTGCATGGCACAGGGTGCAAGGGACATGCCCAGGGGACACTTGTCCCCTATGCTGTCCATTTGGGAGGTGTGCATGACTCCTGTCTTCCCTCTCTCTTTAGCTGCATGCAGAGTCGGAATTGGTGGGTTTGACTGATGGTGATGGCAGTGACCCACATGGGCTGATCCGAAAGCACGGCCTGCTACATTCAAGTGTAACGGGGAAGCAATGAGGGGAGACTCCGGCTATGCCCATGTGGGCTGCTACACACAAGTGTGAGGGGGAAAAAATGAGGGAAGATTCCCGAAGTGCCCCACATGGGCTGCTACACAAAAGTGTGAAGTGGAAGCAATTAAGAGTAGTCCTGCAGTGACCCACGTGGGCTGCTACTCACAATTTTGAGTGTAAGCAATGAGGGCAGCCTCCTGCAGCATTCCAAATGGGCTGCTACACACAAGTGTGGGGGAAGCAATGAAGGGGATTTCTGCAGTGCCCCCATGCCACATCAGCTAAGCTAAAGGCAGTTTGTTCTGTGAGGGCCACGGAGTCTGACTTCTCTTTCCTGTGGCTGAGAGAGGCTCCCGAGGAGGTTCAAGGAAACAGCTGAGACCTCCACTGTAGCCAGGGCATTGTGCGCATGCAACCACCCATCATCTGTGATGAGCTGTGGCTCTGCAGGGTGAGGGGTTTTACTGAGGTGCAGTAAAAGGCCTGCTGTGGTAAAGGTAGCATTACTAAATACCCATTAACTTTGCAGCTTTTGTTAAGGGGTCTGGATGTCCAGGTTTTTGAGAACAGCTGTGTGAAAACATCCCACAAAAAAAACAATTCATTTTCTCCCGTAAAACTGCACGCAGTGCAACATCAAGTACTGACACAAAGACTGAAATTAGGAATTATATAATTTCCTCCCTGATAAAACAGGCAGCGGTTAACTTTATGGAAGTTGAAGCAACCCTCAGATTATAAAGCAGCTGCACTTCTACCTGTCTGTGGTAGAGAGGTGGTGTATGTATACTGAGAGAAAACACATGATAATGGGGGAAAGGGATGATGGGGAGCAGGAGAAAGAAAGCACCTCTTGTACACTTTCACTGCAACCTTTGTGGAGTGCTAAATTACAACACTTGTACATGTCAGCTGCATAGCTGACTGCTAGAAATCTCCATTCACTTTAGAATTAGAATGATGCTCTGGCAAACCAGACCTGCTTAGACTGCTTGCACCTGGATTGAGGCAATGGTGAAGAGCAGGAGGTGATACGCTGTGATGTCCTATAGCTTCAAGTGTGTCATTGGCAGTATAGTGGCACTTCTGCCCCTCAGTCTCAAGTGTATTTGCATGTTTCTCTCAGCTGAGCATGACACCCTTAGGCATATCTGCTTCTTGCGCCAGCTCCATAAACGTCTGTGAAGGGACTCAGTCACACATACCTTAAACAGGGAAAGAAAAGCAATGTGCTGTAGAAATGCTGTGGCAAAGCAGTCAACACTGTCTAGTGTCACACATCACTTAGGAATTATATTTTCGCATGGGCCAAACAAAACAGATTCATTTTGCACCAAGTTTAAACAACTGCAACCCACCTTAGAAAGCTGGATTCTGGAAGAGCTGAGCCTTTAAGTAACTGACATAATATTTGCATGCCTTGATGAACTCCTTTTTAGGTCTGGCCTGCATCAGCTTTCTCTCTTTCTTGCAAAACCTTTGTCTTTAGTTTTGGGCCTCACCCATTGCTTACCACTTGTTGGCATCATTGTTGCTCTTATTTGCTGCCTTCTAATCGGGCAGCATGAGTGGAGTGTCACTTCCTCTTCTTCTGGATGGAGCATGGACCATGTATTCATGGCTTTGTTGCGTACTCTCACAATATTCTAATGATATTACTGGATTTTGAGCAGCAGAATCGCCTGCGGTGTGAGAGACTGAGTCTGGCCCACTAGAGGTGACAGCTGTCGCTCCAATCCCGGTATTGCTCCGGCTAACTAGCAGTGCCTTATTTCTACCCATGGGCAGGGATGATTGGGCAGCCGAGCGTATGACATAATTGATTTCTCAGGGAAACCGTGGTCACTCAGGTCTCATCCATTTCTCTCAGTTACATTAGTCTCCCATACACAATGACAAACAGAGGCAGTATGTATTTCAATTAGATTTTAATGAAGAGACTGCATCTTAGATAGCAAAGCATGTGCTGCAATAACCAGGACGATACAGCATGACAAGATTAAAATTGTGACAAGGAGAGTCAAGCATAGAAATAATGCTACCATATTTTCACTAGAGTCAATAAACTAATTCCTACCTAAGCTATAATAGAGCACAGCGTGTTAAGCTCTAATTCTGCACTTCGGGTTCCCCTGGGAAGACATCATCCCCCATACCTGAGCAAAAGCTTGAAGTTTGCATAAGCAGCTGTAGAGAAGCGTTCAGCAATCAGCATACAGTCGTGGTTCTCTGTCTGGAATCTCCCTCTAATGTGTAAGGCACAGGGAAGTGTTTTTATAATAAAACAGCTGATGTTCTAAGAAAATGCCCCTACGTAAGGATGTGTGTTTTTCTATGAAAGTCAGAGACAAAACTTGTACCACGTTCACCGACAATCTATCTAATTACAGCCTTGAAAGAAGCACAGAGTGAGCAAGAATGTCTTGTTTAAGAATCTAGTGCTGGCCTAGGCAAAAACTGCTAGATAGGGAGAAATAAAAGAAGACCGCAAAAGTGGCTATTGTAAGAAGAATAAAACTAAGCTGAATAAAATATATCTAGGTTAAGGTGCACAGTGGCAGGCCTAGTATGCTAAATTAACGTGCATGGAGCTATAGCTAAAATGGCTAAACAACACCCTCCCCTTGTTGGTTGAAGGTGGTTCAAATCCTAAATATACATAAAAGCTACTAAAACTCAACCTAAGATATACATGTAAAAATGTCAATAAATACAAGTTAAAAGGACACATGAGCATATATAAAAGGACAATTTGAAATGTTAACATGTGGCTTAAAAAGTGACCGAATTTCAATAATCAGAGTCATTTTGAAAGTTGCCAGTTGAATCTGGGACAATGGAGGACAGGAAATCATCCACTTCGACAGGTGTTAAAATTGGAAATGCATCTCCGAGAAGGACCAAGGAGCAGTTGTGTTCTATAGCCTGAGCCTCAGCCAAGGCAGCAGCATTCCGTGGAGTGCCCAATAATGAGTCAAGAGGCACATCCTCCAGGAAGGGCAACTCATAAACAGCTTCCATTAGCAAACGCACCCTCAACACGCATGTCGGTAATTAACCCTCAGCGAGAACATCAACAGATCAGCGTCCAATGAGAGCAAGCAGACAAACTTCCAGTGCATGTTCGAAAGAGCACCAAACGCACCCGAAACACGAGCTGCACACAATGCAAAACCGGTCTGAATGACAGAGACCAGTCATACTCTTATTCCTGCAGGAGTGTTGCTCCAAAGTGCTGTATCATGCTTTCACGACACAGCTGCGCTGATGGGAGCGCTCTCATTTCTCCTTGTTTCGGTGGGACAGCCATTGCACAAGAAAAATAGCAACAGCAAAATGCCAGCTATTATAGCCAAAGTTATTGGAAATCCCCTGAAAATACTGGAGAGTATTGAGTGGATGGCTGATGGTATCAAAACGAATGTGGAGGAGAAGGTGTGAACGAAACCAGAACCAACAGCCTTAAAGAACTGTGCGATTCCAGTAGTACTGGACGCATTAAATATTCTTCCCATGAGTTCCCCAAAGTGTCTCGGAAAGTTGGTACTTAAAAGGGACTTTATCTCTGCTGACGACCTTGCCACCTGAAGTGCATAGGTCTTGCGTGCAGAAGTGAGAGCCATGTGTATTTGAAACAGTAAAGCTTTGAGTCTGCTCAACTTGTCAAAATTCACAATAGAAGTAGCAATATGGGGTCAAATGTCAGCTACCTCTTTTAATCCAGTGGGAGGAAAAAGTACATTCCCACAGCATGTAACAATCTTAGAGACCGAAACAACACAAACTATTCCGGCTTGCATCCCACAACAGTATTCACCATTGATGAGAACATAGCTGCCATTTGAAAGCACCTGGTACGTAGGTCTAATCAAGGGGACTGGAATTCCCTTCAGATAAGAAGCCAAGTTCGCTGCAGACGCGTTACATGCTCCATTAAAGGACAGCTGTTTACAAACCATCGAATGGCTGACAGAGGTCTCCTATTCACAACTGCTGAGAAAAACTTATTTCATGCCACTGAGACATTTGTAAGAGAAGGGTAGCTCCCACACCTCATGGATGCAACTATCTTCCAGCCTTTCATATCTGCCTACCAGAATGTATTTTAAACATGGGGGTGAATTGAAGTGTGGAAATAGACAGATTATTGACCCTGTGTATTAACCTCTCCCCAAATGGCATTTCAGCCACAGTAAAAGACAACTTTTCTAATTTTTCGATGTTTAGCATGACATGGCAATTTATAATAATATGACTCAGAATTTTTAACATCGTGCCCAGAAAAATATGTAAGCTTTTCAGAATATGTTTTAGAACTCCCTTGCGGTGGAGTCGGACAATGTTCTCATTGTGTGTAATTAAAAACAGACTTTGGGGTACTTGCTCTGTGGATGAAATGGTGGCAATAATAATTATAGCAAAACATATCACTATAATTCTCTTTAGATTGATAAACATCTTCGTTTTCAAATACAGTGTAATTCTGCAATTCAGTCATCATAGACTCAACTTTCTTCACATCCCAATCATAAGAAAGAACTCCGGGTATTATTATATTGTTAATTGAAAGTTTAAATACATATGGTATTTGAACAACCTCTGTGGGGTCGTATATATCAAATGTAACTTTATCCCAACCAATACCATCAGGAATTGGTATAGCAGAAATGTTCACAAAAAACAAGTCTCTGCAGACCTTGTGAGAAGAAAAAATTGGTTTTAGGACTTCATCCACCAGTTCAACAGTTGATTTTTCAGAAAATGACTATGTATTAATAAAAAGAATGTTATAACAAACCCAATCCAAAGTAGGAAAGCCAATACAGTCAAGGAAAGCCACTGATAGTTCCATGGAAGAATAAAGTAAGTTGTTTTAAGCCAGTTTATCAGCTCACGTGTTTTTGACAGTTCAGGTGTCAAAGAGGCGAATGAGTTCGAAATGTAGTTGTTGATGTCGGCAAAGTATCCAGAAGCAGTTCGTGCAAAAACTGGAGTCATGTCTGTAGGTGGAGTGGGTATTTCCCGCGGTGGATCAGAATAAATGGTGTCATCCGTCTGTATTGAAGTTGTGTCAAATTGATCAATTATTTCTGTATTATTTGATGTTAGTGGAACTAATGCAAGATCATTTTCCACCCTGCCCAAACTCGGAGAGGTATCAGTGTTGCTGCTTACAACTTGTAGAGGAACCTCTTGACCAATAGCGAGAGGGATTCTGGAACTACTGGCTGTCCCTTTTGGTCTGCTGTGCAGGATCAGCCACATGATGTAGTTTGACATTGTCGATAGATACAAAGTGGTTTTCTTTGGCACTTGCCAATGGTGGTAGATTGACAGTTCTTGTTATGCGCTGTTTCTGCTGTGCATTCCTTCGGCGGCATTACCATCCCCCAGGTTCCTCAGTTCCATCAGATGCTCATAAGCTCATTAGACACACTCACGCGGGACACGTGCAGGAAGCGCCTAGGTGCGTGCCTGGGCGAAGACAGGCCCGTCTACGCCCGTCATCGCCCATCAGAGGCCGGGCGCGGCGCATCCATCTAAGCCCTGGAAAGTATGTCTTTGTTTAAGGGAGTTCACTTGATTACGCTCACTGTTTTTCATATTTTGACTGAACAAGCAAGGCAGTGGATGTACCCACACACCCCTTGGTACTAAAAAAAATCTAAAAAACGGTCTAATGGCATAATGAGCGGCCACTCAAACAAAGGAAGTAACCCTTTAGGAGACATTGATATTCTATTTGAAGTGGTAGAAGCTCTTCCAACTTACCATCTACATGTCATGGTACTGCTTTTACTTCCTCCAGAAAGATTCCCAATATATTTAAGAAAAAGCCACAATTGTCTAATCCCCCTGTAGAGGATGAACTAAACAATGCACCTCAAGTGCTGAGACCTATCTCTCCACCCATGTTAAGCATCCCTTCGTGCAGTGATCTGGCTTCTATAGGGTGTTCTCCCATTGGGGGAAAGGCCTCCCGTCCCCCATTAAGTCCTGAGATCTTGGTGTCCTCCAATATTCCATGTTTTAACCATTATGGGCCTTTGTTAGAGATTGGGGGGTGCAATGTCTGTGACTTACATTTACATCCTGAAGCTTGTAAAGAAGAAAATGGTGTGACTAGTTTGCCCTTGGATCTGGACAGTCTGTCATGGCCTTGTGGGAAATCTGACCTGGCCTCCATCTTTGGAGCTTGGTGTTACCGATGATGGACAAATTTGTGGGAGAACTGGCACAGAGGTGTGTGTGCAAATGCCTGAGGGTTAATGGGGGCGGAATCTCGCCTGCTCCGGGGGGTTTGCCCACTGTTCCCCTTGTGACAGAATTTAGTACTCAAGTGGACATGCCTCTCCTGGGCCCGACTATTACTGCCCCCTCTAGTAGTTTGCCCGTACCCCGTGCAGAGGGTCTCCCGGTTGTGCCAGCAATTGTTAGCCGGAAGTATAATTCCGGTATTATTGACAGGAACACATGTGGGACAGAGAGGCCGCGTAAAGTCCAGTCTTTTGATCTTGTTAAGGGCTCTTGGGGAACTATTGGTACCCAGGTGCATGCTGGATTAACTATTTCCTCCACTGATTTTTTAAGCCATCTGATGATGCTTTACATCAAGTTGGAACGAGTCGACCTCTAGCTAGGAATAAGGGTCGAGGCTTGTGGAGTAAAGGAGGTACTATTTATATGCTTGGGGCAACAAAGTTACCTATTGGCTCTTGGGAAACCCAGGACTACCTCATAAATAAGGTCATTAATTGGCTACGAGTTCAGCAATATTGCCTTTCTGTTATCCGTGCAGATATTCTAGAGGTGGGCAGACACAGCCAGTAAGGCTCAAACCCTGATTTTATCTCTATTTGTTTTGTAGACAGGCTGTTGGGGGATAACTTCATTGATATTGAACTGCGTACCTGTTATGTCAGGAATCTCATAGGGGTAGGTATTAGAATTAAACTCCATATGCCCCCTGGTGGGCCTTCAATTCTATGGGATGGTTGTTAGAAATGGGGGTTCTGGTTGGCTAGGGTATGCACCTCAGCCAGGCAGAACTTACCCACTCTAGTCAGGGCAAGGAAGTTACACGTCCAAGATAACCCCTGCTCACCCCCTTGGTAGCTTGGCACGAACAGTCAGGCTTAACCTGGAGGCAATGTGTAAAGCGTTTGCACAACACACACAACACACGTGACGCAATATCCCCACCACAAAGGAAACACAAAACCAGATTATATGAAAATATACTGTATTGTACACAAGGCAATTATCAGACCAAACATCACATATCAGTACTATCCTGCTACCTTAGCAGTTGTCAGAACGTTACACATTAGTTACTCTGCAACCTAGCAGTAGTCACACATAACACACAGGTTACTCAGTATTCTGCAACATATGCAGTAGTCAGGAAAACACGTTATTACATCACAGCACTTGTCATAAGAATATCATAAAATGCCCATAGTAGGAACATTAGAAAACATATGGCAAGTTAGAAAAACATATTAACAAGCATGTCCATAAAAGGAACATTTGCATACACATATGTAAGAACATCAAACGCAGGTAGGTAATATATGAATCAAACAAAAGTCTGTAGAAAGAACTTTGGATTGCAACTATATTGGTCCTTTAAACAGTACCTGGTTGGATGAAGGCACCTCCAGTGTCTAGAAGGCGAAGAATGGGGCCCCCGGCGGTCCTATGCGCAAAATGGGGGCCTCCCTTATAGTCTGGGGTCAGAGGAGGGCGACATGCACCTCCTCTCTTTTATAGACAGGCCCCTCCGGGGACCATGATTACTGGGGGCCCCCCAGGGCCTCAACCGGCCCTCACGAGGGGGGCCAAATCCAGCAAAAACAACTTAGGGCAGGAGGGGGGCACCATGCACCCCCTCCGGTTTAATGACAGGCCCCTCCCGGGACCCGCGATCTCTGGGAGCCCCACCGGGCTTCCACCGGCCCTTCCACCAAGGGGGGGGGGGCACAATAATGCCCGTTTTACCTAACAGCAGAAAAGGAGCGTCCTGCTCCTAACGCAGAGGCCAGGGGGAAGGGGGCACTCCCCGCGGCTTCCCCTGGTCCTGCCGTGAAGCCACAAGAAGATCAGACCCCTCCTGGGGCCCGAGCAGACACTCGCCTGCACCCGATGCGGTGCGTGAGTGTTCTTCCAGCTTCCCGGGCCGCTGCGGTGATCTTATTTAAAGGGGCACAATGCAGCAAGGAGCCTACGAGCTCCCAAGGCCCCATAAGCGCGCTGCAATCAGCGCTATGGCAGCCGCAACCACAGACAGCACCCTGCCCCTGGGGAGCAGAATCTTAAGACAAGGTCCTCAGGTGGAGGGCCCAGCTACAGGCCAGCACAAGGGAAAGGCAGCAAGTGGCAAGTACTTCACAGTGACCAGGCAGGTCACAGGTCAGCACAGCAGCAGCAGTCCATGGCGGTTCCTGGTGAGTCCTTTCAGCCTTTGGTGTCCAGTTCCAAGATGATTCCAAGAGTCTCCAAATTGTGGGGAAAATTCCCCTGTACTTATAGTCAGTTCTTACAGTGTTTTACAATGGTAGGGAGAGGAGGTTCCAGCCAGTTACAACTGGTTCTGGGAGTGCCCCCTCTCTCCTTTCAGCACAGGCTCCAAACATCAGTGGGGGGTTAACTACCCTATTGTGTGAGGCCAGGGCACAGTCTTTACAAATGCAGGTGTGCCCCGCTTCTCCCTTCTCTCAGCCCAGGAAGACTATTCAGTATGCAGATGCACCTCTGTGACACCTCCACCCTCCCTGTGTACAGGCTGTCTGAAAAGTATGCACAAAACCCCAACTGTCACTCTGCCCAGACGTGGATTGGAGTCAAGCTGCAAAACACCAGAGTCATAAGCACGGATAAATGCACACTTTTTAGAAGTGGCATTTCTGTGATAGTAATAAAAAATACACCCACACCAGTAAGCAGTATTTATTATCACCATCACAACCATACAAAACACGCCTACACTACCCCTCATTAATCAGACAATACCCTTTACACATAAGGCAGGGCATTTCTAATGCAATCCTATGAGAAGGCAGCACTCACAGCAGTGAGACACCAAGCTAGGCTGTTTGTCACTACCAGGACAGGCCATGCAATATGGCACATGTCCTGTCTTTCTACATACATGGCGCCCTGCCCATAGGGCTAGCTAGGGCGTACCTTAGGGGTGACTTACATGTAGTAAAAGGGGAGTTCTGGGCCTGGCAAGTAAGTTTAGATGCCAGGTCCCTGTGGCAGAAAACTGCGCACACAGGCCCTGCGCTAGCAGGCCTGAGGCAGGTTTGAAAGTCTACTTCAGAGGGTGGCGCAAGCAGCGCTGCACGCCCACTAGTAGTATTTAATTTACAGGCCCTGGGTATAGAGATACCACTGTACAAGGGACTTATAGGTACATTAAATATGCCAATTAGGTATAAGCCAATCATACCAACTTTAGATGGGAGAGCACCTGCACTTTAGCACTGGTCAGCAGTGATAAAGTGCTCAGAGTCCTAGAGCCAACAGCGAGAGGTCAGAAAAACCAGGAGGAAGGAGGCAAAAAGAATGGGGATGACCCTGCGTAAGGCAAAAAGTCCAACACAACCCCCTACCAGCCAAAAGCCAGGGGAGAACAATCAATACCTTGATGTACTTCCCTGATTGGGGCGATAGAACAAGGACCCAGGCCCACAACAGCAGGGGCATGTTCCAGTTCTACGCCTTCCTGACTGCACTTGGATCTCTCTTTCAATGCTTCCCAGGCAGCCTAGATCAACCCACGGGGGTTCTCTAGCTGCCAATGGCCAGAACCAGGCCCCAGGCCATCTAGGAGCCTCTGGTCTCTGAAACCATAACGAGTGGGGGGCGGTAGCCCCAGGTGCAAAGCAACCTGTCTCCACTCCATTTCCAATCAGTTCAGGGGCTCTACCCTGCCACTGATCCACCAACCTAGGGTCCGCACCCATAGGTTCTACAGGGGCTAGAGGCGAGGCTCTCCTCCCTCTACCCCTCCTTCTAGGATCCCGCCCTCCTCTCCTAGGAGGGGTATCACCAGAATCCACACTTGCCAGGGTGCTGGGTACAGCAGCCCTTCACAACTCTCTTGCCAGCCCAGGATCACTACCTGGCGACTGACCACCCAACCTAGGGACAACACCCTTGGGTTGCACCGGGGTCCGGGGCGGGCTTCCCCCTCCCTGAACCCCACTTCCAGAGTTCTGTGTGTCCCCACCTCGGGAGAAGCCACCAGAAGCTTCACACGGGGGTGAGCACACTAACCGCCACCCCAACCAGGTCATAGTTTACCCCTTGAACCTGTCTATCTAGTCCAGGGATGACACCCTAGACTGGACCATTGCCCAGCAAACTAGGACTTCCTTGGGAGCACACCTACCCCCTACCAGATCAGAGCTTACCCCCTGAATCTGGCAATCCAACCCAGAGTCACTACCCTGCGGTTGAATCATTGCCTGGTGCACCAGGACTTCTTGGGGGGCACACCTACCCCCCACCAGGGAAACACCTTCCCCAAGGGCCACACAAGAGTCTGGCTGGCGCAGGTCTCCTGACCTCTGCCCATCTGACAGAGTCTGGATTCCCCCCAGCCCAGAAATGGTCTCACCAAGGTCATTCCGGGGAGGCTCTGCTCTCAGAGCTGACCCTCCAGGTTCTCCACTGGGGCCCGCAGCCCCCTCTCAACCCTATGCCTGGATTTCCGCCTCCTCCGCTGTAGAGCGAGACTACCAGACACCAGGACCGGCGGAACGCTATCACCAGCCACCCGCCCAAGTCCTAATGACAAAATGGGATCCTTCTGAACAGCTGGCCCTACGGCACAGGCTAGGCTCACCTCGTGGCGTTCACTCATGGAACCCTCCAGGACCTAGGACTGGAGCTCGGGTACCCTGGGCCTTAAACCAACCCCATTCCCTCTTCTCTGAGACTGGACATGGGGTGCCTTACCCGCCCCAATACACTGGGACCTACCTGGGACACAAGCCTTTCCCACCACACCTGGTTGGGAAACACCTAGGCCACTCTCATTAGGAACACCCCCTAATGCCACACCAGACCCTCTGGTACGCAACCAGAAGTCTGCCTCCTTTGCAAGCTCCCTGGGGTCAGAGAGCTCACACACTGACAAGTGTTGGCGTAACTCTGAAAAACAACAACGAAGCAGGTGCTCTCTGACAATCAGATTAAACAGCCCTTCAAAATTGTTTACTGTGCTACCCTTCACCCATCCATCTAGTGCAATGCAGCAATCCTCCACAAACTCCTACCAAGACTGGTGGGACAGTTTCTTACCACCCCTAAACCTTTTTCTGTATTCCTCAGGGGAAAAACCATACTTCACAATCAGTGCATTTTTTACAGTGGAGTACCCCTCCCTGTTACTCTCTTCTAGAGTCAGTAGGGCATCCCTCCCCTCCTCAGGAATAAAGCTCCCTAGGCCAGTTCCCCAATCCTTCTCAGGGATCCTGCACTCTACCAGAGCCCTCTCATATTCCTTTAACCACTGACGTATGTCACCCCTCTCTTGGAACCTAGGTACCAGATCTATAGGTATGTGAGGAACATCTTTGCTACAGCACTGTACATTGCTGCCACCAATGGACTCCACCTGCAGCGCTGGTGAGTCCAGAACCTTCAGACTGCGCAATAGAGCGAGTCTTTCTCTGGCAAAGGCCCTCTCTGCCTCTGTCATTATCTCCTGTACTAAGGCATTCTCTACCTCAGCCCTTCTCTCCTCAACAGCTAGGCGTGCGAACTGTAACTTCAGGACCCTCTCTTCCCGCCTATCTTTTAGCTCATCAGGCGTCAAGGAATGAGAGGTAGCCCTGCTTCTTGCACTGGACCCAGCAAGGGATTCCCTATCACTGGGGCCTTCCCTGTCAACTGGCGTCCCCAACCGGTCATTCTCACCCTCCTGATCAGTCTCTCTACCACTCTCTAGGGATGAGGTCTGGGAGCCCTCCCATTGGGAACCCTCGCTACACTCAGGATGCTCTGGGTACCCCCTAAGCACACTCCCTCCCTGGGTATATGTCACAAACCTTTCAAAGAAATTCAGAGATCTGCTGAGGTCCCCTTCTACAGGCAGCCCTCTCTCTCTACAGAACCCCTCTAATTCCTCCTGCGTGTAAAACGGCAGGTCCTCTAAATCAAAGGTAAGCCCCATCTTGAAAAGGTACAAATAACTCAAATGTGACAACCACAATACCTAAGCGTGAGAACTGAAAACAGGAAAAATGACCAAAGAGAGAAAGTTAAGAGAAGCCAAACATGTGATGGTCTAAACGCAATCCTTGTAGTGAAATAATGAGTCACAATGGTGTTGTGCAAGCGCAAGTCCTATCCTCACCGCTGACAACCAATGTTAGAAATGGGGTTTCTGGTTGGCTAGGGTATGCACCTCAGCCAGGCAGAACTTACCCATTCTAGTCAGGGCAAGGGAGTTACACGTCCAAGATAACCCCTGCTCACCCCCTTGGTAGCTTGGCACGAGCAGTCAGGCTTAACCCGGAGGCAATGTGTAAAGCGTTTGCACAACACACACAACACACGTGACGCAATATCCCCACCATAAAGGAAACACAACACCAGATTATATGAAAATATACTGTATTGTACACAAGGCAATTATCAGACCAAACATCACATATCAGTACTATCCTGCTACCTTAGCAGTTGTCAGAATGTTACACATTAGTTACTCTGCAACCTAGCAGTAGTCACACATAACACACAGGTTACTCAGTATTCTGCAACATAAGCAGTAGTCTGGAAAACACGTTATTACATCACAGCACTTGTCATAAGAATATCATAAAATGCCCATAGTACGAACATTAGAAAACATATGGCAAGTTAGAAAAACATATTAGCAAGCATGTCCATAAAAGGAACATTTGCATACACATATGTAAAAACATCAAACGCAGGTAGGTAATATATGAATCAAACAAAAGTCTGTAGAAAGAACTTTGGATTGCAACTATATTGGTCCTTTAAACAGTACCTGGTTGGATGAAGGCACCTCCAGTGCCTAGAAGGCGAACAATGGGGCCCCCGGCGCTCCTATGCGCAAAAGGGGGGACTCCCTTATACTCTGGGGTCAGAGGAGGGCGACATGCACCTCCTCTCTTTTATAGACAGGCCCCTCTGGGGACCGTGATTACTGGGGGCCCCCCAAGGCCTCAATCGGCCCTCACGAGAGGGGCCAAATCCAGCAAAAACAACTTAGGGCAGGAGGGGGGCACCACGCACCCCCTCTGGTTTAATGACAGGCCCCTCCCGGGACCTGCGATCTCTGGGGGCCCCCCCTGGCCTCCACTGGCCCTTCCACCAAGGGGGGGCCCACAATAATGCCCGTTTTACCTAACAGCAGAAAAGGAGCGTCCTGCTCCTAACGCAGAGGCCAGGGGGAAGGGGGCACTCCCCACGCCTTCCCCTGGTCCTGCCGTGAAGCCACAAGAAGATCAGACCACTCCTGGGGCCCGAGCAGACACTCGCCTGCAGCCGACACGGTGCGCGACTGTTCTTCCAGCTTCCCGGGCCGCTGCGGTGATCTTATTTAAAGGGGCACAATGCAGCAAGGAGCCTACGAGCTCCCAAGGCTCCATAAGCGCGCTACAATCATCGCTATGGCAGCCGCAACCACGGAGACGCACCCCTCGTGAAGAAATGGATGCAGGGGTCAGGGGCCACAGCACCCTGCCCCTGGGGAGCAGAATCTTAGGACAAGGTCCTCAGGTGGAGGGCCCAGCTACAGGCCAGCACAAGGGAAAGGCAGCAAGTGGCAAGCACTTCACAGTGACCAGGCAGGTTAGCAGGTCAGCACAGCAGCAGCAGTCCATGGCGGTTCCTGGTGAGTCCTTTCAGCCTATGGTGTCCAGTTCCAAGATGATTCCAAGAGTCTCCAAATTGTGGGGAAAATTCCCCTGTACTTACAGTCAGTTCTTACAGTGTTTTACAATGGTAGGGAGAGGAGGTTCCAGCCAGTTACAACTGGTTCTGGGAGTGCCCCCTCTCTCCTTTCAGCACAGGCTCCAAACATCAGTGGGGGTTAACAACCCTATTGTGTGAGGCCAGGGCACAGTCTTTACAAATGCAGATGTGCCCCGCCTCTCCCTTCTCTCAGCCCAGGAAGACTATTCAGTATGCAGATGCACCTCTGTGACACCTCCACCCTCCCTGTGTATAGGCTGTCTGAAAAGTATGCACAAAGCCCCAACTGTCACTCTGCCCAGATGTGGATTGGAGTCAAGCTGCAAAACACCAGAGTCATAAGCACAGATAAATGCGCACTTTCTAGAAGTGGCATTTCTGTGATAGTAATAAAAAATACACCCACACCAGTAACCAGTATTTATTATTACCATCACAACCATACCAAACACGCCTACTCTACCCCTCATAAATCAGACAATACCCTTTATACATAAGGCAGGGCATTTCTAATGCAATCCTATGAGAAGGCAGCACTCACAGCAGTGAGACACCAAGTTAGGCTGTTTGTCACTACCAGGACAGGCCATGCAACATGGCACATGTCCTGCCTTTCTACATACATGGCACCCTGCCCATAGGGCAAGCTAGGGCGTACCTTAGGGGTGACTTACATGTAGTAAAAGGGGAGTTCTGGGCCTGGCAAGTAAGTTTAGATGCCAGGTCCCTGTGGCAGAAAACTGCGCACACAGGCCCTGCGCTAGCAGGCCTGAGACAGGTTTGAAAGTCTACTTCAGTGGGTGGCACAAGCAGCGCTGCAGGCCCACTAGTAGTATTTAATTTACAGGCCCTGGGTATAGAGATACCACTGTACAAGGGACTTATAGGTAAATTAAATATGCCAATTAGGTATAAGCCAATCATACCAACTTTAGATGGGAGAGCACCTGCACTTTAGCACTGGTCAGCCGTGATAAAGTGCTCAGAGTCCTAGAGCCAACAGCGAGAGGTCAGAAAAACCAGGAGGAAGGAGGCAAAAAGACTGGGGATGACCCTGCGTAAGGCAAAAAGTCCAACAATGGTCCAGCGGGCAAGGAATGCGACCCTGGTCAAAGGTGAACTCTGGTTCGTTTCTCCCCTAATGTCCCCTATTGTGTTTTCTGGGACTAGTCTCGGAGAGGGGAATGTAAATCCTAGGGAAGCCCTGTGCTCTAGGCCTAGTGTTTTGACAACTAGTTTGGAACTTTCCATCATGTCTTGGCTGGGTTAGGCAAGAAGTAAGGAGATCCCGAGTGGGTTAATTATATTAATAAGCAAGTTCAAGGAAACATGGGCTGAAGACCCGATTTAACTGGATGGGTTTTTGTCATATTTTTCCGCTGCCCAGCCAGCATTGGGGGCTTTGGCCGTGCTAAGGGGGGTCTTATGATACTGCTAAATAATAATTTGCAGTGCAATCATTTTGCTTTAAACATAGACTCTCCTGATTTATTGAGTGTCCAGCTTGCATTTGACCCCGATTTTAAGATGACTATAATTAATGTATATGCCAGGACGGTCTCCCAGGGATTAGAGTCTCAGACATTGGTTCAGTTGTCTAAATATATGGACACTCTGCATCCCTCAACCAAATTAATGGTTGCAGGGGATATGAATTGTACTTTTGAACCCCTCTGTTCAAATAGTGATCTGACGGTTGAAGAGGATGAATTCTGGGGTATTCCTCCATTGATGAATAAGACACAGTGTACTGGCTCACCTGCTGTCTTACAGTTGACTTCCCTTTGTTTTAAATATGGATTAAGAGCATGTAATGGACGCACTTGTTCTGATTTGAATACTGCACCCACTTTTAAGCGAGGGCCGTTTTCCATTGTTATTGACTATTTCTTAGTAAATGTTAGGCTTTGGTCATTCTCAATTGACATGAAGGTGGATTTTCGTCACAAGAGTGACCATAATCCCCTGCTTCTTACCCTACACAGTAACATATTTAGGAGATCGCAGAACATCCATTTCACTGTGGTTCCAGGGCCTCTTTTGAACAATAGTCATACTTGTGTTAGTTGGACTAAAGTAATGTCTAATCCTTATTTGATCAGGAACATTTATCAACTTTTTTTAGACGTAATGGCTGGCTATGAGGAGCATGAGGTTAGCGACATCCCAGTCCTTAGCATTCATGAAGAAATGGTAAGGAATTTACAGGATTTATCTATAGGAAGACTACCACCAAGCAATTTCCTGATAATCTTAAAGCTAGGGAGTGGTTCAACAAGGATTGTTCTAATGCCAAATCAGCTCTAAAATCAGCCATTATGACTCACTCACAGGGGGCAATTAGAACAGCTAGATTCGCCTATAATAGAACCTTAACACAGGCAAAGAAAAGCTGGGAAGACATAACCTGGCTGAAACTGCTTGATGCAATTAAACACAATGACAACGGGACATTTTGGAAGCTATTGTCCAATAGACATAGAGGGGGCAATGGAACAATTCACACTTATATCCAACCTGAAAGTTGGGTGGAGTACTTTTCCCAACTTTTTGCTCCACCTAGCATGTATGCGATGCAGGAACCCCTCCCCTTCCAGATGGCTAAAATATGTTATATGCCTGTGGATCAAGGAACAGATACTTTTAGTCATGTTGACTGTATTGTTTTTACATTGGCGGAAACTACAGCTGCTATTAACTCTTTAAGATCTGCTAAATCACCAGGCCCTGACAAGATACCGGGGGATCTCTTCAAATCTGAACCAGTAATTTGATCCTGGTACAGAAACATGATTTCAAATGCCATAGCTGCAGGAGGCCCAATTTCCAACACTTGGAAATGGCCGAAATAATCCCCAATTATAAAAAGGCTGATGTGAGTTCCCCTGCTAATTATAGACAAATTAGCCTTATTGATAATCTTCAGAAAATCTTTGCTAAGCAGCTTTTGGATAGGCTTTTGGACTGGGCACAAGACCATCAGGTGCTTTACCCACTTCAGACGGGCTTTTGCCCAAAAATCAGCACAGTGGATCAGGTTTTCAGGCTAACCCTCCTATATTGGAAATATGTAACCCTGGCAAAGCAAAACTTATATGTTGTTTTTGTGGACCTTCGGTCTGCCTTTGATATGGTCCCCAGAGAAAAGTTATGGGATGTTTTGCGCAGAATAGGTACCCCTGTTAACATAATCTATCTACTACAACGGTTGCATGAGAACACACATGACCAGGTGAGATGGGGTAGTCTGGGAGAGTTAACTGATCATATAACCATTCAGCAGGGGGTTCGCCAAGGATGTGTTTTTGCACCAACTCTTTTTACTTTATTTATAAATGAGGTGGTTCATGTTGTGCCTACTGCAAAAATGATGCACCCTCCGTCAGTGTACAAAACATTCTCATATTACTTTTCGCAGATGACTCCCTTCTCATTTCTAAAACCCTTATGGGTCTTCAGATCCTTGTTGATAGGTTCAATGCTTTCTGTGCAGACCATGGCCTGGAACTTAATGCCAGTAAAACCAAACTGATGGTACTCAGTTCAGGACCAGACAGGAGATGTACCATTACTTTAGACAGGGCTCCCTTAAGCAAGGTTTGCTCAATAGATTATTTGGGAGTAAGAATCACAAACAACATGCATTGGGAGGACCAGATCTGTAAAAGTGTATCACTTCTTCAGTACAAGTCAGGTGTCATTCTGCGCTTTTATAAAAGCACTGCCACAAAAGCTGTTTCTCCGGCTATCAAGATCTATTTGTCAAAAGCGCAGAGTGCTGCAGCCTATGGTGCCGATGTGTGGGGCTCTTCTAATACCAACAAATTATCTGTGGGTGAAAATAATTTCGCCAGAGCTCTACTTACATGTCCATGCAGTACACCCTTGACTCCGGTCTTCCTGGATCTCGGGCATAATCACATCTCCGATGTGATAGCCTTGTGACCCTTACTTTTCTGGGTAAGGTTCTGGACTACACCAGAGTTCACCGTCTATAGGGACTCCCTTCTTGACATTCTAAATAGTCACAATGAAGTCTCTATCCCATGGCTCAGGTATGTGTCAAAGTGGTTTTGTACCCTGGGACTTGGGAATTATTGGGAGAACCCTAAGAATTTGAGAAAGGCCCAGATTCAACTTCTGAAATATGTCTATTGGTCTTATGTTAGAAATAATTGTCTCCTTTGTACATCATATGGACGACTGACCACTCAATTCCTTTATTTTAAATGGTATCCCCAGTTCGAATTTTATTTAGATTTATCCCTGACCTTTTGGGCAAGAGCTTGTATGCTCGTTTTAGATTCGGGTGTTTACTGTAAATTTCCTTAACCGGTAATTGGAGACCACTACCGACATCCAATATATGTCTGCAATCATGTTTCTGAATCTGTTGCACATTTTATGTTTTTCTGCCCAGCATATGCCCTTCCCTGGCGTAAATGGATACGTCCAGCTTGCCGGAATATGGGCATAAGACAATGCAGTGTCGCCTTTAGGATTTTGAGGAGCGATACTTCACTTGCCTTAATCTGTGCGGTTAACAAGTTCCTTGTGGACGCATGGCACACATGCATCTGTCTTTTAAAGAATAGTAATATGTAAATATGTATGCCGCAGGATATAGAATGAGAGTCTTATTTTATCATATTGTTGACTGATGTTTTTTTACTTCTTTTATTTATTCATTTATCAAGTATGTATTTTTGGATTGTTGTGGTTTTATGCTTTGATGGTTATTTACGACCGAATAAAGCTTGTGTGTTGATACTGACAGTCCTGGTTCCGTGTATTCCCAAGACTGGGACTGGTGCACGATAAGAAGGGCCAAACTCCTTTTTCACAGCAACCTTTTCATGTACTAGATCCCCAACTTTAGGAATCCAGCCTGTAGGTGTTACAAGTACATCCTTAATTCCTGTGGAGGGAGCACTGGCAGAAGCATTGTTTTCACGGAACTGTTGCAATTTCTGTAAGACAGTGACATGTCTTACGCCAGGGCCATCAAGATCTGGAATATTCATTTGAGTTCCAAACAGGCACTCATATGAAGTACGACCCCCCCAGGGACCTTCTAGGTAGATTATTAAGTGCTCTCTGGACTCCATACAGGTGGTTAAGTCAACTACGACCCGTACCTAAGACTCTGGCTGTTAAGGATTGCTTTAAATCACAGTTTAATCGCTCCACCACACTATTTCCCTCTGGATCAAATGGAGACGAGTACTGGAGTTGGACCCCCAATGAAGCCATTGCATCCCTGAATGACCTTGAGGTGAAAGCAGGGTCCTGGTCTGAGTGGAAAGCAGCAACTGCATGTGTACTGATAAAGACTCACAAATCTTTAATAACAGTCCGAGCATTAACCGAGCATTGTGGCCACACTCATAGAAATCTGGAGCAGGAGTCAACAGCACTAAGATGTATTTATATGCACTGCCCAGGGTTAGGGGACCGCAATGGTCCAAGTACACACATTGTGAAGGTTTGTTGGAAATTAGGAGGGGTGTCTGCAGTGGGCGTTTAGCAGTGGGAACTTTCATTTGTTGACAGATGTCACAACAAAGGACATACTGCTTGGCCTCTTTGTATAGGCCTGGCCACTAATAACTGGCTTGTAACAATGATATTGTAGCCGACACACCAGCATGGGCAGATCATACCCCGTCATGCGCTGCTTTAATCAACTCTGGACTTGCTTCTTTGTTGGGAATATCTCGAACCCCTACGCCTGGTATCTCAACCTCAGCGTTTAGGCAGCCTCCCATTCAGTAGGAATATTTAGCAGGGAATGCTTTTGGACAGGGCGTACCATCAGCAGTAGCTTTCACAGCAGCCCATACGTCTTCATCCAGTTTCGCACCTAAGCGTGTCACTGCAGCAACAGTGGCCGTAGCTACTGCTGACTTTGCGGCTTCATCAGCCAGTGCATTCCCAGCAATGTGTATTCCAATGCACTGGTGTCCAAGTGTATATACAACATGGATATTTAGTAGCGTTTCCTTCAGATCCGCTACTTTCCACCACAGGAGTCTCTGTTCAATGGTGTTGCCCTTTGAATCTCTGAACCCATTCTGGCGCAGTAATGCAGGTATTCATTGAAGGACTGGACACAATAGTATGAATTGCAAACAATCAGTGTTAACTGTGCAGGATCCTTATGTTCCAGTGCCATCACCAGAGTCTTTAGCTCTGTCAGCTGTGCTGTGCAATCCCCTAGGGTTTGCGTGTATGTATGTTGGGGACAAAATGTATTATACTCCATGTAGCCACTTAGGACTGCGCAAGCAGTGGAGTATTGATGCTTTGTGCCAATGGCAGATTGCGCTGAGCCATCAATGTACATGATTCTTTGATAATGATCAATAGGAAGTGTTTGTGGAACTGGGTATTCTAGTTCATATTGCAAAATTTCTTGAGTTTGTAATTGTGGGTCAAAAATGTAGTCTACATCAGTGGCTGTCAGAGACGTGGCCCATTGTATCCAACGTGGCTGTAATGCCTTAGCATTTGGACCGCTGGCTTTGGTGATAGCCTCAAGGGCTGGAATCAGGGAGACAACAATAATGTGTTTGCCCTGAGCTAGAGGTTTTTCTTTAATGATAGCCATCTGTACAGCAGTGAGAAGTTTATCAGTGGGAGGAAAGAGTTGTTCTGCTGCTGGGTACAAGTGTGATTTGTATGCAATCAGGATGGTCACACCCTCGTTAAAGGTAACATAGGTGAAACCAATGGCACCAGCAATTACTCTGATGGCCAAATGTGTTTTGTTATCCCTTGTATGTAAACGTTGTGCATACAACAGTGTATGTCTGCGGGTCTCTGAGAATGTGTGTATGTTCGACTGTCCAAAATTTACTTGAAAAATCAGGACGTATTAAGTCATATAAAGGTTTTATGTCTGTTGCATAGTCAGGAATGTAAGTTCTGCCAAAATTTAGGAAACCCAATAGAGATTGGAGTTTTGTAATGGTGTTTGGAGGTTGTAATTGTGCACATTTTTCTAAGAATTGTGGCGCTAGGCTCCATCCTTCACTCGATAGCTCATACCCCAGAAACAGGACGCTGAGGAAGGCTATTTTTGTTTTTTTGAAATTTAATTTGTAGCCAAATTCAGCAAATCCCAGAGCAATGCGGGCTACCCATCTTAAATGTTGCAGTAATTCATCATCCTCGAGATAGATATCATCTACATAGTACAATGCTTCAGTATCAATGTCGTGCAAAATTAAAGTCACACAAGCCATGAACAGTCCTGTACTGTTCTGATACCCCTGGGATAAATGACAGAAAGTTGTTAAGTCTCTACTCTCAGGCGCTATATTCTGGCAAAAAAAAACATTGGAAAGGTCCAGTGTTGTTTTGTATTTTTTGCGCACTATGTTGTTCATCAGTGCTGTGCTATGTGAGTTTTGTATAGCATATGTGCGTATATGACTGTTTAAATGTCTGTAGCCTATGACTATTCTGTATGAATGGTCCGGTTTAGCTACTGGAAATAAAGGGTTATTCATGGGGGAGACACAGGGTTCAATTATGCCTTGGTACTCCAGTTGTGTGAGAATTTCTCTCACAGGTGCTTTAGCATCATGTTTTATCAGGTACTGAGGTTGAGGTTGGGGTTGATTTTTAATAGAAATTACGTGGTAGGGGGATTCTTTGTCCCATCCTACGGGTGCCTGTGCCAATGCCCAATCGATGGTGTAGGATTCTGCGAGCTCTTCGGGAACAAGAGGCGAGAAAGAAGGTTTGATACCATCTTCCCAATATGGGCAGGTATGGACAAATTCAGGTGGTCAGTCTTGTTCGGCCAACAAGATATCACATATATTTACCATGTGATCCCAAAAGATTGCTTCTATTGTGCGTTCAATGACTCCTTCTCACTGTAGCGTTACTTTGTACACCCTATCAGACATGGAGACACGTATGTCCGCAGTTTCTACTTGTAGAAAGTCATCAGTTGCTTTCACCTCCAGATGCTTTAGAAGAGTCCAGCGAACTATTGTGACCTCCTCCGTGCAGTCTAGCAGCGCAAGTACCCACTTCTTGTTCTTTAGGAGGACCCTCTTCTTGAGTGGCATGTCAAACTGCAACTGCTGTCACCTTTTTCTTTTTAAATTGGAGTTTTTGTTGGGCAGGTTTCTCTTCCTTTTTAACAGAAATCTCTGTTGAGCGTTGTGATTCCTGTCTCAGTTTCACGTACTCTGATCTCCGTTCTGACTGCCCACTTCTCTCACTGCGTTTTTCCGATGAGTCCTGAAAGGAACAAGATTTGTGTGATCAGTATATTGATATCTGTCAGGCGTTTTTATATTATCTCTATTTCAGAGATTATATCTATTCTGTGGGGTCTCTGTGTGCGAGATTCTCCTCTTTCTTTTTTAGGAGTTTGTTGGTTTTTATCCCAGCGTTTCTTATTCCCATCAGGAGCTTGCTTGGTAAAATCTTTATTAGATTTACCCTGAAATTGTGGTTTTGTTGGCCTGGCCCCCAGACTACCTCGACCAATACTAGAGTAGGTCTCTGCGATAATCTTTGGAAACTCAGGTTCTTGATCCTGTTAAGGAACATCCCGGAGCCGCATGTGCACCGCTAATGCAATCGCTTCACCTTAAAATAATTGAGGATACTGTGGCAAAGTTGCCCATTAATTGCATCCCCAAGTCTAGGGCCGAGGCAGCCCCGCATTCATCTTGAATTTGTTTCAACACTTCCCGTAAGTTGGCAAGTGTTGGTGTACCGTGTGCAGAAGTATAAAGCGTGGCAAATGTACTACAGTTATCTACTGTGGGAACCAACCCAAATGGCTAGCACATTGTTAGTATTCTATGTTTATCCTGAGGTCCCGTATGGGGAAATACTGCTTCCAGGACCTTTATTTTTTGAGCTAACCAAAACGAAATTTATTTTTCTTTCTCGTTTGATGGGTACTTAACCCATGATTGAATGTACAGTTGCAGGGTTTAAGCCTGGTGTTACTGCATGTGGTTGCAATGGAGCAGCATGTGCTGGGTTTGTATTTAATGTTTGCATTACAAACTGTACTAATTGTTTGTAATTCACTGTCAGCTCAATATGTAAGCAAAGGACTTCAGCTACTGCTATGTTTGCTACTGCAGGATGAGGTGTATAAGTGGCCGATAAAGGCCAGATAGGACCATCATTTCTTAGAGGACCTAACCTAACTGATAAAATTGTGTGGGGTAGGGCGCCATCAAGCCAATTATTATGTTCTTGATAAGATAAGGGTGTTTCTAAATATGCGTATGATCTGTATTGTCCAGGTACGTTTTCAAGTGTATAGTGATGAAATGTATTTGTGTTCCCATCAACTGCTGGAAATGTGACCCAAGAATAAAAGAGTTCTGTCCTATAAGCTGCATCTGCATCAACAACAAATGTGACTGGACCTCACTCGGCTGTTAGGCCATTTTTCAATAAATGGGCAGTCAGGGGTTGTCTCATATTGACTGGAATTGCTACCTGTTGCGTATTTGCTATATTAGATGGTAAATTTGTTCAGAAATGAGCACACCAAATGGGGATTTTCCATTTAGGGTTCAAGCTTGAACAACCTCCAGCGTCAGATAGGTGTTTCCTACTTTGTTTAGGAGGAAATCCTGAATACCATGGACGTCTCCGTATATAGTAGTGAGGTGTCTTTGTATATAGTGAGACAGAGATACTCAGGAGGACCCGAAAACTAGAGCCTGACCAAACGTTGGTGGCGCCATGTCGTGTAGGCTCTCATTGTTCTAATGAGACTACTGGATTTTGAGCTGCAGAATCGCCTGTGGTGTGGGAGACTGAGTCTGGACCACTACAGGTGACACCTGTCGCCCCAATCCGGGTTTTGCTCCGGCTAACTAGCAGTGCCTCATCTCTACCCAAGGGCAGGGATGATTGGGCAGCTGAGCGCATGACACAATTGATTTTTCGGGGAAATCGTGGTCACTCAGGTCTCATCTGTTTCTCTCAGTCACATTAGTCTCCCATACACAATGACAAACAGAGGCAGTATGTATTTCAATAAGATTTTAATTAAGTGACTGCATCTTAGATAGCAAAGCATGTGCTGCAACAACCAGGACGATATAGCATGACAAGATTAAAATTGATTCCCCTGAGAAGACATCATCCCCCATACCTGAGCAAAGGCCTGAAGTCTGCTGTAGCGAAGCGTTCAGCAATCAGCATACAGTTGTGGTTCTCTGTCTGGAATCTCCCTCTAACGTGTAAGGGACAGGGAAGTGTTTTTATAATAAAACAGCGAATGTCCCTATGTAAGGATGTGTGTTTTTCTATGACTGTCAGAGACAAAACTTGTACCACGTTTACCGGCAACCTATCTAACTGCAGCCTTGAAAGAAGCGCAGAGTGAGTAAGAATGTCTTGTTTAAGTAGGTAGTGCTGGCTTAGGCAAAAACAGCTAGATAGAGAGAAATAAAACAAGACCACAAAAGTGGCTATTGTAAGAAGAAGAAAACGAAGCTGAATAAAATATATCTAGGTTAAAGTGCACGGCGGCAGGCCTAGTATGCTAAAATAATGTGCACGGAGCTGTAACTAAAATGGCTGCACAACAGCTTCATCTGGATTAGGGTTCTCCCCTGCAGGCACTGTGAATGAGGTACTATTTTTTATTTATTCATTTTACGCATTCCCCTGCCACAATTACAGCACCAACAGTACTTCTGTTCTTGTTAGTTAGTGGTGCCCTTTGTACTCTACAATCTTGTGCACTGCTGTCAAGGAAGGACTGCAGTCTGACCTGCTGATAACTTTAGTTGTCAATGTCTTCAGCCAAGCACCAAATAAAATGTGTGTCTATTAAACTCCAACTCAGAATCAACTTCAGTGTCTACTTCACTGCTGGCTATCTCTGTGGTGTATGAGCAAGGACAGGAAACTCAGAGCCTGTCATGCAGGCAGGAAACAACATCTTGGCCCAGATACTATCATAATCAGGAAAGGAAAAACAGTTGCGGCACACTGCAAGATGTATTTTTTGTGGTTACTGGTGCAGAGTGCTCCATTTGTACTTTACTGTTTTGTTTAAGGAAATTATCTTTTAATTCCTGCAGCCAATTAATAAATGTGAGCGTTTCCAGCAACCTGTTACTCACCCCAATAGCTGACACCAATAGTCAAAAAGTCCTACAACAATTCTCAAAAAAGCAAATATAAGACTGTGAGCTACACTTTAACCCACAAACACTATGTCACAGTATGGCACAACTCATGCTCCAGACAGCCTGTATGCTTCCAAAATGCCTACCCAAAAGGAAAGCAAACAAAGGGGCTCCACCTTATTTACTGATCTGCTCTAACTCAGATGGGGACAGAGAGAAATCCTTCAAAATAGGATTGTCACCCAGTCTTAGGTAAAGCAGCCTGCATGATGGCACAATTATGCCTAGTGCTGAGGGAACAAGGCAGTACATGGACAGATGTTCAGCGTGGGTACCTGTCCACATGTTGTAATTTAGTAGCGATTAGATTAAGCATTAGCAGAAGACATCTTGTATTTAGCAACTATTATGAACATTTCGCGGAATCCATTTTGTATTCATGGCAGCCATTATCTCTGCCACATGCTGCCATGTGCTCTGTCCTACCTTCCTGTTAACTACTCTTGAAAATCTGTCTAGTGACAAGTTATATTTAGCATCTCCCACTTTGCACATGCCTAGTAAGGTCTGCAGCTGTTAGTAATTAGTAACCGACAGTAATGTGTCTACTAGTACTTGAAAACTGTTAGCCCGTCCTACCTGTCGACTGTGCATTTCCATATGACCTTATATGTATAGAAGTCTTGCTTCTATAATTGCATCACCTTCTTTTAGCCCCTGCGTGGGTATAAAAGGACCATGCTCTCTTAGTTCAGTGTGCTACTTCAAACATTACCGAAGGGTGCTGTTTGAACTGTAGTACCACCTCATGAGGTTTAATAAACTTTGTCTTTTATTTCAGTTTCTGTGCCAACTTCTTCCTATATGGTCTGAGGACTTTGTGCAGAGAAGGGCAAACCCCTTGCACTAGTAGGCCTTGCTGAGGCTTACTTCGACACACAGTCATGGCAGCTCAAGGCAGCAGCAGTTAAGCAGGTATGTGCAGACGTGTCTTCTGACTGCAGGCACACAGTAGTCAGAGGCCAGGCTTTAGCAGGTTTTAGTGAAAAAAAAATTGTAATGCTAGTTCTGTATTAAGAGTCTCTTTTTACAAAAAATAGAATAGAATCAGTGCATGTGGAATCCCAGAACACATACAAACTGTAAAATTTTCATTTTAGAGAGGAGGATTGCAAAATAAAATGCCTTTACAGCAACAATCCCTGTCTTAATTTTCCTTTTAGTTTAAGTATGTTTTATTGAAAAGAATAGACAAAAGTAATAATGACGTAACAGGATGGTAACTAACATGAAAAAAATGTGCATCAAGGTCAAAGGATAGGTCTGTATTAATATTAAAGAAATACATGAAGATCAGGGTACATGGGATAAAGTTTCAATAAAACATCCCATGTCAAAAAGGAAGATCTTCCTGGAGTCATTCTTAAGTCATCTGATTAGACCAGCTTCTGAGCTATTCCTGTAATTATCTGGGGAAGTGATCCCACGCCATCCTGAAGTATGTGTATAGGGCTAAATATTTAAATGAGATGACTCTAGAGTCATCACAAAAACTACTGTGGGATCTTTTACTACTCAATAAAGACCAATTGACAACCTCAGGATGAGTGTTAATTACTACAGGATGATTCCATGACAACTTCACAATGACTGTGGATTACTCTAGGATGCTTCTAGGATAACTTTTGGATGACTGACACAGTCAGAAATCCAACATCTCTAGTGCCACGATGGCGAAAGAGCGACTGTCCGTCCGCAGGCTCGCCAAGCCAACACCATTCCACCCGCCATATTATGAGTTACATTTCAGCACAGCGTAACATGCATGGCATGAAACCATTGGTGGTGCGCACCGGTGCGGGCTAGAAAATCACTGCAAATAGAAGGTAACACCAGATTGGACATTTTGAATATCCCACACCTGAAACACATACACACACTACACACACCCATTCATTGCATCATAATACACACACCCTCACACCCCCTCAAACTCTTGCGAATACTACCATGACCCAGAGACACACGACCTACGAACCACTGCAGATTGAGCAATGACTTCACACGGTGCACGCACCCCAACAACATGTCACGCCACAAGCACCCACACGTTACCGACAATGAGTTGCGGGTCATGGTGGACGAGATCATCAGAGTAGGGTCACAACTGATGGGAGCACAAGTCCAGCAAACATCCATTGCCAGGAAAACAAAGCCATGGCAGAGGATCATCGACAGGGTGACCCCTGTCAGCAGTAACCCACACACCAGGGAGCACCTCAGAAAGAGGTGGAACAACCTCATGGGGAAGGTCCGTTCCATGGCGTTCAGGCGCAACATCGCCCTCAACAAGTCCAGCGGTGGACCCCCAGCTCTTCCCCTTGACTCGGCATCCTTGGAGGATAAGGTCTTGGACATCATGCATCCTGAGGGCCTGACTAGAATCAACGGAGGGACTGAATCTGGTAAGGAAGCAACACCCCCCCAAGCACTAACCATTCCATTCCTGCATGTCTCCCAAGCACCCACCACTCCACCATTCTATCACAAACCACAAGAATGCACCCCCACTATCACCTCACCATGCTACTCTGCATGTCACACCGCCCCTCTCCCACCATCCTCACACCCACCCCACACAATGAACGCTAAACCTTCACTATGACCTCAACTACCACTCCCACAATCTATCACTACGCATGCAGGATCCGAGTCACATTCACACCTCACAATAGAGCACCAGCATGGACAATCATCCCACAGCCCACCCCGACTGCTAGCCAACCCCGCCTTACTACCTATTGCATTTACAGCATTGTCAAACAGCAAACCGATGACTACATAAGATGACAAGCATGGCCCAAAGCCCATTCACCATGCAGTGTCTGCATTGCTGCAAATGACATTGCCATCCCTGGGTAACAAATCCACCTACTGCAGGCAGCACTCCATGACACTACCACAACATATCCACGTACTAACTTTCCCCCTTTCCATCCACAGCTAATCCTGCTACTGCCACCCAGCAGAGGATGCCAGGGTCAGACAGCCCTCCCCAGGATGAAGGCCCCAGTGGATATCTGGAGGACGATCAATTGACAGGGCAATCTGGGGTGACTGGTCAGTCCACCCCCAGCAGCCCCAACTTGGACACCCTCCAGTGTGGCTACAACACCTCAGCTAGCCCCTCCTCCCCAAACCTGTGCCTCAGGGACCTCTCAATTAGAGGTATGCCCCACAGTACAGTCGCCTGAGTCAAGATTACATCTGAGCCTTCCACGTCAGCCTCAGCCAGTGGAATGGAAGCCGTGCCACAGAACACGCAGGACACCATCACCCCCTCCCCTGTTGCTGAGGAGCCCCCACACAAGTGAGGACGTCCAACCAGATATCCAGCCTCCACGGATGCCAAGACCAAGACCACCACCAGGAAGTGAGCCACTTCTGGACATACCCCCTTGCCTGTCACAGCGACACCCTGTTGACTGTGCACTGTCATAACTTAGTTTTCACATGGCCATCATACTGGAATTTGACTCCCAAAAGGTGGGCTAAGTACTCTGATGATCCCACTCGCCATGACCCCACTCATCAGCCCTTTCACTTGTAATAATTAAAATAAACACCTTTGAGCACAGTTTTCTGCCTATGACTTTAGCTACCATTAGTACAAAACATACAGCCATGACATGTGTAACAGGCAGACCATTGTCCTACCAATGTATGTGACAGTGCCACATCTAAAGTAATGGGTTCAACCAATACCCACATTGAACACACAACCCTGGTAGCAGCCGTGCAAACGGCAGACATTGCTACTGGTTACATAGCATGGCTTTTACACATACCTTTATGTCAGTGAAAGTATTGTTGTATCAGCTCTGCTCTTGAATCAGCTGCATCCTGGTCATCCTCTTCCTCATCACTCCCCATGTTCCCTTCATCAGCCACTGGCACAGCTGCACCCTCCTCAGCATCCAGTAATGGGATGTGACATCTGAGAGCCAAATTATGTAACATGTAGCACGCTATAATGATCTGGCACTCTCGCTGGTCTGTACTGTAGAGCCCCTTCAGTAAGGTGCAGGCACCAGAATCTGGATTTCAGCACTCCAAAGGTGCGTTTGATGACCCATCGGCTCCTACCATGGGCCTCATTGAAACAGTTTTCTTCTGCTGTAGTCAGATGCCTGAGAGGTGTCAGTATCCATGGCAGGTTGGGATAGCCAGAGTCACCTGTGTGCACAGAGGTAATAGACATATTAAAAACTGTAGGTAAATCTGGAAGGTGGTGTAGAGTGTTCAGAATACAGAGGCACACATATGACACGTTACATATCGATGAGCCAGGCACGATTCCTTTACAGTGGTGCCATCAGGTGTTGGATGCTGCTGTTCCGAGTGTAGGCATCATGCACTGAACCTGGGAACCGGGCAGTCACTTGTGTGATGTGAAGGTCTGCGAGGCATACCACCTGAACATTGGTTGAGTAGAAGTTTTTACTGTTCCTAAACACCTGTTCACTCCTCCTGGGTGGCACCAGGGCAATGTGGGTCCCATCAATAGCCCCGATCACATGTGGCACATGTGCTACAGTGTAGAAGGCTGCTTTCACAGTGGGCAGATCGTTACTCTGAGGGAACCTAATATAGCTTCCTATATGTTTGAGTAGGGCACATAGAACCTTCTTCAAGATGTGGCTGAACATGGGCTGGGGCGTTCCGGCAGCCCAGCCCACTGTAATTTGGAAGGACCTTGAGGCAAGGAAGTGGGGGACTGACAACACCTGTACTGTGGGTGTGATGGCATTGGGATGACGAATACCAGTCCGTAGATACGGCTTCTACAGCCTCACAAGCTCCATGATGGTCTGACAATTTAGCCGAAAGCACTGGATGACATGCCGCTCTTCAAGGGTGGCAGGATCGACCAGGGGCCTGTAGACAGGAGCACTCCTCACCATCATTCTTCCACCATACCTAGGAATAGGAGGGAGAATCAATCATTATGTGCAGAAAGGACACAGGGACGCAGTGTGTACGCAGTGGAGCTGTGCACAAGTCACTATAAAACATCCATTATGCACCTCATAAACCCCCTCTATACACATTGTAGTAGTAAAATGGCAGCTGCCTGTCCTGCATGCACAGGACAGATATAAGTGAGCGAATCCTGCGTAAGATGTCATGGCGGTAGGTGGTCATTAACATGGTTGCCTATGGGAGACATGAGCCAATGGAGATCACTGCCGGTGGTGACGGTGATGTTCGCTGCGGCCGTGACTGGCTTTTCATGTGCTCATGTTCACTTGACTCCTGGCACTCATGTTAAGAATCCCTGTACTGCATGTGCTGCTGTGTTCCGCCACTGGTAGCCAAGATGCCACGTGCTGCAGGGGATAGGGCTCCAGCCTTCTCACAGGGAGAACTAGAGAAGCTTGTGGAGAGTGTCCTACCCCTGTATGACCAGTTGTATGGGGCACCAGGGCAGCAGAGGAGTCCACTATGATTGTACTGTCTGTGAGTAGTACGAATGTGGATGGGTGCCTTGGGACGAGGATGAGTGACTTGTGGAAGGACCTGGCTGAGTGCTGTGAGGGCAACTGGAATGTTGAAATGTGCGTATGTTCAGGAGATCTGTTGTGTCCAATGCAGTCCCTAAGATGCCACGCTACATGACTGTCTCCTTTTCTCTGTGTCATCCATGCATGTGAGCGCCCATCAAAGAGAAGGGGATTTGGCGTGCCATCGCCAAGCAAGTGCAGACTCTGGGAGTCCATGCCCAGCAGAGCACCCACTGCAGGAAGCAGTGGGAGGAACAGAGATGCTGGCTGAGGAAGAATGGTGAGGCCCAGCTCGGGACATCCTCCCAAAAAGGGAGGGGTGCCCATCGGACCCTGACCCCCCTTATGTCCCACATTTTGCGGTGGCATACCGTCAGGTGGATGGGCACTTGAGGGCAGCACAGCAGCCACAAGGGGATGAGTTCACATTTGTGCTTAGGTTATGTTGTGAGTGATAGGTGCAGCCTGTGCAGTGTGTGAAGGCTGTATAATGTGTGCTAGGTAGCTACTGTCGGACTAGACTTGGGACACATAGAGACCAGATGTGCTACATCCAATTGTTAAAATGCTGTGCAGGATGTGAGTTGAGGTTAACTTAACTGCTAAGTAGTATCGAAGACATTGCAACTGTGTAGTAGATGAGCAGGGTATTTGATGTGGACAGGGTTCCTGCTTCTGGAGTTCACACACATTGTACTCCAAACTATCCAAACAGTGTTCTGGGGCAATATCCCTATCTTATGGAATGTGGTTAATGTGTAGTCCGCGAAGTCTGAGGTTTCACATCACACAGCTATATGTGCATAGTTATGTGGCTGTGCAAGTATGCCTCCAAACACCCGTAGAGTATTTAGTTTGGGTCTTGTGATCGTCAAGAGCCATGACACAATGGTCTGGTTCAGCCATGTGTTGAGGGTATGGCTTTCATCCTGTGCAGGATTGAATGTGTGTCAGAATGAGTGAAACTCATGTGCATGACTGAGGTGGCACGCATGGGCTGTTATTGGAGTGGCATGTGTGAGAGAAGGAATGGCATGTAATGACATGGCATTAGAGTATGTTGTAGTGACGTGTGTGGCTGTTGTGCTGGCATTGACCAATTGCTCCCTATCTCTCTTTCTCCCACCTTGTCTCTCACTGTACCACACTCCCTCCCTGTCCTCCTCTGTCTTTGTGCGCATGAGCATCATCTGGCGAAGGAGAAGGCACACTGGCGAGTGGGGAAGCTGCATTACGTGGGACCCAGGAGGCTGATACCAGTGGAGCTGAGGGGACCAGTGGGACAGAGGGCAAGTGGAGCACCAAGGGGGAGACAGGAATATCTTCACCATCATCAGATTCCTCCTGAGATGGTGTCTCCCTGGTGGTGGCAGAACCTTCAGGCCCTATGCATGCACCATCCTTATCCGCCACCCCCTTACCAGCACTGCCCTCCCTGTAGCTCCCCACTGAGTTGCCCGTGCCCGCTTACATAGGAGGGTGGGCATCTCCTTCGCCACAGGCACCTCTGTCCCTGCCCTAGTCAGCCCTTCTGCCCTCAATGAGGAGGCTATTGACCTCCTGAGGTCCATCTCTGTTGGGCAGACAACCATCGTGAATGCCATCCAGGGACTGGCATCCCAAATGCAACAGTCAAATGTGTTCCTGGAAGGCATTCACGGTGCTCTGTCTGCCCTTCAGAAATCGTTTCAGGCTCAGGCCTCCTACTGACGGCAGCTAGTGTTCCTTATTCTTCCGTGCCCCCTCCAACTACCTGTTCCGACTCCCACATACCTCTCCCATTTTCCAACCAAAGCACACTTTCATTCCAGCATGCATCCCCTCCAACAGACCCAAAGCGCAAGGACAATCACATGCACCACAAACGCCACCACCAACATGCTCACACCCACCACTCAGATGCACACATGAAAACCACTCACTACACTGACTCCCCCACCTCCTCCCCCTCACAGTCACATCGCCACTAACACATGCAGACACCACATCATCAGTCCCAGGTCCAGCCACATGTGCTGTCACTGCCACCCTCGCCACAACAGCAGACCCCATAAAAGCACCCCTTACACCACATCTGCACACACCACAGCAGTCCACACAACCACATGCAGCACATCCACCCTACCTGCACACACCACCCCAACATTCACTTGCACATCCCCCCTGCCATCTCCCTGTGTCTCCTCCAATCCTCCTCCCAGTACACCTATACGCCCACACTCATCCACCCAACACACACCCAGCATACACATACATACACCCACCCACGCACCAGCACCCAAACCACATCAATGTACACACCTGTCAACCATCCCCTCTCCCTCCACTCCCAACCGCCTTATCCATGACCTACCCGTTGCCCCTAAAAAAAGATTCCTCCATGAGTTTTCCCTCTTCATGTTCCCTGGTCCAGTCCCTGTTCCCCCCAAATGTCCTGCTATCCTTGCCAGACCCCTGCCTTCGACCTCCCTGTCGTCCTCTGGGTTGAGCCATGCCTCCAGACAGCAGTCTGCAGTGCTGCCACAACAGGCAAACCTTGCCCTCACACCTCCAGCCCTGGTAGAACTCCATCCGGGTCCCCTGCTATTGTGGCCTCCACCGCTGTCCCACCAAAGAAGGCAGGAAAGAGGGGCAAGAATAAGACGTCCCCTCAAAAGCATGACAGTAAGGTGGGGAAGTCTACAAAAAAGAGTAGGGGCCCTCCCACACAAACCCTGATCACACCCCCAACCCACCATCCCTGAGGTGCCTGCTTCCCCCATTGATGCCCCTGCCCTGTGGAGGTCTGCACATTGCAGTCAGGAGTCAAGTTGGGCATTTCTGATAAGCCCAGTGTGCCTGGCACATTTTGGACATTCATGCACTGGCCCTTGTGGCATTTTGTAAATAATTGTTTTATTTACATACTTAATATTTCATATTATATTTATCTACAATGGCACCATCGGTGTTGATGCTACATAGCTTGTACTGGCTTTCTTTGCGCATGTATGTGTGGTGTGTGCACTAATGTTCTTACCTCCAGTGTGTGCTAGGCTGGGGTACTTACGGCTTGTGCCTATGTCGGTGTCGCTGGTCCTGGATGTCAATGGCCAGCAGGAGCATTGGAACGACTTGCTATTTGCGTGCCATGGCTCCTATGGACGTGCCTTTGTTCCAGAAGTTGGGTGCTTCTTTTTATGTTGTTCATTTCCACCATGGTTTTCGCGGTGGTCAGACTACCCCAGAAGTCCTGGTGGTGTGCAAGCTCGTAATACGGTGGGTGGGAACTGTCTGACCGCCGGCCTGAAGAGGCCTTCTGCCGGCAACAGCAGTCCGTCCACAATGGCAGTCCTGACAGAAACTTGACTGGGTTCTTCAGGTGCCTTCCCAGTACTCGTAATATGGTGGTCTATACCACCAGGCCCGCAGCAGTGCGACCCTCCATCTCCACCGCGGCGGTCCACTGACCGCCAAACTCGTAATGAGGGCCTGAGTGTGGATTGCTCCAGGATGATTTTATGAAAACATTAGAATGAGTGTGGCTTACTATAGGATGACTTCATGAGAACTGCATGGGGAGCGTGAATTACACCTGGATGATTCCAGGAAACATTCTGATGGCTGTTGATGAGCAATTAATGATTTATTATCAAGTGAGGGTTGTAATATAATTGCAGATTATTTGACATGAGAACATTCTGTAGTCACATCTTCTCAAATCTAGTGCCCATCAAGTACTTTAGATCTAATGATCTGTTGATAAACAAGTACTTTGAGGTGCATGATCTATGTAACGCCCTGTACAATAGTGAATTGTGTTTGAACTTAATAAATGTACCATGTTTATAAAGTCCAATGTACTCCAAGTAACTAATAAACAGGTAAAATTAAGCTCTGGCACAATACTTTATTGTTCTGCGTGGTTAAAGGTGGTGGTTGTCTTTTGGGGGAGTGAAAGTGAGGTATAAAAAAAATCTGAAGTAGGAATTAGCAAGATTACAACAATCATCGTATTCAAATGAAGCCCTTCAACTTGTGATACTCCGTCATATTCAGTGGAAATTTTCTTTATTTGTGTGTAAGACTTTACCCGACTTTTTTCTAATATTGTGATCTGTGGGAAAACACTAAACAGAACAAAATTTGAAATAAAGTGGATCAAAAGTGACTTGTAATTTTAATTTTATTCATCTGAAGCATATATGCGTTCCCAAAAGGGCTCAAGTTACCCTAAAATAGAATAGAAAAGTAGACTAGAAATTGTCAAAGAAAACCAGTACTTCGTTGTTTGTTTCCATATTTGCTGTGCTCTTCAGTTCTCATCTGCCAAGGCAGATCTTTATGGCAAATTTCCACTGCATCGTTTTGATGTTCATGGTTGGCCACATTTTGGACTTGTACACAGATTGCATAAACTCTGAAAGGATAACAAAACCATAGATTAGGATATGTTTTTTCAACGAGTGTGCTGCCTTCAAAATGAAGCACAGCCATAAACTTCCAATACTCAATACAATTTGTTTATGGCCAGTGGTCACAGGAGCAAGGGTGTTATGAGGTCATTAGTCATGCTGGAGAAAATTTCCCTTTGAACTGTGATAAGGAAAGTAGCAGATTCAGAAAATCAATCCCGAACGTAAGAGGGTGTAGTCAGAGATGGTCAATCTGCAAAGTGTATTATTTCACTGTTTAATCTACTGCACCACAAAAAAGGAAAGATCAGCTTCCCCTCTGTGCCTTACATGGCCCAATTGTTACGGTAAGATCTTCAAAGACTGTGTTCAATTGTTAAGAGATTGTCCTGGTAACAAGTATCTGGTGCGTAAAAGGATCCTACACTCAAGTTGTAAAATTAGGCTGCTTGATACATAGCAAAAGTGTAAGGTAATTCTTGGAGCAGTGTGTCCCATCAGTGCTGTCACCAGACATCACACTGGAGCTCTTTTCCTAGAATAAGAGCAGACCTGCTCATTTGGAGACAATGAGTTAAGAATGTAAAGGCAATACAAAACAGTAACAGTGGAACCCTGATGTGTTCATTGGATATGCTACGGGGACCACATGTGCCAAAATGTTTGAACATTACATGTATATTTCTGTCTTTTCACAAAGCTCTGACAAAAAGGTAGTTAAGACATTTGAACTACCTTATTAGATATCAACCTTCTCTTTATCAAGGGCAGATGTTCCACCCTGACCCTTGGTAACATCTCTGGCATTTGTTTTGCTGGTCAATATATATCTCACTCAAAGCAGTGAGGAGAAAACTTGCACTGTCTCGAGCACACTGTGCCTCTTCCAACACCTTGTGCAATCCTCTCTTTTGGATAAGGTCATTTCTAAATCAGGAAGGATCAGTGGAATCTTTCATCAGCTACTGCACATCAGACTACAGCTAGCCATCAGATGTTTTAGCATACATGCCATCGCACTATTTTAAATATAATGTAACAATATAAATTGGTAGTCTGCGGATAGTAATCTGACATCTAGGCATAGCTCACCTAACAGTGACAACAATTATGTTTTAAATCCATACAAATAAAGTAAATATCTCTACAATATATCCACAATAATGCTGTTGGATTGCAATACAGAAATAACATACCAAAGGAGAAGGAAATAATGCAAGTCATCCTTTGTATTGCAAATGATCCATTGAATATTTTTGATAATGTAGAATTTTTTATAGGATGTTTGACATTGTTTATTCAGAATGCTGACTGCAAATAATTTACATCCATCTCCTTTCAGCATGTGGCACTTAATTGTTGATGCGAGAAAGAAACACTACAGTTATAATTAATTCACTGCTCAAGGAAACATAATTTAACTTCAGAAGAGGAGCAATAGCTTGAATTATTCTGGGTATGTTGCAGTTATTAATGTTTAAGAATATATATAGGTGATAGGTCATAGAATATAATAGATCAGTGGTTTCCAACCTGTGGTTCAGGAAACCTTGGGAGTCCGCGAAGCCTCCTCAGGGGGTCTGCAACTGCTTAGAAAATTAAGTAAGATTAACAGATTATTTCTCCAGCTGTTAGTACTTACTCAGTGGGGGGTCCCCGGATTCCAATGATGATTTAGTGGGGTCATGATCATGTGGGGGTCCACAGAAGTCAAACGTTCGCAAACCACTGTAACAGATTCTAAAAGTTGTTTATTTTATTAGTTCCCTACAGACAGCACAAGATTGAATGTGGTTACATACTACACACTAGGCTGAGGAAGTCAAAGACCTGAGAGAAAGTAGGAACCAGAAGACTTCAGGCAGTCTCTTCTTTTTCATCCCATTCCCTTTGCCCCCTCGGGGCATTCTACATTTCCTGTAATTCCATGGATGCAGTAAAGGTCTGGGAAGGGCAATGGGACCAGTCATCTTTCTGCCCCGTGTAAGTGAAAAGAAAGGTAAGAACAATTCCGACATTTGATTCCAAACTTGCAACCAAAAGGTATGGATACGAGGACATAGGAATAAAATGTGAAACAAATCACAATGAGCATTGCAGGGCCAACACACATCCATTGTGTTAACTTTCATTTTATGTAACAATAAAGGAGTAATAAGTGATCTGTTGTATATAAAAACAGTGTTTGGTTACATTTGACGCTCTAGAAGCTCTATGTAATTTAGACCAGATATCATCCCAACCTTGAGTAGACTATTCAGCTGTGGAGAAAAAGGCAAGACGTTTGTAAATAAAAAAGGGTTTAGTATTGCGTGTAAGCAAGGTACATAAAATATTTTTGTACTCTAATGAGATATTATCATGGTGTAATAATGACATAGAATCTTGAATGAACTGAGATAATTGTGTGTAATTTTGAATAATTGAGTGTGGAAGGTAGAAAATAATCTAGGCTGAAGGAAAAGAAAGAGGACTGTTAGGAAGAACTAATTGGTTAATGAAGTTAATCCCTTTATCCTTCCAGGTCTCCAAAAGAAGGCTCTACTATTTTTTAGATACATATTATGCTAAGGGAAAGAACTGAAGAAGTTAGTGTAACATAGGTGTTTTCGAAAGAGGAAGGGTTTTTCGAGAGTTTACGTTCGCAAACCACTGTAACAGATTCTAAAAGTTGTTTATTTTATTAGTTCCCTACAGACAGCACAAGATTGAATGTGGTTACATACTACACACTAGGCTGAGGAAGTCAAAGACCTAAGAGAAAGTAGGAACCAGAAGACTTCAGGCAGTCTCTTCTTTTTCATCCCATTCCCTTTGCCCCCTCGGGGCATTCTACATTTCCTGTAATTCTATGGATGCAGTAAAGGTCTGGGAAGGGCAATGGGACCAGTCATCTTTCTGCCCCGTGTAAGTGAAAAGAAAGGTAAGAACAATTCCGACATTTGATTCCAAACTTGCAACCAAAAGGTATGGATACAAGGACATAGGAATAAAATGTGAAACAAATCACAATGAGCATTGCAGGGCCAACACACATCCATTGTGTTAACTTTCATTTTATGTAACAATAAAGGAGTAATCAGTGATCTGTTGTATATAAAAACAGTGTTTGGTTACATTTGACGCTCTAGAAGCTCTATGTAATTTAGACCAGATATCATCCCAACCTTGAGTAGACTATTCAGCTGTGGAGAAAAAGGCAAGACGTTTGTAAATAAAAAAGGGTTTAGTATTGCGTGTAAGCAAGGTACATAAAATATTTTTGTACTCTAATGAGATATTATCATGGTGTAATAATGACATAGAATCTTGAATGAACTGAGATAATTGTGTGTAATTTTGAATAATTGAGTGTGGAAGGTAGAAAATAATCTAGGCTGAAGGAAAAGAAAGAGGACTGTTAGGAAGAACTAATTGGTTAATGAAGTTAATCCCTTTATCCTTCCAGGTCTCCAAAAGAAGGCTCTACTATTTTTTAGATACATATTATGCTAAGGGAAAGAACTGAAGAAGTTAGTGTAGCATAGGTGTTTTCGAAAGAGGAAGGGTTTTTCGAGAGTTTATATGAGTGGGCAATAGAAGGATGGGAGAGAAAACTAGTCTTGGAAGAGAAAGATTAAAAATCACCTAATGAGAAAGGAGAAATAAACATGGATTCAAAAGAAAACCATAAAGGTTTAGGTCAGCATCTTATATTTTGGAGCCATTCTGAGGATTGCTGAAGCCAAAAAGCTTCATGAAGTTTGTAAAAATTGGGAAAGTTTACACCACCACGATGCCTGGCCAACTTCAACCGTGAAAGGGACATGGGAACATGCTTATTACTCCATAAAAAATTTGATGAACTGAACTATTTTTTAAAGAACTGTAACGGAATATGAACTGGGATCATAGAGGTGAGATATATCACACAAGGGGAGATCATCATTTTAAAAGAACTTAATCTACCCCATCAGGGTGAGAATAGAGTGTTCCATTTAGTAAAATAAGATTCTAACGTTTGCAGTGCCTCTTCAAAATGTAACCGTCGTTTTGATGGAATTGGTGATCCCCAAACTTAAGTATTTAATCTTTGTTTGGTTCCACATAAACCCTAGGCCTTTAAAAATCCTCTTTGATAAAATATTCATTAAGGGGTAAAGGTTTGGATTTATCTAGATTCAATTTATAACCTGAGGTAGCAGCAAACTGTTGGACCTCAGTTTGTAAAGCAGGAATAGACTTAGTTGGGTTAGAGAGACAAAGGAGTATATCATCAGCATTTACGGATAATTTTAAGTGAGATTCGTTACATGTGAATCCAGATATGTGGCTGTTTTGTTTGATTCCTAATATAAATGATTCTTATGATAATATAAAGAGAAAGACCAAAGAGGGCAGCTTTGGCACAATCCTCCATATAAGGGGAAATAATCAGAGATCATATTATTGACAAAAATAGCTGCTTGATGTGATAAATAGAATAAAGAGATGAGGTTCAAAGTTTTGGACTAAAATCAAATGACTTTACTGATTCAAACATAAGTTCCCTACTAACTTGGTCAAAGACCTTTTCAGCATCTAAAGCAATGATAGCTAATGCAGGAGGACATTTAAAGACCCTACCAAGCACATCAAAAAGACATCTAGTATTATCTGATGAAAAACTTCCCTTTATAAATCCATTGTGTTCTGGGCTAATCATATGGGAGAGTAACTTGTCTAATCAAAGTGCTAAAATGCTGGTGGAAATTTTAGAATCAACTTTAAATAGTGATATGGGGTGATACTTTTTTCATAATTGTGAATCTCTACTATCTTTGGGAATCAAACAGATAAGAGCCTCTTGAAAAGTGCCAAGTGCAACTTAGAAGTCTGCAAAATAATTATACAGATTAAGGAGCCAAGGAAAGAAACGTTCTGGGAAATGGGTATAAAATTCAGATGTGATTCCATCTGGTCCTGGAGATTTATTGGGATTCAATTTTTGTATGACTTCTGTAATATCTTGAAGAGTAATGTCAGATTCTAGGAGGGGAAAATCAACATCATTAAAGGTAGGTTCCATAGTAGTATGTGAAACTGAGGTGGTAGATTCTGGAGTATATAAGGATTTAAGGAAGGTAGAACATTTCTCAAGCATGTCTACATCCTTAATAAGTAGCTGGTTATTTGAGCTCTTAATGGAACCTATATTTTTACATTCTTGTTTGGGAATTAAATAATTAGCTAAGAGTGTGCCGGTCTTATTCTGATCCAATAATATCTAGCATTTTGCCTAAGAAAGATTGAGGAGGCCTGTTCAGTAGATAGTTTGTTAAATTGAAATTGTGTTTTGATAAGGTCCTGGGGAGCGTAAGGAGATTTAGGCCCTCATTACAACATTGGCAGTAAATCCCTCTTACCGCCGTGCACAAGACTGCCAACACACCGCTGCGGCGGCGGAATTCCGCTACAGCTATTACGACCCACAGCTCGGAATCTGCCAAAATGTAGATACCCACACAAGTCTGCCACACCAAAGGTCAGTGATAAACTGGCAATAACAAAACCTCCACCGTAACGCCGACAGGAATACGCCCACACTATCACGACCCACGAATCCACGCGGCGGTCTATCAACCGCGGTATTCCTTTGGCGGTACACACCGCTGCACTCAAAATACACACACATTTACAAAACACAATCACATTGGACAAATCGAAATACACACACCTGATACACATAGACACACCACTCCCACACACCCAATACAATAAAAAACACACACCCACATCACCCACACACCCGTACGACAAAAATTTAGAACAAAGCACAGAGAGAGACACCACCATCAACAAACTAGCATCCACAGGCACACAACACCATCACTCACGCAACATCCATGCACCTCACACAACACACACAAACACATCCCCTCACACATCACAACACACACCACCTCACACATCACCCACACTACCCCATGGCACCGCAAAGACACCACAGGTTCTCTGAGGAGGAGCTCAGGGTCATGGTGGGGGAAATCATCCGGGTAGAGCCACAGCTATTCTGATCATAGGTGCAGCACACCTCCATTGCTAGGAAGATGGAGCTATGGCACAGAATCATCAACAGGGTCAACGCAGTGGGACAGCATCCAAGAACACGGGATGACATCAGGAAGAGGTGGAACAACCTACGGGGGAAGGTGCGTTCCGTGGTCTCAAGACACCAGATTGCAGTTCAGAGGACTGGCGGCAGACCCCACCTCCTCCCCCACAACTAACAACATGGGACGAGCAGGTCTTGGCTATACTGCATCCTTAGGGCCTCGCAGGAGTAGCTGGAGGAATAGACTCTGGTAAGTCAAATCTTAACTATTACATCCCCCACCCTACCTGCATGCTATCACATACCCCACCCTCACCCTCACCCCATCACTCCAACACCTCACATATGTCCCACTATCACAAACCTCCCATCCCAACACCAAGCCCTGCATGCCACACCAAAGCATGGACACCCATCACCAAAGCATGTCCACTACACATACCCACACAGATCCCAAACCAAATATCACACAAGGTCCTAGACAAGAATGTAAGCACTGGGGTACGGGGTCACTCACCCATTGCACACGATGGCACACACAGATGCAATAATCATGCCTTTACACCCGTGCAGGACCCCTACCCAACGTCATCGGACAGGAGGTTCCAGACATGTCCACCCCCCCCCTAGAAGAGGCCCACAGCTCTGTCCAACTGGATCTAGATGACCAGCCCGGCCCATCTGGGACCTCGGGACAGTTGGTTCCCCACACACTGGCACATGCCACCACAGAGCCTCCCCCCTCAAGAAACACAAGCACAGCAACCCACCCAGCGGGCGCATACCTCTGTCCCCAGGACACGTCAAGAAGTAGTGTATCCACCACTACAGGGAACCCAGGCAAACCCACAAACCCAAGAACATCAGGGACTTGGGGGCAGTGGCAGTGGGCACACGGTTCAGGGGACAGAGGAACAGGAAAACAGGGGAACTGGGAGGACTGCTGTGTGACGGGGGAGGACAGGCCCAGGTAACCCACTCTCCACGAGGCCCTCTCCAACATCATGGGAGCGTACCATCATTCCCAGGAGACGATGGCAACAGTACTGGCCAAGTTTCAGGAGACCCAGCGGCTGCAGGAGGAACAGTATTTAAGGGATCAGGGAGGACTTGAAGTCCATTAACACGACCCTAGTCACCATTGTAGGGGTGCTGAAGGACCTTGTGAACACCAGGAGAGACACTGTGGCACAACAAGGGGCCCCTGACACTAGCCTCGGTGATGAACTGCCCACCACCTCCGCCTGCGCTAGTGGACAGGAGGCACCGCCACAGGACCACGACCCCAACACCCCACCCCCTGCAGATGGAGAACCACCCCGCAGATGGTCCCTGAGATCCAGGACAAAGACAGAGAACAATGCCAAGACCCCCGCCAAGAAATGAGACCACCCTGAATGTCATCCTTCTGTCCCACTTCGTCACCCTGTCCATCCTTAAACTGCCCTAGCTCCACTTCCTATGCCCCTTTGGACAATGCACCTGTGAGACAAATAACTGGACTCTGCCATGGACATTCCTCCACCATCAACCCTAACCATTTTACAAACCCCTCCACTAATTTGCACTTAAATAAACACCCTTGAATCACAAAACAATCTGGAGTCAGTCTGTGCTTTCACAAAGGTGTATTTGCAATAACTGAGGAAAATAGCAATGTCCATTGTATTGTCAACATACCTATGTCACACAGCTCTAGTCCATGAGTTAACATAGCAGAGGTCACACAGTGGGACCCACATCTGTGAAATGGAAAGGCAAAGTGACAGGTCAGGGTCCATACACTGGGTGAAAGTGACAGACATATCATAGGTCTGACAATTGTATGAGATGTAAGAGGCAGTGATGTCTTCTTACCTGTGTCTCACTGGAAGTATTGCTGGATCACGTTGTTTCTGCTGTCTATATCCTCTTCTTCTGCTTCCTCTTCTTCACTGTCCACAGGCTCCACAGCTGCCACAAGACCTCCTTCTGGACCATCCTCCTGCAGAAAAGGCACCTGTCGTCGCAAAGCCAAGTTGTGCAGCATACAGCAGGCCACGATGATCTGGCACACCTTCTTTGGTGAGTAGTACAGAGAACCACCTGTCATATGGAGGCACCAGAACCTGGCCTTCAGGAGGCCGAAGGTTCTTTCTATAATCCTCCTAGTTTGCCCATGGGCCTCATTGTAGCGTTCCTCTGCCCTTGTCCTGGGATTTCTCACTGGGGTCAGTAGCCATGGCAGGTTGGGGTTCCCAGAGTCACCTGCAAATGTCGGGGGACAACTGTTAGACACACACTAACCCATAGGGACAACCCCAGACCCAGACAACTATTCACACTGTATGGGGTCCTTGTCCTCACCTATTAGCCACACACGGTGCCTCTGGAGTTGCCCCATCACATAAGGGATGCTGCTATTCCTCAGAATGTAAGTGTCATGCACTGAGCCAGGAAATTTGACATTCACATGGGAGATGTACTGGTCGGCCAAACACACCAGCTGCACATTCATTGAATGGTAGCTCTTCCTGTTTCTGTACACCTATTCACTCCTGCGGGGGGTACCAAGGCCACATGTGTCCCATCAATGGCACCTATGATGTTGGGAATATGTCCCAGGGCATAGAAGTCACCTTTCACTGTGGGCAAATCCTCCACCTGAGGGAAAACGATGTAGCTGCACATGTGTTTCAGCAGAGCAGACAACACTCTGGACAACACGTTTGAGAACATAGGCTGGGACATCCCTGATGCAATGGCCACTGTTGTTTGAAAAGACACACTTGCCAGGAAATGGAGTACTGACAGGACCTGCACTAGAGGGGGGATTCCTGTGGGATGGCGGATAGCTGACATCAGGTCTGGCTCCAACTGGGCACACAGTTCCTGGATTGTGGCACGATCAAGTCGGTAGGTGACTATTACATGTCTCTCTTCCATTGTCGACAGGTCCACCAGCGGTCTGTACATCAGAGGATGCCGCCATCTCCTCACCTGCCCCAGCGGACGTGCCCTATGGACGAGAACAGTGAGCACAGAGTCAGCCAACACTGAGGTATTACTCCATGTCATTAGCAAACATATGTAAATCCGCAATGTGCCTGTCTCTGTGTGTACGCAAGGCCTAGATATGTGTGACACATTTAAAAATAATGCCATGTGGCCCCCTGAAATGACGGCTGCCTGACCTGTAATGTGGGACAAGGGGATATGAGGTAACTGCGCTGGCGTTGTACACTGTTGCGGTAGGCGGGTGAAGACCGCGGCGCAATCCTGCATTGGTTAACATTGGGCCCTATGGGTCCTAGGAGCCAATGACGATGTACGCCGGTGGTGACGGTACACACCGCCGCGGACGTGACCACCATTTTCTGTCTGTTCACTCACTTGATACCTGACCTTCGACAGGAGAGGACCTACACTGCAAGTGCTGCTGTGACCTGTGTCTGAAAGCTACGATGGCTCATGTGTCTGGGGAAAGGGCCCCTGCCTTCACTTCGGAGGAGTTGGAGAAGTTAGTGGATGGGGTCCTCCCCCAGTACACGCTACTCTACGGTCCGCCAGACAAACAGGTGAGTACACTGTGAGCATGTTGTATGGGCAATGCCTGTTTGGAGTAGTGTGGATGGAAGATACGGGGGCGGGACTGAGGCCTGCATGAGCGGACGGTGAGTGTATGTGCGTCAGGGCAAGTGTGGGAATGTGGGACAATGACTGAGACGGTCCGGACGGTTAAAGTTTTTCATTTTCCCCTGTACTATTCCTCTAGGTCAGCGCCCATTAGAAGAAGGATATTTGGCGTGCCATCGCCAAGGACGTCCGGACCCTGGGGGTCCACCACAGATGGAGCACCCACTGCCGGAAAAGATGGGAGGACATTCACCGCTGGAGCAAGAATACGGCGGAGGCCCAGTTGGGGATGGCTTCCCAACGTGGGAGGGGTGCCCGTCGCACCATGACCCCCTCTGATTTTCCGGATCCTGGCGGTGGCGTATCCGGGGTTGGATGGGTGCTTGAGGGCATCACAGCAGCCCCAAGGGGGTGAGTATTGTCACATCCATCTCACTCTGCCCGCATTAGGAGGTGTCTGGTTGGGGGAGGTGGGCAATGGGTTACCCTAGGCCAGGGCGAGCTTTGTAGGCAAGGACCTTTTGTGAGGCAGGCTATGTGGCACCTCAACCCCACCAGTGGTAAGAGCCAACTACACCTAGTCAGGCTCCTGTGACTTTCATGTGTGCAGCTATCGGGCATAGGCCTTGTACCCCATATCCCTGTGATTAATTCGGGAACTCTAAGTGCATGGTGTAGTGCAGAGGGCTGCTGTGTCTGTAGTGTCCGCCAACGGTAGCGGTATTGCATGCACTGAACATGTCTTTCTTCTTTCTCCCCCACTTTTTGTGGTCTCCCTGTTCTTGTGTGCATCAGGCGGAGGAGCAGTGCCACTGGAGCAGGAGGTAGCTGCATCCCACATGGCCCTGGAGGGCGAGACAACGGAGTCTGAAGTCACCAGTGGGACAGAGGGTGAGGGGAGCTCCACGGCAGGGACAGGTGCAGAGACCAGCGACACAGACTCCTCCTCTGATGGGAGCTCCCTTGCGGTGGCGGGCCCCTCTGTGCCCACAGCATCTACAGGTACAGCCGCCACCCCCCCTACCAGCACCGCCCTCCCAGCAGCCCCTCAGCGTGTGTCCAGAGGCCGCTCACCCAGGAGGGTGGGCACCTCCTTTGCCCCAAGCACCTCAGGCCCTGCCCCAGTCAGCCCTGCTGCCCTCAGTGAGGAGGCCATTGACCTCCTGAGATCCCTCACTGTTGGGCAGTCTACCATTCTGAATACCATCCACGGTGTAGAGAGGCAGTTGCAACAAACAAATGCATACCTGGAGGGCAGTCATTCTGGCCAGGCAGCCCAACAGAGAGCATTTCAGGCTCTTGCCTCAGCACTGATGGCAGCCATTGTCCCTGTGTCCAGCCTCCCCCCTCTAACTTCCTCCACCCAGACCCAATCCCCTGTACCTCAGCCTATCCAAAGCACACCATCAGACCAGCATGCACACACCTCATCACACAAGGGTGGCTCAGGCAAACATAAGCACCACACATCCCACGGGCACTCACACAAGCATCATACCCATGCACACATACCAACATCCACTGCCTCCACTGTGTCCCCCTCCTCCACGTCTCTCTCCTCCCTCCCTGTCACGTCTGCACTCACACCTGCATGCACTACATCCTCAGCCACTACCTCTACCAGTAGGCCCATCACCACACACCGCTCACGTGCACTCACCACCCCCACTACCATTCACACATCCCCTGTGTCCTCTCCCAGTGTGTCTGTGAGCCCTCCTCCCAAAGTACACAAACGCAGTGTGTCTAAAAAGCTTTTCCCATCAAATGTTGACCTCTTCCATACACCTCCCCCCCCATCCGTCCCCTAGGGCCCACCTTTCCAGATCCCAACCCAGCACCTCAGCCACCACATCACTGGGCACAGTGGTGCCAGCAATAGCGGGATTCTGGAGTGTGCCAAGCAATAGGGCTGCCAGTGTCCCAAGGAGCGAGAACAAGGACATTCCCCCAAGTCTAAAACAGAAAAAGTTGCCCACATCCCGGAGGGAGAAGGCAAAAACACCTGCCACCAAGGGCTCAGGCAAGACAAAAGTTTAAAGTGGCAAGACAGCTGCGCCACCATCAATGTGTGGAAGGGCCTGAAAATCAAAGGCAGGTCCACGTCGACGCCAACCTGCACGGCGGACAAAACCACCACTGGCACCGCCACCTGCACTGCCACCACAGACACCGCCGCCAGCACCCCAGATACTGAGCCCTTCACCAGCAACGCAGACACTGTGCCCTTCACCAGCACCGCAGTCAGAGACCCCTCCACCAGCACCGCCGCTACTGACACCGCCACCAGCACCGCAGTCAGTGAGCCCGCCACCAGCACCGCTGCTACTGACACCGCTGCCAGCACCGCAGTCAGTGAGCCCGCCGCAAGAACCGCCGCTACTGACAGCACCGCCAGCACCCCAGACACTGAGCCCTTCCCCAGCACCGCAGACACTGTGCCCTTCACCAGCACCGCAGTCAGTGAGCCCACCACCAGCACCGCCGCTACTGACACCGCCGCCAGCACCGCAGTCAGTGAGCCCGCCACAAGCACCGCCGCTACTGACACCACCGCCAGCACCCCAGACACTGAGCCCTTCACCAGCACCGCAGACACTGTGCCCTTCACCAGCACCGCAGTCAGTGAGCCCGCCACCAGCACCGCCGCTACTGACACCGCCGCCAGCACTGCAGTCAGTGAACCCGCTGCAAGCACCGCCGCTACTGACACCGCCGCCAGCACCGCCAGCGGCCCAGCAACATCCTGACCCAGTGGCAGCACCGCAGACATGGCTGCCATCCCCAGTGTTCAGTCGTGCAAGGCTGGTGGTCAGTTCCAGGAGCCTGGGCAGCTTGCATGTTGCACCACCGTAAGTGGAGTGTACCTCAGTCCTTGGCAGGATGAAGCACTCTGGGCACAAAGCCCCCTCCAGAACCAGTGGAGTATCACATCCACTACCTCAGTCCTTGGCAGGATGAAGCACTCTGGGCACAAAGCCCCCTCCAGAACCAGTGGAGTATCATATCCACTATCTCAGTCCTTGGCAAGATGAAGCACTTTGGGCACAAAGCCCGCTCCAGAACCAGTGGAGACTGTTATCCACTTCAGAGACTGTGGCTTTGCACTCCCCAGGATAAAGCAGTGGGCAACCCACCTACTGGAGAGACTTGAGTGACTGTGGGTTTGCACTCCCCAGGTTAAAGCTGTGGGCAGACCACCCACTGGAAAGACTTGAGAGACTGTGGCTTTGCACTCCCCTGGATAAAGCAGTGGGCAAACCACCAACTGGCGAGACTTGAGAGACTGTGGCTTTGCACTCCCCAGGATAAAGCAGTGGGCAAACCACCCACTGGAGAGACTTGAGAGACTGTGGCTTTGCACTCCCCAGGATAAAGCAGTGGGCAACCCACCCACTGGAGAGACTTGAGAGACTGTGGCTTTGCACTCTGCAGGATACATCAATGGGCATGGAGCCCCCTCGTGGAGCTGGCGTCGTGCACTCATCCGGCTGAGTTGCCCCACTTCCCTTCCCCCTGAGGTGCCTTTTTCATTTTGATCTGATGCCCCAGCAATGTTCTCTCCATTTCGAGTCTGGTATCGAGTGTGGGCCTCACCCATGCATTTTGGGCCCAGTGGTCCACGGACTTTGAATGGTGCACTACCCGGACTTGAATAGTTGGTGTACATAATTGTTTATACCGTATTTAAAGTTTTGACTAATGGATTTTTATTGATTACAATCATTACAATCATTTCCTTTTGTCATTGCGTTCTTCCAGGGGGATTGGGGGTGTAAATGAAATGTTGCAGCATGTATTTGTGTGTATGTTGTTGTGGGTGAGGGTGAGGGTGGGGGTGTTGCGTGTTGGGTGTGTGTGTGTCAGTCTCTTTTCCCTCCCCCCCTCCCCTGTGTTGTAGGTGCAGTACTCACAGTGGTCGTCGCCGACGTCTTTCATGCTCCTGGTAGAGGAGCAGGAATACTATCGCAGAGAGTATTTGGAGTTCTGGCTCCATGGCGTCCTGGTTTCTAATGAGTTGTGTAGAGGTGAGTGTTTTCCTTTCCAAGTCCTGTTTCTGTTGTGTTTTTGTTCACGTTGAATCCGCCCCGAAAAGGTGGCGGATTGGCCTGTCATAATAGTGGGGGCAGTACATTGTCTTCCGCCTGTCTGTTGGCGGTGACCGCCGCTGTGTTTGTTTCTACCGCCGTGGCGGTCGGAGTGTTAAAGTGGCTGTCTATGTTGGTGGTTTCCGCCATGGTCGTGATTCCATTTTTTTTACTGCCGGCCTGTTGGCGGTCTTACTGCCACTTTAACACCGACCTCCAGGGTTGTAATGAGGGCCTTAGATTGGTAAAATGCGGGCTCTCTATTTTTGTTCTCTTTTAGTAAGGATTTAGAAGCATTATTTGCTTTTCCTTTTGCATTGCACAATGTGAAGAATAAAACCACTAGCCAAGGCCTTATAAGAGTTCCAGAAAATGCTAATGGGGTGTCTTGAAGAGTGTAGATTTTGAAGAACTCACAAATGTAGTTTGTGAACTGTGTGGTAAACGTGGGATCCAAGAGGAGGGAATTATTGAATATCTATCTTTTTGGATGAGATGCCATTCGTAATAAATCAAAGTCAGCGATAGTGAGGGCATGGTCAAAAATCAAGATGGAACTAATTTCTGAATGGAAGCTAGATCTTGTGCTAGTGATTTTGAGTCAATTCTGGATTGAGTGCTGTTCATTGTGGAGAAAAATTTATATTCTTTTGTTGTAGGATTAGCAAATCTCAATTAACCAATGGCGTTTGTGCTATAGTAGAACAGAAGGATTTTAGAGGGAGTACATTTGATTTTAGATATTCTATCCAAAATTGGGTCAACAATCTGATTACAACAAAATATTCACCATTACTATTCAAGTTTTTTCACAATATCAGACCAAAAGGAACTATTTCCTATTGGGGACATAAACACTGAAAATTGAGATAGCAATTTTGTCAATTAATAGATCCACTGTAGTCCATCTGCCATCTGTGCCAGTGGATTGTGATATAGTTGTAACATCGAGTTTTTTGTTATTGAGAATTATAGTACCATTTTCTTCTGCATAGTCAGACAGAAAAGTATATGGCCAACAAAGTTTTTCTTTACTTTTATAGCTTTAATATTGGCTAAAAATGTTTCTTGAAGAAGTACAATGTCTGAGGTATAACAATAATAAAAGACAAAACCGTGCTTACAATGATACAAACAATGAGTGAAACATAGGGCTAGGATGGAAAAAATAGACTTCAAAAAAATAGAAAGTGCAAAGAGAATGAGCAGAGGCAGCATAAAGAATAGTAAAAGAGATGAAACAAGAAAAGGATAGAATAAACAGTTAATAAACAAAAAGACAGTAGAGATCAAAAAACTGATAACTGTAAAACATACCTAATGAAGGGAAATCCAGGACAGCATAGGATGCAGGAGACACCATCAAAAAACAAGTCAGACACGGGGAGACTCCAAATGATCAGAACATCAGGGGAATACATTGTGATACAGAGAGAAGCTGTAAAACACAATATCAATCGGAAGAATATCACCCAGAAGAAGTAGTACTAAGAACAAAATATAAACAAATACTGTATATAAAAAGAGATAAAATGATCAGTTGATAATTATTCCATGAAGTCCTCTCTACATTGATGAAGAAAATATTTTAACTTTGCATGATCATCAATTGTTGTTGTGCAGTCTTTATATGTCACTTTGAAACAGCAAGGGTGAATGAGGCTGTATCCAGCATTGATGGCTCTGAACAGGAATTATTTACGTTTGTCTGCTGTAAACTTTGCAATGTCTTGAGAGAGCTAACGTTTATGCGTAGATCATGATATCTGCTTCTTTACTTTTGTTGCATTTAGAACTGTGATGAGGTCAGTGTTTTCCAAAAATACGATGATGATGCCTATAGGTTTAGAAGTGGTTCTGGTATCTAACATATGAGCACATTGGATGTTGGGAGAGGTAGATGGAGAAAGATCCAGGGCTTTCAGAATGAACGTTTTGAAGAATTGGAGGGGTCATTGCCCTCCATATTTTCTGATGGATCATAAATTTGCAGATTATTTCTCCAGTTCCGATTTTTGAGATCTTCATTGTGTTGTTTTAGATAATTTATTTCTGATTGCATTTTGTGAATTGTGGTTGCAGAGTCCTGGATATCACTGATCCGTTGTAATTGCTCAGAGACACCTCTGTCCAGAAATGATAATTTTTCTTCAAGATTATGAAGTGTTTTAGTAGAGTAGTCCATGAAAGGCTTTAAAGCTTGAATTCTTCTAATATTAATTCCATAGAGACGGGAGAAAGTTTTATTCGAGAGAGAGGATCGTTCCTTGGATGCTTATTTGAAGAAGATGTTAAAGGTTTGACTGCCACTTGAGATTTAGGAATCACCCAGGTGTGGGATCTGCTAGTAAAACTGGTGATTCCACCATGGATAATGTAGATTTATTTCTTGAAGATTAGAAGATGTGATGACCTTGTGAGGAAGCAGAAGATGATATGTTCAGAGATTTCCATTGGCATATTCTCCCCATAAAATGGTTACCCAAGTAAAACTTGAGTACAAATGCCTCAATGAAAGTATTAATGTGCAAGAGAAGAGGTGAATAGAAGCATACAATGTAAAACCAGCATACAGTTTCACATCACCTATAACAGTATTTTTGAGGCAAAATGTTATACTGAAATATGAGGAAAACCACATCACACATATGTAAAAAGAGTGTCATTAAGTAAATGTATTATAACCTGGCTAAGTTAATGGATGCTGAAAACAAAACACTGATTCATGTTAAAATATTAACCTTAGAAAGTCAAGTTTCTCACAGAGAGTCACTGAAATGACATCAAGAAGTAAGAAGAAAACTCTAGATGAGTGGAGATGATAAAGTTAAGAGGATCCTTATAAGGTTTTTTTTTAAAGCCTGCTCCCTTCCATGAAGCATAGCCCCTTTACTTTCTCTTTAGATACCTGGGTTATATGCTTCCATTGCTTACTTTTCAAGCACTGCTGCATTCTTCTGCAACTAGTTCTCCATGTGAGTGCATGTGTTTTTCAGCTATCTCCCTTGTGCACTTTTCTCTCCCTGCACTCTGTGTTTCTCTTTGTCAACATGTGCTTCACCTTGCCCATGTGGCTGTGTAATGTTTTAGGCAATTGCATGTGTATTACATGTACTACAAAAAATGATGTGGTTGGGTGTATCAAAGTTTTTTTTTAAACTCTTACCATGCTGCACAGTAAGACTAAAAACCATCAGCAAAGTTAATAGTTTCCAAAGGCGAGATCTGTTGATTTTGCCAATGCTTGTTCTTGAAATATTAGTGTATGTTTCAGGTAAATTTGTTGTAATGCTAACCACTTATTTAAGATTGTGAAAGATTATATTCAATTTGATGAGTATTGATGGGTATAGACTTTGAGCCTGTGCTTGTTTGCCGTAGATTGCAATAGAGGCAGGACTGCTCCACCTTCAGTATGAGAAAATGAATGTTTCTTTTAAATAAATGGTCAGATTATTTTGTTGATAATTAAATGGTGCCGTCCTAGGTACTCATTGAATGATATAGTGCATTCTGTGAATTGAATTTTGCACTATTGATTCTCTTCAATACTCCTAAAATACCATATTGTAGTAGCTTGCTGACAATAACCTGATATTTACCTTTCCTAGACTTTACAGTGACAGTCTAACTAGAGCAATTTGCAATTCCTTTTGTGTCTGGGGGCTGTGAGAGGATACGTTCTGGAAATAATAGGGTCATGCCATATCTGTCCAGCATTCACTTGGCTTCTCTAATATAGATCGTCCGAGGTTTTCAATTTTGTATCAGAGAGCAAGTGTCATTATAGGTTATTTTAAGGCACTTTCTTTACCTTTACACAACCAAAAAGGTCTAATATTTTTCTAATTATATGGGCATAACCACTTTGTTTACTTGCAATGAAGTGTTAGTGCCATGCATGAGGCATTCAAATGTTACACAAAAGTACACTGAAAACACATATGTCACACATAGGTGAACGTGGTAGGTATGCTCCTGATAACTTTGGTGAGTAGAAAGGAATCTGCATGCAACTTAGCAGACTCCTCAGGTTTCATGCAGTTCTGGGAAGGGGGCAAGTTAATTAGGGAGGGGGGTGACAAACAATATTTTTCTGGTAATAGCTGGTAACGTGCAGTTTTACAGATTTCCACAACACTAGGCAGAAAAGGTTGTATGACAGAACCACACATGCAGGAACAAAACACATCTTTTCCATGCATGCCTTTACCATGCATGCCTTTAAAACAAATTTCGTTGTAAAAGCATGCTTAGTAAAGCCATATGTGGAAACGGCATGTGTGGTTATGTCATACAACCCCCTCACCTGCCCTAAGGCCCAAAACTACCCACACCCCTAATAAATAAACTACCCAGACACATCCCACCTGCCCGAGCCCTAAAACCTTCCCCCTCCCCTAATAACTAACCTACCCTGATCCTCCACCTACCCTAACCTCTAAAAAAACTACCCTGATTCCCCACTCCTGCCCCCAAAAAGTAAACTACCCTGACCCCTCACACCTACCCTGAGCCCTAAAAAAAAACTATCCTGGCCCCCCACCTGCCCCTAAAAACGAAACTACCATGACCCACCATGAGCCTTATAAAAAACTACCCCGACACCCCCCACCTGCACTGGGCCCTAAAACCTTCCCCCGCCCCTAATAACAAAACTATCCCAACCCCCCACCTACCTTTAGACCTAAAAGAAAATCCTATCCCAACCCCCACCGCTGCCCCTAAAAAGTAAACTACCCCGACACCCCCACCCACCCTGAGCCCTAAATACTTCCCCCTAATAAGTAAACTGACCGACCCCCCCACCCTAAACCCTAAATCCAACCCACCGTTAAAAACTACCCACCAACCCTCACCCAACCCCACTTCCCTCAACGTGTCTTCTCCCGATCCTTCCTCCTCTTCTCTCCTCCCTCCACCCACCCTTCCTTAAACCTTTCCCCACGCCCAGCCAATTAACTACTCTACACTATGCCCTAAAAAAAGTACCCAAACCCCACCCCTAAAAAATGAATAGCCTGACCCACCCACCCTAATCCCTTAATCAACCCTTCACCCCTAAAACTACCCCATGCCCCAGCCTCACTTACCTCATTGCATCCTCTTCCAATCCACTCTGCCTTTTTCTGTGCCTTAACCATGCAGATGCATAGGTTGGCACATGCCTAGTTAAGGCACAGAAAAAGCCAGTCGTTGTTCTTGTAAGCGTTGTTATGCTTGCATGGTAAACATCTGTGTTGTCCACAACATGTTGTTTAGGACATTTCCCGGCAAAAAGCACCTTTAGTTTACCTGTTTTCAGTTTCATTCAACCCTGAGAATGAAAGGTCAAAAACTCAACATTTTAACTCCCATAGGAATCTTTGCTTTCTGCTACAGAAGGGAACCCTGACAGGAATGAAAACAAAAGCTTTAAGCATGGAATTGGCATTACTTGGTTTGGAGTAAATTCATTCAGCAGTTTTTAAGTAATAATCATTGTAGTAATGTGTTAGTGGGTTTGAAAGTTAGAGATATCATGTGTGGTGTTGTGCAGGCAGTCCTTAAACTCAGGTGTGCAAACTGCCCTGGGTATATATTAAAACATAAAAGCTCTTTTTTGAAAAGGAAGCCTTTTGCTCAGGTCATTCATTTTCAGGCTGTAGTATCAACATTTGTTCTGCAAATCCATTAAAAATAAAGTCCACAAATAAATTACCATGAGAGCTACCACCCAGGCCCTAAGACCAACCTGTGTGTATAAACATTGTTTATATGCAATACACAACAATGTTTGGCAGTCTTCAAGAAGTTAGCAAATGAACAGTTTTTGCCCCAAGCCACAACTCTACCCTCTGTTAACAGATTGGCATGAAATGCCATATACTAGGTGTAAAGGTTTTGTCAAATTTCATACAAGCCCCTAACGTAATTCCAAAGATATTGTCATAAAAAAAACATTTTTGACCCTCGCTATAACTTTTCCACCTTTGTTGGATCTGCCTGAAAATTGAGACTCCTGCAGTGGGCTTACCTTGCTACCAGCTCATCACACTTTATTCCGATGCATTTACTAAGGACAAATTTATTTGCAAATTAGCCTTTTTGACCCCCTGTATAATACATTCCCTCTTTAAGAGATTTACTCAAAAGTTCATATTTGAACAGTGAGCTAAACATAAGAGCTTACCAAATTCATGCAGGTCTGTCATAAAGCACAAGAGTTATTAGCATATGAAATATCATGAGACCCCCAATCACTTGTGCTCATCTTTGCTTAATTTGCTTAGTTTGCATATAATTTGACAAACCAAGACAAAAATAAACATGCATTTTTTTTGCCAAATTTCATGTTTATTCATTTACTAGTAATTAACTTTTTTTTTTGGACTCCCCTTTTAAATGTGCCCCTCCTTGAGGAGCCCGCACAAATGTGAAAACAGTGACAGTGAGCTCAACATGGTAAATATCCTTCACATTTCATGCAGATTTGTCAAACTAAATTACACTGGGAGTGACAATTTCCAGTGTAGTTACTGTTAGGCCTGAGTTTGCATAGGATGCATTTTTTGTTTTCTTCATAACTCTGGCACTGTTCCAAGAATTTACATTAAACTTTCCAAAGAACATTCATCCAATGTGGGTCCTATATGGTAAGTATCACAGATCCATTAAGCAGGGGTGGGGAAAAGGGGGGAGGGGCAAAAGCGTGATTTTCCATTTCAATACCCCTAGGAAAGTTTGCTTATTGATGCAGAAAAACAGATGAACAGAATTAAACTTAATTTGGCACATTGTTAAAACTTCTTTTAGAAAGCATGCTATAAATCAGTTAGGAATTTTTCAAGAAACTACAATTTCAAAAGGTGCATGGGGTGGAATGGACAGTTTAATTGAGAGAAAAAGATTTAGACATTTGATTATTGATCCATGAAATTCTGTGGTACCAGTACCAGGGGCCTTCTGTGAATATGTTTTTTTAAATGCTTGAGTTTGATTGGCTGCTGGAATTTTTTCTCTCATGAGCCATTTTAGTATCACTAATCCAATAAACTATCAGCCATACCAGCACAAATGGATTTGCAATCCGTGCAATTGCAAGAACATTTTAAGCCATGATTACAGGACTCAGGAACTCGGTCCAAGGCTTTTGAAAAAAAGTGGGAAAATTACACAAAAGGGGGCAGTGTAAGCACACCCTAACCCCATAGTCCATTTAAGGGGACCCAAAGGGACCCCTCTGTTGTTAAAACAATTATTTTGTCACATAATCTGCAGGACTGCTCTGGAGGTCTGCTCTGGAGGTCCCCAAGTGTGGTTTCACAGAGTTGCTGCAGCCCTGCCAAAGCAAGAATCCCTGCCATGCTGCTGAGATCTAATACAAATGTCTGTACCATGATGCCAGATCTATGGTACTGTCTCTTGTATGTGGATTTAGCAACAGCAGAGGAAGTTCACATAGCACCATAGCCCAATGGAGGGATGTTTGTTTTGGAACTGTGGAATCAAAAACAAAAGGGTAGACTACCAGATTCAGCAGTGTGCAGTGGGTATTGTCCTCTGGATGATTTTTGGGCACCCATTGGGTGGAGGATTAGGCACAGAAGGCTGTGTGCAGTGGGGTTGGGCACCCATAGAGGTTTAGTTGGAGGATCTAACCAGAGGTCAGGACCTGTGGCTCCATAAGGCTGTCCAGAACTGGTGCTTACCACCCAAAGAAGGTTGGTAACGCACAGAGTGTTGGGTCCGTGGCCTGGCCAGAGGCCAGGCACTGCAACTAACCCTTGCTAAATATGGCCAAAGGCTGTGTACAACTGGGGTGGTCAGCAAACAGATGATTGGCTGCATATGGAGGGATGGGTGGAGGGTCTGGCTGGATGACAGTGGAAAGAAAAGATAAAGTTGAGAAAAACAATCAATTCAGAATAAGAATAAAAAATGTAGAAATTCACTAAAACAAACAGACATTAAAGAGATAATGTTATGAGCTTTGGTAATAAGGTCTTAACATCTGTTAAAAAACACAGATATTCATTGAAAAATCTTAGCTAAATGCTGTTAGGGTTAAAATACAAACCTAAAAATCACAGGGATTGGCCTAGACATATAGATTTTTTTTAAACACCAAAGGTTAAAGCTACGTTATGGTTTAGAAAACTTTATTCATTCTTTCTATACAAACCCAGCTTGAAATATACAGACTTTCAGAAATTCAGAAAGTTAGAATTAAAATTTCTAATTTGTGCATCACCCGTTTTAACTTACATTTACTATTTACTCACCACCTTCAATTTCTTTAATGTTGTGCACCTCCATACACAGTCTTGTCACATTACTCAACACTACATTAACTATAACTCACCTTATCTCCATGCATTGGTTATATGCTTGCATGTTATATAAGTTATACCATGTGGAATCATAGCCATAATAATAACACATTACAGTTCAAATTACATAATTTCTGAGGTACACAGTGCATGATAAAGTGGTGAGTCACAGTAATGTAGTGTGGTGAGTGATGCAACAAGAATGTATATAAAGGTGTGCAAAGTACTTTAAATTGAAGGTGCTGTGTACATTATAAATGTAAGTTATAAGTGGTAATGTACAAATTAGAAATTTAAGGTTATAACTATAACTTTAGAATTTGTATGCTTTAAATTTGGCTTGCATAAAAATAATAAATGTTTCCTAAGTGTAAGTTAGCCTAAACCTTTTTGCATTACATTTATATTTTTTTTATTTTTTAATAAAAATATCTTTCATCATAGTGTTGAGTGATATTCAAATGAGCATTGTTAAGTGGAGTGTGGTACAGTATAGTGGAGAACAGTGTCATAGAGTGTAGTGTGGTAAAGTCTAGTGTTGTGTGGTGAAATAGAGTGTAGTGGCATACAGTGCAAAACTGTAGAGAAGAGTGGCATAGAGTGAATTTCTGTAGAGTGGAGTGGCATGGATCAGTGTGAGGTAAAGTGTAGTGGTGTACAGTGGATGACTAAGACTTGATATACAGGTGAACAGGTGAAAAACAGGCACTTTCAAACTAGGTTGTCTGGCATTACAAAGACATTTACAGCAAGAGCCCCCGGGAATGCGGGGGGCAGCCCAATACATTTGCACAGTTTTTGTCCTTGGGAAGACAGCAACCTCTGATTTATAGTTCCTACTAAGTTAATATGACAGCTTTTTAGGACAACTGAAATACAGAATGTGGGGAATTAAGTCCATCCACATTATCAGAAGTTGTCAACCCAATTCCTGGCTAGCTCACAGTGCCACACCTACACCACTAACCTTAAAAGATTATAAGGTGATTGTGGTAACCTAAACATGACACTTTGACTCCCAAGGAAGTCGTGGAAACAAGTTTTACCCTATCTTTGGATTACTCATGCATGCCCAGCTGAAACACAAGAGAGATATGAGATAAGTTTGCAATGCATTTATTGAAACTATTTTAGTCTTTCATAGAGAGAATGAGCTGAGATAATTAGGCAGATGAGGCAAAGCAAAGTGATCAGCATTGCAGACATTTTAAAGAGAATGAACAAACCAACACTGGCAAATGATTTCTATGTATTCCTTCATAATCCTAAAACTAGTATGAGAGCATGGTGGGTGTACGCTATGGCTATGCCTGATCCAAGTGGTTAGCCAGAGCCCTCTTAGCCGGAGAGCAGATTTAGAAGTCAGCCTGTTTGATGAATGGCAATCCTTTTGGGAAACTGGTAAATTAGAGCCAGCAGAGCTGCACATTGAACATAGCATTCGGCCCAGGATGGTCACAGCCGGAGTGCCCCTTTTCCCCTGTCAGTGCATCATTTATATAATAAAAGCCAGCACTAGAGTATTGTCTACTATGTTCCTAGCCTTGAACAGAATGTGCTGATTATATGTCAATAAAAGGATAACTAAAACAGGCAACTAACTAGGGCCCTCATTACAACCCTGGCAGTCAAAGACCGCCAGGGCTGATTTGGAGTTTGTACCGCCAACAGGCTGGCGGTACAAACTCGGGCATTACAACCACGGCGGAAGTGCCGCGGTCGCACCGCGTGGACCGGTGGTTTCCCGCCACTTTTGTCCCGGAGGTCCCTTCCGCCAGCCTTTTTATGGCGGTATGAACTGCCATGAAAAGGCTGGCGGAAAGGGGAGTCGCGGGGCCCCTGGGGGCTCCTGCCACGGCCCCATGGAGCATTTCACTGTCTGCATAGCAGACAGTGAGAAGCACGACGGGTGCCGCACCGCCGCAACACCGCCGCCTCCAATTGGAGCCGACTCCCGTGTTGCGGGTGAGATCCCCACTGGGCTGGTGGACGTAAACCAGGTTTCCGCCCGCCGGCCCAGTGGGGATCTCCAAATAGACCCCGCGGGAGTGCGGCTGCATTGGCGGCCGCCTGGCGGTTTGAACTTGGCGGGCGTCGCTTGCCGCCCGCCAATGTTGAAATGAGGGCCTATATATTCCTAGAATAATATCATGCAAGCAAAATGTGTAAAGTGTCACTGCTAAAAAGCACGGCAGCTAAAACATGTAAAATATGAAATATGAAATGAAGCTGAAATGGGTCACCAACCTGGGTCCAAGAGGGCCTCATTGCACCCTCTACTTGGCCATGAAAAGACATAGGGGGTCATTACGACCCTGTTTCAGAGGAAGCACTGCCAACAGGCTGGTGGTGCTTCACAGGGCATTACGACCGAGGCGGAAGCGCCGCGGTCGCACCGCCGGGACCGGCGGTTTCCCGCCACAGTGGTCCTGGCGGTTTTAATCCGCCAGGGCAGCGCTGCTTGCAGCACTGCCCAGGGGATTAAGAGTCCCCCCACCGCCAGCCTTTTCCTGGCGGTTGAACTGCCAGGAAAAGGCTGGCGGTACGGGGAGTCGTGGGGCCCCTGGGGGCCCCTGTGCTGCCCATGCCACTGACATGGGCAGTGCAGGGGCCCCCTGGCACGGACCCGTGCAGCTTTTCACTGTCTGCTATGCAGACAGTGAAAAGCACGACGGGTGCAACTGCACGTGTCGCACGGCCACAACACCGCCGGCTCCATTTGAAGCCGGCTCCTGTGTTGCGGCCGAGATCCCCGCTGGCCCGGCGGTGGTCTCCTGATGGCCGCAGTGGGAGTGTGGCCGTGTTGGCGGCCGCCCGGCGGTCAGACCTGGGCGGGCGGCTTCAGCCGCCCGCCAAGGTCGTCATGAGGGCCATGTTTTTTTTTTTCATTTTTACAGTCATGAGTATGTTTCTATATATAACAAATAAAAAAGGTACACTGTTCCACAAACGTAAACAAAACTCCACTAGGCTTATTGCAAAATAGAAGCAAGAGCCCTCACACATCCATTGGATGTCATGCTTCATCATAGGCATGCTCCTTGTCAGACTGGTGCTGCAATATCAGACAGGCCCCTTGAGGGGGCTCTTTGCAGGAGATCTTAACCAGTAGTGCATGCTGTGGTTAAATAAACGTGGGAATTATTTCAAACCTATGATCAGAGAGGAGCTACAGAAAAAATTAATAAAATTGGCTTAGGACTCTCAGGAAACCTTCATTTTATTGATAAAAGGGGGTCTCGGTCAAGGTTAAAAAGCACTCTGGAGTGGGATGGAAGTAATGTTCTGCCATTCAACCAAGATACAGGGGTGAAAGAGAGGACTTCCCTTAATCACTAATCTAGGTCAACATGTTTCACGCCTAACCAGCCCCTATGGATCAAATGACGTTTAGTCAGGACCAAAACCAAAGGAGGTCTCTTACTCTACGCTACACATCAAAAAGTGTAATGCAGGTATGTAAGAAAATGTGTCAACTTACTCAAAAAGCTAACCACCTAACAGTCTAGGTAGATGAGTGCCATCCTTAACTGGAGACGGTGCATAGGGTAACGGTAACATGGGATAATGCACACCGAGGACTGTTTCTATATAGTACACGTGCATCAGCTAAGAGTATTTGGTCCTGTGAGTTTAATCTGCCATCAAGTCACACCTACAGATTATATGCTGGAACATTGCAGGCCTTAATCACCCTCTTAAGTGATGGCTGGTTATAGGGGAGATTTTGTTATACATGCCTTATAATGTATGTCTTACAGACACTCATTTGACATACAAGGATTGGTCACTGTTGAATCATTTGGGGTTTGACCTTGTCACTTGAACTAGTTGATCAATCTCCATACTGGGAGTGGTGATTCTTTGTTCTAAGGGTTTCGAGTCTACAGTGCAAAGCATCTGATTTTAAGAGCAGATGGGCTATTGCCCAGTTGGACATCTTGGCGAGGCATTTCACAGTGGCTGCAATCTATGGGCCTAATCTTGATGATCCTGCTCTATTTGACTGACTGAATTTAGAGTTGTCATCTTGGTCACGGAAGCTAGTGCTCCTTGGGGCTTTATTTATATCATGAATTATGCCATAGACACTACTAACTCAGAGACCCAACCCGAAATGCTTAAGACTATGACTGCCATCCAAGATTTGGTGTGAGTTCATGGTTTGGCTGACCTTTGGTGCACTTTTTATCCAAGTGCTCCGGGGTATACTTTTTTCTTGGTGCCACACCGACATTGCTCTAAGAATGACCTTGTGTTTAGTAGCTGGCAGTTGATGGAATATGCTACTGTGGAGGTGTGCTCCACGATTATATCAGATCATAACCCAGTCTTTTTCTATATGTGTCTCCTAAATGTCAGAAAGGTGAGGCAGATATTTTTATTTCCTAGAACTTTGTTTACTAATCATACTTATATTTGCCAGATGCAGGACTCCTTAAATAAATTAATTAATTCTTAGTAATACCAACTCTGCCTCCCCACATATTATATAGGATGCAATGAAGGCTTTTCTTCATGGTATTACTTTTCAATTAATCTGGCAAAGCAATCAGTTGGAAAAGATGAAGGCTGCTCGATTGCGTGCACAGCTTTCTGAGGGTGAGTACCAACATTCTCTACCAATGAGGGATCAAACTGTTAATGAGGTACATGTCTACTCTGATTCTGGGGCTCAGTCGCAGTTTGGAATAACAGTTGCAGGAAAAGACAGCCTCTCAGTACATGAAATATAGGGCAGTCCAATGTGAGTATGGGGAAAGTGTTGGCCAGGTTTTGGCTCAACAGATCATGGAAAAGAGGAATAAGAACTTGATTAAAAGCATTAAGGGAAATTATGGTACTCTTCATTATGGTACCTTCACTACCATTGAACAGTTTGCATATCTTTATAATGAACTGTATGACTCTCTGCTATCTGTAGAGCAATCTGTAGTGAATGGATATATTCAGGGTGCAGGCCTGCCATCCTTGGCTGCAATGCAATGTACACATTTGGAGAAGAGTATAGCTGCTCTGGAAAGTGAAAAGGCTAGTAGAGCTTTACCATCTGGGAAGGCTGCAGGGGAGGATGCAATTGCACTGACATTTTATAAAATGTTTCTACATACCCTATATACTCTATTTCTGGTCCTGCTCACTAGCATCAAGAGGAGATCTAAGGTGCCAACCTCACTAATATAGTTGTGTTTCTCAAGAAAGAAAAGCCCCCCGAAGATAGGAGATCCTTTTGGCCAATTTCACTTATTAACACAGATGTTAAGGTCTTTGCTAACATTCTGGTGGCTCGCTTAGTGCCTCTAATTAACATTTTTATTTCGCTGCAGCAACGCAGCTTTATTCCTGGACATGACACATCGAGGCATACTAATGTGGCCATGACAATTTTCGATGTGGCCAAGAATACCAAAAACTGGCTTGGCATGATTTTGTTAGACGCTGAGAAGGCTTTTGACAGAGTATACTGGCCCTTTCTCTCGTCTGTGTTATTAACATACAGAATTGGCAATTACTTTATCGCTTTTGTTGGGTCTCTTTATCAGCAGCAGATGGTTGACCTTGTTAGTGGTGGGCACCCTTCCGCCTCATTCAATATTTCTTGGGGCACCCAGCAGGGATGCCTGTTGTCTCCTCTGCTTTTCAGACTTTATATAGAACCTTACCTGTGGTATCTCCATAGAAATAGCTTGATCCCTCCCGCAGCATTCAATGGTGTTCAACTGGAAATCAGTGCCTATGCTTATGTTATTGCAATTTATTCCACGGGTCCTATAGGGCCAATCTAGCAATACAAGCTGAAAGATTTGGGGCTGTTGCTAGATAGAGGGGGTCATTACGACCCCGGCAGTCAGTGCTATAGTGGAGCTATTACCGCCAATAGGCTGGCGGGACCTAACTCCACTATAATGACATTGGCGGTTTGGCCAAAACCAAACCGCCAAGTCAACACACCCACCGCCTCGGCGGTAACGGCCGCCGGGCTGGAGACTTGGCCCATGGCATTTTGACCCTGCCCACCGCCATGGTTTCCGTGGTTTCTGTACTGCCATGGAAACCATGGTGGTAGGCACTATCAGTGCCAGGGAATTCCACTGATAGGGGTCTCCCCCGCCCTCCTACCCACAGACCTCCCCTCCCTCACCCTCCCCACATATACACACATACACGCACATACATACACACCCATGCACACATGCATACACACATTCACCCACGCATGCATACATACATACATATACACTCACTGCAAAACTCACAAACATACATCCAGGCACACACACAATCACATGACACAACATTCACGTACACACACACACATTTATGCACACACACATTACACACGTATGCACGCGTTCAGACACAGTCACACACACCCCCACACACGCACACAACACTCTCCACCCCCTTCTCCTGTCAGAGAACCCGACTTACCTGCTGGCAGGGGGTCCTCTGGCAGGAGACGGGATGCGGCGCTACTGCCAGCAGCAGCAGCGTCCACAAGCAAAACACCGCCAGGCCATATCATGGAACATGATATGGTAGGTGGTGTTTTGCTGGTGTGGCACTGCTGCTGGCAGCAGCGCCACCTTACTGCAATCCGCCGACATGACTGTCGCCGGAATGCCGCCAGCCTTCTGGCAGAATTCTGGCTACGGTCATAATGGCATGTACGGTCGGTAGCCACGGCGACAGTATGTTGGCGGCCATCGCTGTGGCGGTAGGCGGCGTTTGCTGCCAATCTCATAATGAAGGACATAAACTTAATCTGTCTAAAACGCAGGTTATCTCTATCTTTCCACCTTCCGATCCTGTATCAGTTGCCTCTGCTATGTATCTGGGGCTCAAGCTCTATGCTAATGCTGCACATGTTGTCCCCATGAACTATGCACCTATTGTAAAATCAGTAATAGCGAAGATTCAGTCTTGGAACTGCCTCCCAATTAGCATTTGAGGACAGGGTACCATTGTCAAGATGAATATCTTACCTAAATTAATTTATCTCTTTAGTACTATTCCATTGTGGGTTCCTGATCACTTTTTTCAGCGTCTCGAAGGGGCTATAGATTGTTTTATCTGGGGTTATTGAAAGTCTAGAGAGGATATCAGTTTTGTAAAACTCCCACCCAAACAAGGCATTTTTTCCCTCCCAGACTTTAAGTTGCATTTTTGGCCTGCCTTTGGCTCACGCTTTAAAAATATTCTTACGAATTATGAGCCCGAAGGATTTGTCATCATGTATCCATTGGCTTTAAGGTCGGATTATCGATTGGCTCTGAGTCGATGTAGTGACCCTAACTATTTCAAGAGGGTACAGTTCAAGATTATTGGGGATGCTGTATGGATGTGGCGTGAAATTAGTACCCGGATCTCCTTCCCAGTAATTCACTCGCTTACACCAATTTGGGGCAATCCTACTTTTTCATCTATCTTTCAGGATTCAGTGTTTTTAAAATGGGTGAGGTGGGGCATCATGACTGCTGGTCAGCTTTTTATCTTGGATGGGGTATGCTCTTTCTCAACATTACAAACATTGTATCATCTTCCTCAGCAGTCTTTCGTTACATACTTACAAGTCTGTGATTTCTTTACTTGCAATCCAGTCTTTTTGACTTGGAACAGAGATCAAGACATCTTGGTCTGCCTTCACTCACTAGACTGCCAACCTTGGATCAGGGTCCTGTCTCAGATCATGACGACTGATAGGGCCATTGGTCAATCCGCTTTAACTACTAAGTGGGGTGCTAGGCTTGGGCAGGTTATTTTAGCTGATGACAACTCAGCTGCGTTTGATGTCATTAATCACTCCGTATGCTCAATCAGTCTCAAAATTGCAACAGCTTTGTACACTGTGTATGTTATACTACACCCCAGATAGGATTTGTAAATGGACAAGAATTCTGAATTATAAAACGTATTGTCCCAAATGTGACCAGAATGCAGCTGATATTACTCACATGTTTGTTGAATGCCCTGCACTTCAAACTTTCTAGTCTGGTATTGCGCAGTTGCTATCTTTTAAGTTGCTCTGTCCTGTTGAGTGGTCTGTTAAGGACATTATGTTGGGTCACAAGCTTGATATTAACTCAAGATTTATCTCAGTGGTTTCACTTGCGATTATCACACCCCAGTTATGTATCACAAGAGTCTTGGTTCAGCCTACTCTCTCTACAGTCTCTGAATGATGGCTACTGTTTTCACATATTTATGAGCTCAAGGCTGCTATTCATAATGCTAGAAGCCTCAAGGCTTGAGTGCAGCTCAATAGGGTTTGGGCTAATCTATTTGTATGAGCATTTGTTCCAGACATTTCAGTACTAATTCTTTTTCTTTTCTGGTTATTATTTATTTTTTCTTGGTTATTTCAGTGATGCCTTGTGCTGTTGTCTGTTATGTTATTCTGTTGTTTGGACTTCTGATTGTAACAACTCTAATAAAAATATATATTATAAAAATGAAAAGATTGATTCTTAAAAAAATCATTCTATCAAAGTAATAAATTGGAATAAAATGTTCACTCTGACAAGCAAAGCAATCAGGCTGAATTAAAAATGACCCAATAAAAAATATAAAATCAAGTAACACAAGTTACTAAAAACAAAAGCCAAATTAACTTAGTGGATGCTTCCAAGATGTCATCCATGTTGCCAATGTTAATGGAATCAAGAATGGATCTAGCTTCCACAGACAACAATAATCACAATGGCCTCGGTGAGCAAGTCGAAGGAATAAGCATGGACAGAATCCTCAGCCAACTCCAAGGTAGTAGCATCCCTTATGGTGCCCACAGTAGGAAAGCCAGAAGTAAGGAATCTTAGAGGTGCAGCATTCATATCCATATAGGATGGCTCTAAAAGGGATCCTGAAGCAATGGTAATCTCATAAGAGAACACTGAAAATGAACCCTCAACAGGGACATTCATGTCCATATACTGTACCAGTTGCGTTACATGACAGGCATATAGTACAGACTCCAAAGGGCACCAAAGACAACTGAAGACAGGATGCACACAATAGAAACATTCAGCCCGTAAAGACAAGAACCAATCTCCATTTAGTTTCTCCAATAAAGGTGCACCAAAGTACGGTATCGGGCGTTCACAACATAGCTGGACGTGTTGTACTTGCACCACCATTTGGCCTCTAGGTTGGACATCCATTGCGGAGCCGCAAAAATAAAACCAAAATACCAGCAAGTGGTATGCCTCCAAATATACTTGAAAACAGAGAGTGTACAAAAGATGGTATCACTCAAAACACAGTCTGGCGCGTCCTAACAAAACCATACCCAATCACCTTAAAAAAGTGCACAACACCCACAGCATTGGGAGCATTACATTTTTTAAATGCAACTCACGCGTTCACCAAAATGTCATGGAAAGTTGGTTTTCAACAGTAATTGTATTTCATCAGACAATCTTTCAACTAGCAGTCCAGAGGTTTTACAGTTTAATGTAACTGCCACATATTTCTGAAACAGGAATGCTTTGAAGCTGCTCAGCTTTTCAAAATTAACAGTAAAGGTAGGAATGGAACACCACAAACTAGCTACCCTAGTCTCATGTGTGGAAGGAAGGAGTACATTATTACAGCAGGTCACTCTTTGAGAAACATAAACCATGTAGGGGACACCTGCTCTCATCCTACAACAGCCTTGATCATTCAGCATCAAATAACTTTGATTCAAAAGTAACTGAATGTTAGTCCTGACTTCTTTGGTGTTGTTTCCCCTGACTTCTGTTGCCTTCTAACCTCCTGTTTTGCTGACTTTGTTTTTGCTAGCTTAAGGATTCTGGGCACTTAACCACTGCTGGACAGTGCTATAGTGCATGTGCTCTTTCCTTAAAACATGTTAAAATTGGTTTATTCACAAATGGTATATTTAATTTACTTATAGTTCGCCAGTAAAGTGCTTTATAGGTGAACACAGCCTTCAACTTAAATGCTACTAGTAGGCATGCAACACTCATTGTGTCACCCACTTCAGTAACTATTTTAAACTTGACTGAAATTACTGAACTTATATATGTAGTTTTAAATTGCCATGTCGGGTGGGCAAGTTAACCTTCTTGCCATGCCCAAAATGTCTTTTTTAATACATATGTCACCCTTAGAGTAGGCCCTGGAAAGCCCCAAGGGCACTGTGCAGGGTATTTAAAAAGTTGGACTGGTACTTTCAAGTTTACATGTCCAGGTAGTGAAAAACTCTTACATTGTTTTTTTACACTACTGAAAGGCCTATCTCTCCCGTAGGTTAGCTCTGGAATTGCCTTATCACATTTTGTAAGTGTATTTTCCAATTAGGGCCAGATAGATATTTTGAGTTTGGTGTCTCTGGACTTACAATTTAAAGTTTAGTGTCTCTGGACTCACAATTTAAAATCTCAACTGATTGTAAAGTTGGATTTTAATCTGTAAGTCTGAAACTGACACTTTTAGAAAGTTTTCCTATTCTTATTTTAGCCATTCTGTGCCCCTGCCTGTCTCTGAATGCACATCTGGGTAGGCAACAGCTGGGCTCGTGTGCATTCCCTCTTGACAGCCACACACAAATGGAGCTAGGTGTGCCGAATGGGCCATGCACTTCCTGATGTGCTATTATCATCTTGATGGGTCATGCAGGGCAGGATGGGAGGGAGGAGCTGACACACCTGAATATGATGGGCCCTGAGCCCTCAACAGGGGCCACTTAACCCCCTTTAGAGTGTCTGGAGCCAGGGAAGGAAGAACAGGAACTTTATGCACTTCAAAGTCTTCTCTTTGAAGTCTCCACCACTTCAAAGGCACAACTGGGTATAAATACTGGACCCCAAACACCACCAATTTAGTATACTTTTGGACCTGAAGACATTCTGCCGGGAAGAGGGACTGCTGTACTGATAAAGGGACTGTCATTCTGCTCAGTCTTTGCTGGGCTCCTGCTTTGCTGTTCCTGCCCTGCTTCCTGCTGCCTCCCTTGCCTAGGACTGAGAAGGACTGAACCTGAATCTCTACATTTCCAGAACCAAGTTTACTCCAAGGGCTTGCTGGCTTGCTCAGGGACATCAAATACTTCACTCACCTCTGCTACAGCCCCTACACTCTGCCAAATGTTATTCCTACTTTCCCAAGTGGTACCAATCCAGTCCTGTGTGCTTAGAAGTAGGCTCTGCTGTTGTGCTCCACTAAAATCTATGCATCCCCATCCCTGCGCCCATCATATGCGGTGCATCTGTCAGTGACACCGATGCATCACCACTGACACTGAGAATGAGGACTCTGCATCCTTGACTGTGCAACTCAGGATTGATGCATCACCATCAGCCCTGGTTCTATTTTGTAACTTGTTGTGGATTATGTTTGTGTGGTGTTTTCACTGTTTTACTGTTTTAAGTGTTGCACCAATACTTTTCATATTGCCTCCTAAGTTAAGCCTGCCTGCTCTGTGCTAGGCTACCTGAGGGTGAGCACAGTTTAATTTAAGGTGTGTCTGATTTACCCGGAATAGGATTTTGGTTCCTACGTGGGCAGGGTGTATACCACTGAAAACCAGAAACCAATGGCCGTAATTACAAGCCTCTAGTGCCACTGGAGCATCACTTTTTGTGACGCTCTGATGGTGCTGGCACTGTGCCTTATTTGCAAGGTGGTGTTAAGCCACTTTTTATGGCTTAACGCTGTCTTGTAAATACCTTCCCTTCACACACAGCACTTTGCGTGAAAGGGGCATGCAATGGGTGTTGCTGTGGGTGTTCCACAGCAATACCCATTGCATTTTGATGCTGCCCCAGATTTACAAGAAATTATAAATCTGTGGCAACCCCAAAAACTAACACCACCCCAGGGGTGGCATTAGGATAACACAAAGAGGAGAAATGCGTTACACTCTCTTTGTTTTTGTTGTCTTTCTATGTGTGCTGCATAGTGCAGCACACATAGAAAGAGCAAATCACACTTGAAGATTGTTTTTGTGCAGAAAGGTGTCCCTTCCTTCACAAAAACAATCTCCCCTGCAATTAAGCCATCATTGCACCATGGGGCAAGGGTGGCTGCGTGGGTGCTCAGCAGCTAATTTTGCACCGGTGCAGGGAGAAACAAAGGGATGCACTGTATTCTAATAAATACAGGTCATCCCTGCATTTTAGAAGTGACGTGCAAGCGCTGCACCACTTCTTCTAAATATACCCCCGAATTTCTAACACTGAAACACTGTGCAAATAAAGGAAACTGGTACTTCCTTCAAGCAACATGCCAGATTAGCCACGGACTCCTTGCAATGTTACCTATTTACAAGTCATGGAGTGGCTTAGAGAACTACTGCATTCATTTACACAAAGAAAACCCTCTTTTTTTCCACACTCACACATCTGTAATCGAAGGATCATAACCTCATCTCGTGAATAATACTCTCCCTAAAGCTTCATAACTACCTGCTGGAAAATGTTTCAAGCATGATGTAAACTAAAACATTGAGATTGGCAGTGAGATTACTCCATGTTTTAGCAATACTGCTGATTGTGTTTCAGCTACCGTGAAAGGACACTTCTCAAATTTTTCTATATTAAGCATTGTAAATGTAGTGTCTTTGTTTCCCATTATTTGTTGTTTGCGTGTTATAGTGAGAGGCAAAAACAATTCAGTTGCCTTCACATGCTTCTAGGGCATGCAGTTTGATTGATTTCAAAACTTGTAATGCCCAACTAAACTGCACAATAGCTCTAAGTTGACTTTGCTGATGTTGCTAAAAACATGTCATTCTGTATATTGTCAATTTAAGAAGACTCAATGTTATTTAATGTGTAAATGTGTAAATACGCGTGGACAAGCAGCAGCTTCCATTTGCAAAAGCTTTCAAATTTCATTAGAAATGGCACATAGGAATATTTTGGAAAGCATGACTCAAGACCTAACAAGGAATCCTGCAAATCCATACCATCCCAAAGTACTGTGACCCAATATAACGACTGCCCAGTCTGCTTGCTTTAAAACTCTGTGAGAAGGTTAAAAACATGCCTGACAACCATTTGTGTCCACTGGCTAACATAACCACCCTTTGGGACCTGAGAGTGTAGAGTTGAATGTACCATTCTGTACACTACCATTGAACTGTTATTCAGTATAATTTACCAAGTCCTGTCAATTTTCAAATGGTACTATTGAGGGGATACATTAATTTCATTAATTTATGGTAAACCTAGGAAGTTGGTCTGCTAAACTCTGGCATTCAGAAAAATCATCTGTAGTGGAGTTAGGCACACTTTAAATAATGCATCTATGCCCTGCACTTGCCAAGGGTTGTTTCTCCAAACTGGTTTTAAATCAGTTGTTTCTTTGCAATGGTCATAACTAGTTGGGAACTGAATACATTTGAATAAATCAATTTCATACCTGTAGGCATATTTTTCCTTACTTGTCTTATTGAAAATAATAAGACACAGGATCTGAAGTACCATTCCCAGAAAAGTATGCCCATTTGTCTGAATCTGCTTTGGAACATCCCATTGGTGGAATTGGGCAATGTTCCCATTGTGCGTAATTGAAAACTGTACATGGGATTCTAGCTCTATATAGGTAATGGTGTGCATTGCAATGATAAACCTTTTCACCATAATTCGCAGAATTCAAGTACATATCCTCACTTTTAGATACAGTAAAATATTCAAGCTCAGTATGCATTGAAGAAGCTGTTTTAAAACACTATTCATTAGACATTATACCTGGGGTTATCACATAATACATAGCAACTTTAAACACATTAGGAGTTTGTATAGTCTTTGTACGACCAAAAATATCATAAGGGACCTTATCCCAAACTATTCTATTAGGAACTGGAATGGCATAAATGTTGACAAGGGAAAGGTCTCTTTCCACTTTGTGAAAAGACAAATGAGGTTTAAAAACCTCAGCTACCAGTTCTACACCAGAGCATTCTGGGAGATAATGCCCATTTTATAAGTAAGAGGACAGCAGTCACAAATCCAATCCGCAATGGTAGAGAAAGTAATGCAAGTGTAATCCACAAATAGGACTATAGATGGATCAGGTAAGTGCATTTCAACTAATGAAGAAAATCACATACACCATGAAGTGAAATGTGAGAAGAATCATAAGTTGTCATATGACGACAAAGTAACCAGAAGTGGCACTGTCTTGAAGACAGTGCCCCAACAAATAAAAGAGAACCGGTATACACCTCCAACAGTAATTTATCATAAACAACTATCAGGGTCATTGTGACCCCGGGGGTCAGTGATAATGTGGCAGCAGTACCGACAACAGGCTGGCGGTACATACCGCTGAAGCCAACCCGCCAATGTACCACTCCGACCGCCATGGCGGTAGCAGCCACCGGGCTGGAGATAAGAATCTCCAGCCCGGCAGTGGCTATTGTACTGCCTCAGGCATTTTGACCCTGCCTACCGCCATGGTTTTCGTGAAGTTCTTAACGCCACGAAGACCATGGCTATAAGCCCTATCAGTGACAGGGAATTCCTTTCCTGTCACTGATAGGAGGCCCGCCCCCCTAACAACTCACCAGATGCCCCCACCCCTCCTTCCACGCTCTCCACCTTCCAATCCCCCACTCCCCTACACACACACACACACAGACACACACCACGCATACATACACCCACTCACATAGGCATACATGCATTCATACGCGCATGCATCCATTCATTCACACACACATCCGCACCACATTCACACTGACACAGACACGCATTCACATATCCATACTTACACGCATTCTCACACATGCATACATGCACGCAAACAGCACTACACATACATTTTCATTCACGCACACACTCATGCACACACCCCCACACACACAAACACAACACTCCCCTCTCCTGTTGGAAACCTGACTTACCTGGATCCAGGGGGTCTTCCGGCAGGGGACGGGACGGGGGGCTGCTACTGCCAGCAGCACCTACCAGCAGAACACTGCCATGCCGTATTATTTGTCATAATACGGATGGTGTCGGTCTACTGGTGTAGCGCTGCTGGTGGTAGCAGCTCCACCTTAACACCGTCAGCCAGCATGACCTCAGCTGGATTTCTGCCCTTTTTGTGGCGGAAATCCAGCTGGGGTCATATCATGGCAGACAGATTTTAGCCGCGGCTACGGTCTTTTGGTGGCCGTCGCCGCGGCGGTAGGTGGTTAATACTGCCTATGTTGCATTGAGTAGTAGTAGAAAACTGTAGACTTACATCTTATGTATTTCCCGTATTTGCAGCAGCAGCAGGATTCAACAAAAGTTCATTCTGCACCCTCCCCTGCCTGGGGGAAACAATATTGGTGTTGTTTAATGCTTAAAGAAATATTTCGTGTAGGGTAGTGAGAGGGGTTAGGGAACTTCCTTGGAGTCCTCGTGGCCTACTATGAAGGATCGGCCACATGATGCAATTTTACTTGATCAGTGGAGACAAAACGTTTGTCTTTACAACCAGCAAGCAGTGGCAGTTCTTGTGCACGGTATGATGGCCAAATTCTTTCTTCACTGTAATCTTTTCTCATACCATATCCCCAACCTTTGGAATCCATCTGGAAAATGCTGGTTGTTCCTTAACTCCTTCAGTGGCAGAACGTACATTTGAACGCTTATCCTTGAAGTCTTGGAGTTCCTGTAAGACAGCAAAACACTAATTTATGTCAAAAGTTGTATCTGCTGGCACTGTGCCAGGACCAATAAGATCTGGAATATACATCTGGATACTGAACAGGGCTTCATATTGGGTCCAGCCACCTAAGGATTGTCTAGGTTCAAATTATTTAATGCTCCCTGGACTCCATACAGGAGATGGATCCAACTACGACCTGAACCTAATGTTCTAACTTTAAGTCTCTGTTTTTCCCCTCCACAATTGAATTTACCTCAGGATGATAAGGAGAGGAAAAATGCACAGCTACACCCAGGGTCCCCACAGTGTCCCTGTAACCCTTGGAGGCAAAGGCAAGGCTCTAGTCCAAATGGAATGCAGCTACTGCATATCTCCTGATAAAGATTTGGAAAACTTTAATACCAGTGTGAGAGTCAACTGAACGCTGTGGGCACATCCAGAGGATTCTGGAGCAAGAATTCACAGCAAGTACAATGTATTTAAATGCACCATCTGAATTAAGGGGGCCAGAATGCTCTAGATACACATACTGTAGAAATTTGTTTGAAACTAAAAGGGGTGTCTATGGTGGATATGCAATGAAGGAGCTTTTAATTTGTCGGCAAAAATCACAACTAAGGACATACTACTTTGTCTGTTTGTGCAGGTCACAACACCAATAGCATGGAGAATGTGGCCACCAAACCAGTGTGAGCAGATGTTTCACCCTTACATGCTGCTTTAATTAACTCTAGTCTATTGTCTTGCTTGGGTACCACTTGATTACCACCCCCGGAATGGTAGCAAAATAAATATTTTGGGCACCTCAGTGGTAGGAATATTTGCTGGATATGTTTTGGTGAAGAGGTGCATTAACAGCAGGCATTATTTCATCACCTACCCTTGATTGATAATGAGTAATCACAGCTACTGTAGCAGTCTTAACTGCAGATTTGGCTGTTTCATCAGCCAGTGAATTCCCTACAATGTGCAACATGTTGGTGATTCAGTGTATGAATTACATGAGCCAGTGGCAGACTATCTTTAACTTCTGCCACCTTTCCCCAAAGCACTTTATGCTTTATAAAATCCCCTTTTGAGTTTCTGAATTCATTTAGAAACCAATAATGCAAGTTTTGATTGAAAGACCAAACAAAGTAATATGAATCAGACACTATAAGAGTTGGGGATTCAGGATCCCTATGTTCTAGTGCCAGAATCACAGGTTTTGGTTCAGCAGTTGTGCAGTGCAATCCCCAAGTGACTGCATAAAAGTTTGTTTATGGTGGAACTCTTCATCCCTCATTACTCCATATACAGAGGTGCAAGCCGTGGAGTATTTGTGCTTGGTGCCTATAGCAGACTGAGCTCTACCGTCAGTATATATGATATATTGGTTCTGTTCAAGAGGAAATATGTCAATGGGCATGGGGTATTTTTGTTTATATTGGAGAAATTCTTGACTTTGTTGTGTAGGGTCAAAGACATAGACCCTCATCACGATTTTGGCAGTCACTGTACCACCACGCCAGCGGTGGCGGTCGTACCATCGCCAGGCTGGCAGCCAAATATAATACCACCAAATAATGACCCTGGCAGTGATACCACAACAACACAGCCAGTAGCAGACCGGTACCGCCAGTGCGGTATGACAGCAGACGACGACGGTCGCCTTCACCCGGGTGGAGGAAAGCACAGTAGCGCCCACCCTACAACAAGTCAGCAGGCCACCACAATTTCTGGGGCGGCATGAACACCACAAAAAGCTGGCGGAAATGAAGTGAAAGAAGGAGACACTCATCTCCAGGGATACAGACAAGTCAGCGGATGCCATGGAACGAGCACGTCTTCCCAGCACTATTGTACTCCATCCTCCTACAAGACCAGCAACGCTGATGAAGACGCCAAGTACACCCACCTAGCACACAATGGAGGGAAGGGGAGAGTCATACACACACACACACACACCCATCATGGACTGCAATGCTCACACACACAAAACAACACATGTACAGGTACACACACACACACATACACAGAGAGACACACATACACACCACACACACGCACAACCAACACACACACGCCACGTCCAACACAGATCACACACACAGCCAGGCAAAACACATCACAAGGGAACCACACATACACCGACACACAGCAATCACACATAAATGTAACACATACACCCTAATCCTGTATCAGACAGGGCCAGCATGCAAAACAAAATGTCAGCACAACCTGCATTGAATAGAAAACATTCAACACAACCAAGCCAGAACGTACAGACATCCATGCAAAGGGAATATACGCACATCATGGACACACAACACACTGATACCTCCGCACATACATAAGAAAACTCAACCACACAAATACTACAACCAAGCATACACAAACATAGCAATCCAAATCCATAACAGTACTTACACTGCCCAAGTCATGGATCCAGCCAATGCAGCCCTACAGACAAAATGCACAGATATGCTAAGTAAAAGGCATCTAAATACATTTGTACATCAACCATGTACTAAGAAAGGCACAACAAATTTTTCAATTTGACACCAATGAGGTCTGACTAGGGACATCAATGGGGCAGGCAGGCACTTCATGGGTCAGTGGGTGGGGGTGGTGCCAGAGGTTTAGGTTTGGGAGGGGGGTCTTTTGGCTTTGGTTTGGGAGAGGGTCCTTGGACGATGTTTTGGAAGGGGGTTCCTTGGACTTTTTCTTCATAAGGGGGTCTTTGCCCTTGGTTTTGGGTGAGGGTGGGCAGACTAACTTGGTCTTGAACTGAGGAGGAGGCTGTTTGGACTCAGCCACAGGTCCAGGGGGAGGCATGTTGGTGGAGGGAGGGGCATGGGAAACAGAATGGGAGGACTTGGGATGGAGGGACTGGGTGTGGGGAAGGAACCATGATGGTGAGGGGCAACACTGGGTGGGATAGGATCAGGGAACAGATCAAGGCGGTCAAGGAAAAGCTTTTTAGGAAAACACTGGATGGTCTGGGATAAAGGTCTTGGTGTGAAGGTAGAGGGAGTGCTTGTAGGACGTGTGGGTATGCTGGATATGGATGCAGGGGTATGGATAGTGTGCATGTGTGAGGTAGAGGAATATTGAGTGTCTGAGTGGGAGCGTGTATGTGTTTTGGGAGGAAGGGGGAAGAGAGGGTGGGAGAGGACAAACAGGTCGTGTGAATGTATGTTGGGGTGGTGTTTGCAAGGAAGGTGAGTGTGCTGCATTTGGTCATGATGGTGGTTGTGGGGAGTGCGGTTATGGTGCGTGGGGCGCATGTCTGAGTGTCTGCTGTTGTGGTGACTGTGGGCACGACAGAAGTGGTGGCAGGATCAGGGAGTGAGGATGCAGTACTGGCAGGTGTGAGTGGTGATATGACTGTAAGGCAGAAGGTGGTGGGAGAAACAGGGGAGGCAGTGGTTGAGTGTGTGATTGCATGTGGTATGTCTTGTGGTGCCTGTGTGTGTCTTTGCGTTCCTTGTCTGTTGCTTTGGCTGAATGCCTGTTTGAATCTGTGGGTTGGATGGGTGAGGGGAGAGGCATCTGGGATTGGCCACAGGTAGCTGGAGGGAAGACGGAAGTAGTAGTGACACTAGCTGCTGTCAATGAGGAGTCCAGAGCCTGAAACTATCTCTGTAGGCCAGTCAAGGCCCTGTGAATGCCTTCCAGGTAGGCATTGGTCTGTTGCATCTGAGATGCCAGTCCCTGGATGGCATTCATGATGGTTGACTGCCCCACAGAGATAGATCTCAGGAGGTCAATAGTTTCCGCATTGAGTACAGCAGGGTTGACTAGGGCCTATGGCGAAGGAGAAGTCCATCCTCCTTGGTGAGGGGGCAAAGGCACCTGGGCTGGGAGCTACTGGGAGGGTTGTGATGGTAAGGGGGTGGGGGATAAGGATGTTGCTGTGCTGGTCCCAGAAGGGTCCGCCACCTCCAAGGAGCTTCCATCGGAGGAGGCATCAGAGTCAGATGTTGCAGTTCCTGTCTCCTTCATGGTGCTCCCTTCACCCTCCAACCCAATGGTCCGTTCGTCGTCTGTGCTCTCCGCCTCCTCGGTCTTGTTGACTGCATCCTCCCTACTCACCGGTGCCCCTACTCCTTCACCTGCTGATGTTAATGAACACATGGGAAGAAGAGGACAAGGAGGGAGAGCATGAAAGGGAGCACATCACCCATACATCAACACATTATTAGCCATAAGCATAGCAATTACAGGTATGCAAAAGCTACTACAGTACCATATTCATCAACACTCCCAAATAGCCACCCAAAAGTAAGTGAACACAACCATCACAGTTGGGCAGCACAACTCAGGATTTGCTTCCTGCTGGCATGCCTCCATGAAACCAGATCAGAGCTATGCTAGGGGAATTCCTGAGTAATAACCTTGCAATGTGATGTCAACCTGTGTATGACCTCACAGAACCAACTTTTCAAGATCAGAACTGTGCCTGACAGTCACTTTCCCCCAATGCAATCCCAGATAGTACAACTTTACACATGCCTAGCAACCTTAGGTACATATAATACCATTCTAACATACCTACACACCTTTTACACCAGTGTCCTAGCTACATTCCCTATCATATGTAAACTGGACAGCTACCTTTGACCATCACACTCATCCTTTCCAGTCCGAGTGTAATAACACAAGAAGTACACTCTGTTACTAACCCCCGTGTGACTGCTGTGTTGCCCCCAATCGCCCATCCAACACCGGGTATGCCACTGCCAGTATGTAGGCCAGTAGGGGGGTCAGGGACTGACGAGCACCCCTTTCTCGGTGGGAGGCCATCCTCAACTGGGCCTCCGAGATCTTCTAACCCCAGAGTCTCAGGTCCTCCCACTGCTTCCTGCAGTGGGTGATCTGTGGGCTATGGACTCCCAGGGTCCGCACTTCTTTGGCAATAGTTTTCCACATGGATTCTTTCTGATGGGCGCTGACCTGTATGGGCGACAGAGTAAGAAAGGCACAGTCATGTACAGATTTCATGCAGGACTACAAACATAATTCGCACACTTCCATTCATGACAGGACAAGTACACTTCCTATTCCAGCATGCATGTCCGATGCATCCGCCTCCACAGGGTATGCAGCATACACATACTATCATCCACACACACAACCATGTTGCTACTAATACACCAATATGCAACCGACCTGCTGTTCTGGAGCCCCATACAACTTTGTGAACAGGGGTAGGACCCCACCCACAAGTGTCTGGAGTTCCTCCTAGGTGAAGGCAGGGGCCCTCTCCCCTATTACACACGCCATCATGGCTTCCAGGTGCAGGACACAGCAGCACATGCAGGGTAGGTCTCGTTGGCTGGAGAGTCAGGAGTCAAGTGACAGAGGCTGTAGAAAACAACGGTCACAGCTGCAGCGGTCTGCACCGTCACCGCCGGCAGTCATCATTAGCCCCCGTTTCCCATAGACAACAACATTAACCAATGAGGAGTTGCATGGCAGTTTAGACCACCTACCTCCAGGACGAGATATGCCAGCAGAAAGAGCTCACTGTACAGGCAGCAGCCATTTCACACATCTATTGTCCAGTTTACAGTCACACATGTCCGTCACAGCTTGTGCAAGCAATCTAGATGCCAATCAGGAATGGTAGTGTACATCTAGTCAGTTCTGCCTTCAGAGTAATGAGGACTATGTTGCTGACTCATGAACAGCCTATGATTGTATAGTAGGTGAAATGGTGACCTTCATGGTCTTGAGTGGTAGATGATGACTCAGGCCCTGTTCTGCTTTCGGAGCTTACAGAACCTCTCTGGAAAGCACTTATGAGTTTAAAGAAGACATTTATTGTTATTAATTCCCCACCCACAAGTTCCTGAGAGACGAAATTAGTAGATTGGAAGCACACGTTTAAAAGTAGTCGCAGCAATGAAAGCAAAATATATCAAAGTACTTCTCAGTTGCAATGTACACAGCAAATATAGGTGATTATAGTATAACATAACTGCAAAGCAAAGCATAAAAGCCAAATTCATCACCGTATGGGCAAGGCGGTAGGGCCTATACTCAGCTTCATCTTTCTGGGGTCTGCAAGTTGATGACTCCGGTCAACTGCGAGAAAGAGATTCTCTACCCAAACGGGAGACTGGCAACTGATGTCTAGTTCCAGTCTGAAGTCAAGCAGATTCAAATCTAACTCACTGTAGCCCAGAGTCATCCTTAAAAGCAAACTCAGTGTGAGAGCCAAAGAACCTTGGAGAGCGGCCAATTCTCCTGAGCTCACTCGCTCTCAGACTGGATTGCGAGGTAAACGCAAAATCTACGTGCTCTTATCAGCTAAGGTCTGGTGTGAAGAAAACAGCTTGGTCCATCTTGTGGAAAAACACAGCTTGGAAAAACACAGACATCTGTAATGTCTCAACTGCAATGTCTAACTCCACGTTAAAGCCAATAGGCAGCTAACCTAAATATCAAATTTAATGTCTAATCTCATGTCAAAGCCAATAGGCAGCTAAGCTGAATATCAAATGTAATGTCTAATTTCATGTCAAAGCCAATAGGCAGCTAACCTAAATATCAAATGCAATGTCTAATGTCATGTCAAAGCCAATAGGCAGCTGAACTGAATACAAAATGTAATGGCTAATGCCATGTCAAAGCCAATAGACGGAATGGCTAACTCCATGTTAAAGCCAATAGGCAGCTAAACTGAACAAAACGTATAATGTGCTACTGGTGAACATTGAGCAACTAATATGTGCAGTTGTGAAACACAAAGTCATTGGTCAAACACAATTAATAGCATCACAGGCCCCTGTACAGGTGGGCACACCATTGATTGATGTGACCTGGGGACACTGGTTTGGGTGCGTTGGGCGACTGCTGTTGTGGCTGCTACAGTAGTGGGGGGTTCTATCGTGACCTGGGTGAGGCTAGTGGAGAGAGACTGGCCAGAGGTGCAGGATGGGTCAAGGATGTCATTCAGTCCCCAGATATCCTGTGTCGCTGTCATCACTGGGGTCTTCCTCTGGTGGCGGACTGGGTGTTCGAGGCACCTGCTGATGGGTGACATTATCAGTGGTCCCTGTGGATGACAGGGATTGTTATTGACATCTACCTCATCTGTTTGACATAGGCTGCTAAGTGAGTGCTATTTGGCATGCTGCAGTCTGCAGGACTACCTATGTGAGGGGGTGCATTGTTAGGTTGAGAAAGAGTGATGCATTGTGGAATTTTTAGTGCTTCGTGCTGAACATGCATTAGGTACATTTGTAGGTGCAGACATTAGGGTTGGGGTTGGTGGGGTTGGGTGGGCATGCAGGCGATGGGGACTCATGCAATGCAGGTATACTGACTGCAAGATGATTGTAGGTGAATTACCAGTCTCCAGTCCTCAGGAGATTCTACTGAGACCCTCAGGATGCAGAATTGCCAAGACCTTTTCCTCCCCTGATGTCAGCTCGAGGGGAGGATGTGGGGGCCCACCCCCCGTCTTCATGATCCCTAGTTGTTGCCAGGATGCCATGGATCTGACCTTCCCCCTCAGGTTGTTCCACCTCTTCCGGATGTCGTCCCTTGTGCGCGGGTGCCTTTCCATTGAGTTCACCTTGTTGATGATCCGCTGCCACATCTCAATTTTCCTGTCTACAGATGTCTGCTGGATCTGTGCACTGAATAGCTGTGGCTCTACCCTGATTATTTCATCCACCATTGTCCACAACTCGTCTTCTGTGAAACGGGGGTGTCTTTCTGGAGACATGGTAATGGTGAGGTATGTGTTTGTGTATAACTTTGTAATGTGCAGTGTGATACGTGAGGGGTGTGCAGGTGGATGTGTTGTATGTGTGCAGTGCATACAACTAAGGGCCGTCAAATGTCTCCTAATTGTTGTAGCAAAGAGTTGTGGGATGCGTGGGTGTGTGTTTTATGGTCTTGTCGAGGGGGCTGTGGTGTTTGTATGTGTATCAGGTGTAGGGTATTCGAATTGGCTAATGTGGTGTGGAGTTGTAGAGGTTCCTTTTTCACTCAGGGTGATCCACACTGCCATTGGCTTAGTGCCGCGCTTCCACCGTTGTGCTGATTTGTGGGTCATATTATGGTGGGCGCTCTGTTTTTGGTGTGGTGGTGTGGCTGGTGCTTCTGCCTCTCTCCCGCTGTCGTTCAGCCCGGCGATGTGGTGTTTGTGGCTGTACTCTGGAGATTTTGTTTTTGTGAATTGTATTAGGGCTGTCGGATTACGGCTGTCGTAGTGGTATTGTGACGACCTCTGGCCTGGCGGTATTTGGGAAATACCGCCAAGGTCATGATGAGGACCATAGTCTACATCAGTGGCAGTCATGGAAGTGGCCTAATGTGTACATCTTGGATGTAAGGCTCTCACATTCGTTATGCTGGCCTTTGTGACAACCTCTAAGGGTGGGACAAAAGTGATGACAGTTATGTGTTTCCCTTGACCCAATGGTCTTCCCTTTATGACAGCCGTCTGAACTGCAGTCAGAATTTTTTAATTGGATGAAAAACACATTTCTGCATTGGAATAGAGATGCTATTTATATGCAATCAGCACTGTGTTACCTTCATTAAATTTGACATAAGTGAAGTCAATTACACCCGGTATTATCTAGATGACCAAGTTAGTTTTATTGGCACGAGTATGCAAGTGTCATGCTGCAAGCATGTCAGTCTGTAGTCACCTGGTAATTTGGGAATGTTTTGGTGTACAAAATGTACTTGAAACGTCTGGATCAATTTCATTGTATAAAGGTCTGATGTAATTGAAAGATCTTAATAAGGATTGTAGATTTTTAATTAAGTTTGGTGGTTGAGCACCTCTAGGAAGTATGGCGCTAGGGTCTTTCCCTCGTTTGATAGCTCATACCGTAAGAACTGGACACTGAGAAAAGCAATTTTATTTTTTCTGAAATTGAATTTGTAGTCATGTTCAGCCCAAAACATTGTGATCTACCCTTTCTTGATGTGCGTAGTCATCAGTAGTGAGATATATATCATCAACATAGGATGATGCTTCTTGATCAATATCATGCAATATCAATGTTACATGGGCCGCAAACAGTCCTGGACTGTTTTTATACTCTTGAGGGAGCCACCAAAAAAGGCATTGAGTATGAGTGTGGAAAAGGTGGCTAGGTCCCTGCTTTCAACTGCTTTGTTTTGGCAGAAGACCCCATTGGAAGAATCATGGGTTGTTTTGTATTTTTTTACAGACAATGTGGCTCATTAAAGCCATACTGTGTGAATTTACTTTTGCAAATGTGTGTGTGTGACTGTTTAAGTGTCTATAATCTAAAATTATTTTATAGGATTGATCTGGCTTAGCTACTGGTAACAAGGGGTTATTCATAGACAATACCCAGAGTTCAGTTACTCCCTGGTACTCAAGCTGTGAGGGAATTTTCCTCACTGGAGCTTTTGCTTCATGTTTAATTGGGATTGTGGTTGTTCTTGCAAGTTGGGCCTTATGGGTATCACATGATAAGGCAAGTCCTTATCTCAGCACACATGGTTGCGGTATAATGTAGGTGCTTGTGCAAGGGTCCATTCTGCGGCGTAGGCTTGTCTTACTTCTTCAATAACAAGGACTGAGAAAGATGGTAATTTTATATCTTCCCCTTGTGGAAGAGTCCTAACAAACTCCTGTTGCCAATCGCTTTCAACCAAGAGAATGTCATAGCTTATCTTGACCTATAGATGTATAGCTGTCAGCAATCATTTTTGGCAACTCGCTGTCCTGATCTACCAAAGGAACCAGAGTGAGGTGGAGTGCTGCTGCTTCCCCTTTAATATTTCCTAAAATAATTTAGGACACTGTGGCAAAGTAGTGTATTAATTTCATCCATATGTCCAAGCCGGAGGCAGCTTCTTATTCATTTTGAATCTATTTTAGAACATCAGGTAAAACAGCAAGTGATGATGTGCCATGAGTTGTGGTATATATCACAGTTAAAACTGTACCCCATGTAGCACACTCATCTATGGAGGTGAATGAGCTGTGATAATTAGTCAGATGAAACAAACTAAAGCAATCAGCATTACGAACATGGTAAAGTGAATGTACAAACCAACCATTATAAATGATTTCTAGGTATTCCTTCATAACCCTAAGCCTATACTGAAAGTATAGTGGGTATACCCTTGGCACTTGTCTGATTAAGAGGATGTCTGTAGCCCCCATACCTAGAGAGAACCTTAGTAGTCAGCCTGTTGTATAATGGTAATCCTTTCGGGAAGCTGGTAGATTAGTGCCAGCAGAGCTGCATGTTGAACGCTCATTTGTCCCAGAGCGGTCATGACTGGAGTGCCCCTCTATCCCTTCTGAGTCAGTGCACCGTTTATTTAATCAAAGCAACACTGTGTTTAACGCACAGTTCTGTTTCAATGATATATCTAGGCAGAAGCTGTCTCCAAACGGGCAACACAAACTCCAGGATATTGTGTACTATATTCTTATCCTTGAACAGAATGTACTAACTATACATCTTTAAAAGACTAATTAAAGTAAGAAACTCATACAATGTATTCCTAGAATAATATCATGCAGGCAAAGTGTGTAAAATGTCACTGAAAAAAGCACAGCAGGTAAAATGTCTAAAATATGAACGATAAATCAAAGCTCAAATGGGGAACTAGAGTGTGTCCAAGAGGGCCTCACTAAACTCATGATGAAGCATGTCAACTTTGGTGAATGCAGGCCTAGTGTGAGAGTAATCACACACCACCAATCCATTATTCAATGGTATTATGTTTGCAACCCTGATACATCATAAAAATACCTACCCAGTGCACCTGGTATTGGAAAAGGAACATGCAGCAAGTTACAGGGTTCAATGGGCCCCTCAAGTATCTGGAACCCAGTGCACTTCACCTACTACACCAGCCGTAGCTACACCCTGCCTTTATTACTGGTGATTAAGAGCATAGTCCACACATTTTCACATGTTTGCTTTTTGGGTTTACATACTGTTTCTCCATGATCTAAGGGTTAAGTGATTAATCCACATTGAACTGATTTTTATGTTCTTATTAAAGTTTTCTTCATAGTCACTTTTTCTACTTTTTCTACTTTTGGAGCTCTTTATAAAACCAAAATATTTTGGTCATTGAACTATCAAAGACACATATCCAAGTCTGGTGTGAGCTGTGATTGAGCCCCCACACAGTCCTAACAACCTGGCTCATTACAAAAATACTGTGGCACAATGAAAACAAGTTGAAGTTATCTACTGTGGGAACCATCCCAAATGGCAAGCACATAGTGAGTATCCTATGTTTATCCTGAGGTCCCGAATGGGGAAAGACTGCTTCCAGCGCATTTATTTTCTGAGTTAATCAACACAAAGTTACTGATACCATAATGGCAGTAACTCTGCAGGTTAAGAAATACTAACCCATTTACTGGGCCACTTTTAGTGAGGACTTTTAAGGGGAAAGAATGATTTCTCTGTGGGGCAAAGGAAGGGTTATTACCAGACATTAGATGAGAGATTCCTTTAGAACTCTCTCAGGGACCCTGTGTAACACATATTCTGTGTTGGTAGAATTAATGACAGAGACAGAGGTGAAGGTCTGACATGGAATATCATTATCAAATCCTCTTAGTAACACCAGATATTGGGTCTTCAATATTAATTTTACTAGCCATCAAGCATTAGTTATTGTGTGGTTAAAATGGCATCAAATATAGCCTTGTATTCTATAGTTTATGCAGCCATACTATATAAAAAACTACTGCCTATCACTGTGTATTGAGTTTGCTACTTGTATAAAAGCACTATAACTCTTTACAGATATTTTCATGTCATGTTATCTTTGTTTTGTTCAACTGCATTTTGCCAATTTGAAAACCTTCATCATGCCCGTCGTGCTAATTTACCTTTAAATTTTTATTTTCACAGCTGTAGTGTGCAATTGATTATAGCATGTGTACACAATTAATTTATGAGAAAACCACCCTCAAATATTTGTGATTTACACAATCTGAAATTTATACTAGATTACCTATATTAAACAGCTTACCAAAAAGTAGTAATTTATAGATGTGTACATCTAGAGGGCCAGTCACAAAGTTAAAATAGTTTCATGTAAAATGAAAGTGTAAATTTCAGCACATTAATACATAAAATAAAATGTCCAATACATAATTAAATAAATAAAACATATTTCATTTGAAGATTTTATTTTACATACAATTATTATTTAGTGAATGTTATTAAAATGTATTTGTTTAATTTTAATGTTTTATGAAACGTTCAAAAAGTTATGTTTAGTTACTTTTAAACAAATAATTAACTGATAATGTATTTAATTTAAATTAAAAAAATAATAATTTTAAGTTCACTACAAATTCTGACCCTTAAGAAAATAGAAATTAAGTTAAAATCTAAATACCTTTATTTAACATTACTTCATATGGGGGAAATTTTAAGTTTGTGTTCTATGCAAGAGTGTGGCAGAATCTTTGAGTGGCCATGCATGGTGCTGGACTTACTCTGAGGCTGGGCTGGAATACATGTACATACTGTAGGTTTTTTAGCTGTATTAGGTTTAGAAGTGCAGTTTTTGAACAGCAATGGTCTTATTCTTTTGAGGGTGAGTGTTTTTTATTTGCAAGACCTTCCTTATCCCCGTTTAGTCGCCTCCCAATTTGTATTAAATATTCTCAATTTTCCAGCCACTCACCAGGTTCCTCCCACCTTTAACTAGAACATACACCCTTGTGGGCGTGTCTAGCCTTATATTTATTTTGATAATTCATTTATGAGGTGACACATATAGGGTAACCATCAATTACCTTTAGAGGTCGGCACAGATTTTTGGACTGAGATAGGAGTGAGATGGTTAACAACAATGAAATCAAATCAACAAACATCACATTTCATACTGGAGTCAGTAATTTATACTCACCATGACCTATGTGGCCATGAATCACCACTCAGCTCAGTCCAAGCCCTTGGAGATTCTTCAGAAGCAGGAATATACCACAACATCCAGTCTTTGTCCTCTCTCAGGCAGAAGAAGCAACTGCAGGCCAACCCAGCAAAGCACAGTCACAGGCAAAGGAGCAATACTCCTCCTCCAGTTCTTTTCCTTGGCCTTGGCAGAGGTCACTCTTGATTCCAGAAGTGATCTATAATTTAGGGTTTGGGGGCCACTACTTATACCCCTTTCTGCCTTTGAAGTAGGCAAACTTCAAAGGAAAGTATCTGTTGTTCAGAAGATCCTGCTTTCCCAGGCCTGGACTCAGACACACACCAGGGGGTTGGAGAGTGCATTGTGTGAGGGCAGGTAGAGCCCATTCAGGAGTAAGTGACCACTCCTCCCTCCACTTTAGCCCAGATGGCTCATCAGGATATGCAGGTTACACACCAGCTCCCTTTGTGTCATTGTCCAGAGGGGATTCACAAACAGCCCAACTGTCAGTCTCACTGAGGCAGGGAATAAAAAAAAGGGAGAGTCACAGAGTGGTATAAGTAGGGAAATGGCCACTTTTTAAAAATGGCATTTTCAAACAGACAATTTAAAAACCAACTTTACCAAAAGATGTATTTTGAAATTGTGAGTTCAGAGACCCCAAACTCCACATCTCTTTCTGCCCTCCAAAGGGAAACTGTACTTTAAGGATATTTAAAGGTAGCCCCCATGTTAACCTGTGAGAGAGATAGGCCTTGCAACAGTGAAAGATGAATTTGGCAGTATTTCACTGTTAGGACATGTACGACACATCTGTACATGTCCCACCTTTAACATACACTGCACCCTGCCCATGGGGCTACCTAGGGCCTGCCTTAGGGGTGCCTTACGTGTATAAAAAGGGAAGGTTTGGTCCCACCTACTGTGTCTTCTATAGTATTAAAAGGACCGGGGTGCAAAAAGGCCCCTTTAAAAACACAATACCTATGTAATCTATCAGCTCTTAAATCTCAGACCCATTCTAATGCTAAGCTTATTGTCACTGTTTTTAAAATTCATTTTCTACATGATATGGAGATCGTTACTTAACTGTGTGTGTAAAGTTTGGTTTAATTCTCCAATAAAGCATCACAAGTCAAGTCAAACTTTATTTTGGGTTACTGATGCACAACAAAGTCCAGTCTTTGTCCCCTTGCACAGACAGAAGCAGCAACTGCAGGAAGCACCGTCACAGGCAGGGCAGCACTTCTCAGCTCTTCAGCTCTTCTCTAGGCAGCGGTTCCTCTTGATGTCCAGAAGTGATCTAATTTTCAGGGGTTTGGGTGCCCTTCTTCTACCCAGTTCTGCCTTTGAAGTAGGCCTACTTCAAAGGAAAGTCTCTCTTGTTTGTGAAATCCTGCCTTGCCCAGGCCAGGCCCCAGACACACACCAGGGGGCTGGAGCCTGCATTGTGTGAGGGCAGGCACAACCTCAAAACCAACTTTACTAGAAGATTTATTTTTAAATTGTGAGTTCAGAGACCCCAAACTCCACATGTCTATCTGCTTCCAAAAAGAATCTATGCTTTAATCATTTTTAAAGGTAGCCCCCTGTTAACCTATGGGAGACATAGGCCTTGCAACAGTGAAAAATGAATTTGGCAATATTTCACTGTCAGGACATATAAAACACATTAGTATATTTCCTACATTAAACATACACTGCACCCTGCCCATGGGGCTACCTAGGGCCTACCTTAGGGGTGTCTTACATGTAAGAAAAGGGAAGGGTTAGGCCTGGCAAGTGGGTACACTTGCCAGGTTGAATTGGCAGTTTAAAACTGCACACACAGACACTGCAGTGGCAGGTCTGAGCCTTGTTTACAGGGCTACTCATGTGGGTGACATAACCAGTGCTGCAGGCCCACTAGTAGCTTTTGATTTACATGCCGTAGGCACCTCTAGTGCACTTTATTAGGGACTTACTAGTAAATCTCATATGCCAATCATGGAAAAGCCATCCAATTACACCTACAATTTACACATAGGGAACACTTACACTTTACCACTGGTCAGCAGTGGAAAAGTGCCCAGAGTAACAAAAACAGCAAAAGGACTCCAGCACACAGCAATAACCTGGGAAGCAGAGGTAAAAAGTTAGGAGAGACAATGCCAAGGAGACCAGGTCTAACAGTTAGAATAGAAAAATTGTATGTACTCTTGGTTATGAAGCCTTGTTAGTAAAAGACTATAATTAATTCCATATGTAAAGTAGCTATGGTAAGTAACTCCTTCCTCTACTGAGGAAATAATTTGCATACAAATATAGCATTATTTCACATTCATTGCCTCAACATATTCATACAAGTGATAGACAACTCACAATATTTTCTAAGTGCCAATATTTCCCATCCCTGTTAAACTTTTCTAACTTTGAAAGTGTAGTACTCTATAAAGAACTGATGTAACTATTTTCAGGTGTATGATAAATACTCATACTCACAATCAACAACAAACATACTAACATACATACAATTACCAAAGCAATACATATACTCTAGCAACACTTAGGCCCTCATTACGACCCTGGCAGTCGGTGATAAAGTGGCAGTAATACCACCAACAGGCCGGCGGTACCTACCGCCAAATTATGACCATGGCAGAAAGATCTCCGAAAGACAGTCAATGTACCACACTGACTGCCAGGGAGGAAACAACAGCCAGACAGAAGTCAAAGTTCCGCCCACCATATTAAGACCCTGCAAACCGCCACCTTTCCCAGGGCAGTACCAATGATATCAAAAGCCTGGAGGAAACAGATCTCAGAAGTGAAAGGACTCACATTGGAGACACAGGGAAGAACCACGCCACAATGGAACCAGAACTGCTTTTATTTCCGATGATATTCTAAGTTCTGCTCCACCACGAACACCAGCGATGGCGAAGACGACGACGGTAAGTACAGCCGCCTAGCCCACAAGGGACAGAGGGAGGAAAATGACAGTGACATACACACGCACCAAACACCCCATACACACACCCCATACACACAACCAGATGCACAAGAAAACAAGTTAATCCCCCTAAATTGGCTGAATAATGCAAGGACAAAACAAATTTACTAAAATGAGTGTAATAATATCAACACAGTATAAAAATAACTTAGCCAATATTACAGATATCTACAAATGTACTTGAAAAGGGACACTGCCTAGTCCTCAGTTTGCGTGGGCCACATGGCTACAAGGCAAAGTCCAAGGCCCCACTTGTCACCTGCATCAATAAGGAGAGAACACTGCTGGGGCACAAGATCGCAAATAGGCAGGCACCTCAGGGGACGGGGGCACCTCACCCGGGAGCAGAAACAAGACCACTGTTTCTGGAGGGGACAACAAGCCCTGTGCTTGGTCCTGGGGAGTGATGGGCCACAGTCTCTGGAGTGGGTGTCTTGCCTACTGGTTCTGGAGGGGGCAACATGCCCTGTGCTTGGCCCTGGGGAGTGCAAGGCCACAGTCTCTCAGGTGGGTGACTTGACCACTGGTTCTGGAGGGGGCAATATGCCCTGTGCTTGGTCCTGGGGAGTGCAAGGCCACAGTCTCTCAGGTGGGTGACTTGCCCACTGGATCTGGAAGAGGCAACATGCCCATTGCTTGGTCCTGGGGAGTGCAAGGCCACACTCTCTTGAGTGGGTGTCTTGCCCACTGGTTCTGGAAGAGGCAACATACCCATTGCTTGGTCCTGGGGAGTGATGGGCCACAGTTTCTGGAGTGGGTGTCTTGCCCACTGGTTCTGGAGGGGGCAACATGCCCTGTGCTTGGTCCTGGGGAGTACAACACCACAGTCTCTAGAGTGGGTGTCTTGCCCACTGGCTCTGGAGTGGACAGGCTGCACAGCAGCCCATGGAGGCAGGCTCACATTGCTTCTGCAAGCAGTGATGGCTGCACTGTGGTGGAGCTGGTGGTGGGAGTCTCCTGCACATCCCCTGCACACTCGGATGGATGCACTGTGGTGCTACTGGTGGTGGTGGTGGGAGGCTCCTGCACATCCCCTGCACCCGTGGAGGGATGCACTGTGCTGGTGCTTGTGGTGATGGTGGTGGGAGGCTACTGCACATCCCCTGCACCCTTGGATGGATGCACAACCATGCTTGGTGGTGGGTGCTCCTGGCCCTTCTTGCCTGCTGGTGCAGACTCCTTGCCCTTTCGGATAGCAGGTGCAGGCTTCTTGCCCTTCTTGCCTGCTGGTGCAGGCTCCTTCCCCTTCAGTATATGTGGCCTGGACTCCTTTCCACCACTAATAGGTGCGGATGGAACTGGGCATGTGGACCATGTGACTGAGGTGCTTGACTGGGTTCATGATAGGCTGGTCTTACATGCAGGACGAGGGGCAGGGAAGAGGTCAATGGTGGATTGGAAAAGTTTCTTAGGGACATTAGGGCAGGAAGAGGGAGAAGGAATGGGAGTGGAGGATGAGGGAGTGGTTGTTGGAGGTGTCTGACTGCTGGTTTTGGGTGCAGGTGCATGGGCTATATGCTGTTGTGAGGTGGATGGCTGTTGAGTGTCTGAGTGCTTGCATTTGTGTACTCTAAGAGAGGGGACAGACACAGTGGGAGAGGACACAGGGGACGTGTGCATGGATGTTGTGAAGGTGGCTGTTAGTGAGGTGTGTGTTCTGCTTGGTGTGGTGATACTGGTAGTGGATGCTGATGTAGTGCATGCATGTGTGAGTGTGGACGAGACTGTGAGAGACGTGGTGGGGGGGAGGAGGGAGAGAGAGTGGAGGCAGTGGATGTTGTAGTGTCTGCAACTGTATGGTGTTTGCGTGAGTGCTTGTGGGATGAAGTGTGGTGCTTGTGTTTGCCTATGAAACTCTTGGGTGTTGTCCTGTGTGCATGCTCGTTTGGCTGTGTGCTTGCGATGGGTTGGGGTAGATGAGAATGGGACTGGGAAGTGGTAGTTGGAAGGGGGACGGTAGAAACAGGGACAATAGCTGCCATCAGAGAGGGGGCCAGGACCTGGATCGATCTCTGTTGGGCCGCCAAACCAGTGTGAATGCTCTCCAGGAATGTATTAGATTGTTGCATCTGGGCTGCCAGCCCCTGGATTGCATTCACAATGGTTGACTGCCCTACAGAAATGGATCTTAGGAGGTCAAAAGCCTCCTCACTCTGGGCAGCAGGGCTGACTCGGGCAGGGCCTGAGGTGCCTGGGGCAAAGGAGATGCCCACCCTCCTTGGTGAGCGGGCATGGGCAACTCGATGAGGGGCTGCTGGGAGGGTGGTGCTGGTATGGGGGTTGCAGCAGTACCTTTAGCTGGGGTCACGGAATTGTAAGCCACCACCAGGGAGCTTCCATCAGAGGAGGTATCTGTGTCTGAATTGTCCCCTCCAGTCTCCGCCTTGGTGCTCCCTTCGCCCTCCGTCCCACTGGTGCCCTCAGCATCAGTGGACTCTGCCTCCTGGGTCCTGTGAGATGCAGCTCCCTCCGTCACCAGTGCATCGGCTCCTCCGCCAGGTGATGCTAATGCACATAAGTAAAGGATGACAAAACAAGAAATGGGGGGAGAGAGACAAAAGAAACACTGGGTCAATGGCTGCACCAACACCACCGTTAGCATACACAGCATCCTCACACACAGGAAACAGGCCTACGCACTATGCATTGCACCACTTCTGATATCGCTAGCCACCAAGGCATGAGGCGGGGCACACACCACCAACTGAGGCACACCTGGGACCCACAGAGCCCTGACCAGTAGTGGATGCTCACAAGCTAGTTAGGCATGATTATCCCTTCAGAACCTTAGCCAGCAGAGGACCTATGTTGCTATGTCAGGCCTGGCCTAGGGGAACCCACTGACACACATCCACCACCCGGATACCACCCCACCAGGTGTAAATTCTAATGATAGATACTGTACTCACCCCCTTGTGGCTGCTGTGATGCCCTCAAGCGCCCTTCCAGCTCTGGACAGGCCACCGCCAGTATGCTGGCCATCAGGGGGGTCAGGGTTCCATGGGCATCCATTCCTCGTTGGGAGACCATCCCCAGCTTGGCCTCTGCCGTCTTCCATGCCCAGCATCTCAGGTCCTCCCAGAGTTTGCGACAGTGGGCGTTCTGCCTGCCATAGACCCCCAGGATCCGCACCTCCTTGGCGATGGCACGCCACATTCCCTTCTTTTGATGGGTGCTGACCTGCAGAAGCAAAACACAGAGGCAAACACCATTAGACAAAAGGCCCAGCCTCTTACACATATGGCCCACCATACCCGTTTAAATCACCATTGGTACACATATAGCCCAGCACACAGCGTTTACACCGCAAAGAGGACATCCATCCACCCACCCCCTTACCTGAGGCCTTCACACACACAACTCAATGCATTCATGACACATTCATCGTGCCCATAGTGTACTCACCTGTGTGTCTGGAGGCCCATACAGCAGTCCGTACTTGGGTAGGACCCCATCCACCAGTCTCTCCAACTCCTCAGAAGTGAAGGCTCGAGCCCTTTTCCCAGTCACACGGGCCATGGTAGGTTCCAGACACAGGCCACAGTAGCATATGAAGCGTAGGTCCTCTCCTATGGAAGGTCAGGTAGCAAGTGAGGAATATGATAGAAAATGGCGGTCATGTCCACATCGGTGCATACCGACACCGCCGGCCTAGATCACCATTGGCCACTGTAACCAATAGGGCCCAATATTAACCAATGAGGAGCTGCACGGCAGTTCCCGACCGCCTCCAGCCACGGTGCACAACTTCAGTGGAATTCCCTCACTTCCACCTGTCCCTCCGTAAAGGACAGACAGACGCCATTTCAGAGGGTGATCAGCCCTATGAAATAATGCTGGGTCACAGGAAAAATAGGCAGATACTGGACAAATCACATTGAGCCATTACAAGTTTACAGATTGCAAACTCCTGTTGTGACTCCAAAGTTCACTTTGTGACAGCCTCCTCACTCTTGTGTCCCTTAGATACCTACCGCTGTGGATGAATCGGAGATGGAGACATACCCCTGTGTACAAACCCCAGGTGGACTTGGCTACACTGGAGGACAGGCACATTATCCTCAGATATAGACTTGACAGGGCCACAATCACAGATCTGTGTGCCCAATTGGAACCTGACCTGATATCTGCTATCAGTCAACCCACTGGAATCCCCCTTCTTGTGCAAGTGCTATCTGTTCTCCATTTCCTGGCAACTAGTTCTTTCTAAGTGAATGTGGGCTTGGCAGCAGGAATGTCACAGCCAATGTTCTCAATAGTGCTGACAAGTGTGTTGTCTGCCCTGATAAAACAAATGTGCAGCTACATTGTTTTCCCCCAGGTTGAGGATTTGGCCACAGTGAAGGCCGAGTTTTGTGCAATGGGACATATCCCCAATATAATTGGGGCGACTGATGGTACACATATTGCATTTGTCCCCCCCACCCCCGGCTGAATGAACAGGTGTTCAGGAATTGTAATAGTTTCCACTCCATGAATGTTCAGATGGTGTGCTTGGCGGACGAGTACATCTCCCACGTCAATGCTAAGTATCCTGGGTCGGTGCATGATACCTTTGTCCTGAGGAATAGCAGCATCCCTAATGTGATTGCCCAACTACAGAGGCACAGGGTGTGGCTAATAGGTGAGCCTTGGTTCCCACCCAGTATATATGTTGGTGTATGGGTATGGTGTGGGCCATAGAGGATAGTGTGTGACTAAATGTTGTCCCTCAATATTTGCAGGTGACTCTTGTTACCCAAACCTATCATGGCTGCAGACCCCTGTGAGGAATGCCAGGACAAGGGCAGAAGAACATTATAATGAGGCACATGGGCGAACCAGAAGGATAATTGAAAGAACCTTTGGCGTCCTAAAAGCCAGGTTCTTGTGCCTCCATCTAACAGGTGGATCCCTGCGCTACTCACCCAAGAAGGTCTGCCAGGTAGTAGTGGCATGCTGCATGTTGCACAACCTGGCCCTCAGACGCCATGTCCCTTTTCTTCAGGAGGAGGAGACTGGAGATGCCCCAGTGGCAGCAGTTGACCTTGTGGACAGTGAGGATGAGGAGGCAGAGGATGAGGGTGCGGACAACAGAACATCAGTTATATGACAGTACTTCCAATGGCACACAGGTAGGACAGTGTTACTTTACATTTCAAAGACTTTGGTTGTAATCTGTGTTGCAATGGCATGCCGATATTCCCCACTTCTATGCTCACTTACTGTTCCCTCTGGCAATTCATTTTGAAGATGTTGCTGATGTGACAAATACTCCCGGTGTAATCACTACAGCCAGCTTCAGGTCAATATCTATGCTCATCGTATGTACAGTTAATTAGCAATGTTTGCACCTGTTTCAATGAATACATATTTTATATACATGACATACTCCAAAAAGATGTCTTTCAAAGAGTGTTTACTGAAGTGCTAACATATAGGGGAAAGGTCAATGGGATGGGGTGATGATGGAGGAAAGTCCAGGGTATTGTTCCAGTCTATTTGAAGCACAGGTGCATTGTCCATGGGGACATAGGAAGGGGAGCAATGGAGTTCAAGGTGGACAGGGTGACTGAGTGGGACACAAGGGTGACAATCAGGAGAGTCTCATTTCCTGGTGGGGGTCTTGGCAAGTGTCTCTGGCTTCGGTCTGGATCGCAGGGAATGTTTGTGGGGTGGTTCACCTTCTGCAGGGGGAGGGGTGCTGGTGGCCTGTGAGTCCTGATGGGGGGGCCTCCTGGCCACTAGTGGCAGTGGAAGTGGAAGGCTGTTCAGATGTCTGGCTAGTGGCAGGGGCCCGCTGGTGTGAGACTGCCTCCCTCAACATGTTGGCCATGTCTGCCAGCACCCTTGCTATGGAGATCAGGATGTTGTTGATGGCCTGCAAGTCCGTCCTGATCCCCTGGCACTGTCCATCCTGCAGCCCCCTGTTCTCCTGCACGTTGTCCAGGATCTGATCAATCGTGTCCTGGGAATGTTAATAGGCTCCCAGGATCTCAGAGAGTGCCTCCTGGAGAGTCCATTCCCTGGGGCTGTCCTCCCCCTGGTGCACAGCAGTCCTCCCAGTTTCCCTGTTGGCCTGTGCCTCTGATAATTTTTGAAAGTTGACTCACCAGAGTCCAGTCCTCCTCCGATTCTGGCCAGGCCCTCAGGATGCAGTATTGCCAAGACTTGCTCCTCCCATGCTGTGAGTTGTGGGAGAGGAGGTGGGGGTCCACCGCCAGTCCTCTGGATAGTGAGCTGGTGTCTTGCTGCAATGGAATTTATCTTCCCCTGTAGGTCATTCTGACTCTTCCTGATGTCATCCCTAGTTCTGGGGTGCTGTCCCACGACGTTGACCCTGTCCCCGATTCTCTGCCATAGCTCCATCTTCCTGGCTATTGATTTCTGCTGCACCTGTGCTACAAATATATGTGGCTCTACCCTGACAATTTCCTCCACCATGACCCTTAATATCTTCTCTGTGAAACAGGGGTGCCTTTGTGGTGACATGGGTGTTATGTGAGGTGTGTTGGTGAGGGTGTGTTGAGTAATGTGTTAGGGTGTGTGATGTGGAGTACGCAAGTGATGTATAGGTGTGAGTAGTGTGTGGCTCTAGTTGTGTCAGTTGTCTTGGTGTCTCTCTGGTGGCAATGCTTTGTAGTGGTAAAGGGTTGTGGGTAATGTGGGGGTGTGTTTTATAGTGGTGTGGGTGTGTGGGTGTGGTGTGTGTAATGGTGTTAGGTGTGTGTTGTTTGAATTAGCCAATGTAGTGTTGTTTTGTATGTGGGTGTCCATTTTGAGCGCAGCGGTATGTACCGCCAATGGTTTACTGCCGTTGAATATCCGCCATGGTGATTCGTGGGTCATAATGTGATGAGCGTTGTTCTGTTGGTGTAACAGTGTGGGTTTTGGGACCGCCACTTTATCACTGACCTTTGGTCTGGCGGATTTGTGTCTGTGACTGAATTCTGTCAGATTGGTGTATATGTGTCATAATACAGTGAACGGATATCCGCCGCGGCGGTAAGTTGTCGCCATCAGTGTGGCGGTAAGTGGCATTTACCGCCAATGTCATAATGTGGCCTTAGTGTTTTAACTCTATTGTGATTGCTATCCATGACCTATTAAGAATCAGAACATAGAAGAAAAAGAAAATATTTAACAATGCAGCCAAAAAACAAAAACAAAAATAATCTTCAAACTTCTTTTGAAGTTATTTACAGCTTTCAGACTTTTCTCCAGAACTTTGTCAAAATCGGTTTAGCAGCTTGTCGAAAATTCACTTTAAGTAGAACATAGTCTATTGGACAGTGATTATCACTTGTAGCATGCAATGTCTTTCTTGATCAGCTGGCAATGTAGTTTCAAATTTCAGTTCAAAAGTAATTTCAAGCTCCAAAATATTGATCTGGACATTCACGATCAAAACAAAAAGACAAACATTCACGCTGGCACTCATCTGTTGCCAAATACTCCCATTCAGGACCTGAGTATCTTTGATTTGTAACTCGTTTTCTCTTTGATCTCCGATTTGCTCTTATTTCTCCTTCACTCAGACCTTTATCTGTATGTGCTCCTGTTGTCATGTCTGGCTCTTTATTTATGGTCGAGAGTACATCTTGAACCCTCTCACTTATCTGCAATTTAGGCCACTCGTCTTCTTTCACAGCTTTCTTTGACAGTGTCATTTGCAAAACTGGACTTACAACTCTTATTGATTTGGCAGGATTTTGACCTTGACTTGATGTACCTGCACCATCAGCTAATTTAGGAAGAGTCAAATCTGCATGACTCAACATCCTCCTCAGCTGCTTCAGGACACATGGGGGGTCATTCTGACCCTGGCGGTAATTACCGCCATGGCGGAGGTCGGCGGTAGCACCGCCAACAGGCTGGCGGTGCACCGCTGGGCATTTGCGGCCAGAAACGGAAAGTCGGCGGTGTACCGCCGACTTCCCGCTGCCCTTGAGAATCCTCCATGGCGGCAGAGCGCGCTCCGCCGCCATGGGGATTCTGACACCCTCTACCGCCATCCGGTTCCTGGCGGTTCTCCCGCCAGGAACAGGATGGTGGTAGGGGGTGCCGCGTGGCCCCTGGGGGCCCCTGCAGTGCCCATGCCAATGGCATGGGCACTGCAGGGGCCCCCGTAAGAGGGCCCCACGAAGAATTTCAGTGTCTGCTTTGCAGGCACTGAAATTCGCGACGGGTGCAACTGCACCCGTCGCACCTTCCCACTCCGCCGGCTCCATTCTGAGCCGGCGTCCTTGTGGGAAGGGTGTTATCCGCTGGGCTGGCGGGCGGACTTTCGGCGGTCGCCCGCCGGCCCAGTGGGAAAGCCAGAATGACCGCTGCGGTCTTTTGGCGGGAACCGCTTGGCGGGCGGCGACCGCCGTCCGCCGCGGTCAGAATGACCCCCATGATCTGTTTCAACTGATCTTACCAGTAGTGTGCTTCTGGGAGAGTTCTCCTGTGGCTTAACTCTCCTGCTACATTTACCGATGCTTGAGCAATTACAGGTACCTCTATTTCATCTCTCAGAAGTGTGTTTATCTCGTCTCTTAGAGGAGTACCTGGATCTTGACCAGTTTGCACTGTCTCTTTTTCTATTTTCACAGTCTCTCTTCTTGCTCCTTGAGACTGTTCAATAGTTGTTGACAACAACTCTTCTTCACTTTCCAGTGGATAGGACACTTTTCAAGTGTAGCTGGCGTGAATCCAGTTTGGAATCCCAGCGCACTTCACAGCAGCCGTCGTAACCAATACAACCTGAAATGGGTCCTTCCAAGAGCATTTGCAGGAACAGCTGGCAATCGCATTGCTCTACCCATGAGGATCTCATGAGGAGATAGTTCAGTGTTTCTTTCAGGAATGTTTCTCATGCTCATCAAAACCAAAGGCAATGCATCTGGCCCTTTCAGATTCATAGATGCACACATTTTTGCAAGTCATGCATTCAGAGTACCATTCATTTGCTCTACTAATCCAGGTGCTTCAGGTCGATAGCTGTAGTGCAACTTCTGCTCAATGTTTAAGGCGGAGCATAGTAATTTTATCACTCCGTTACTGAAATGACTTCCTCTATCTGATTCTAAAGAGGCCTGGATCCCAAATTGAAGTATGAACTCCCCAAGTAAAAGCTTTGCTACTGAGACTTTCATTTGTACGTGTAGGGTAGGCTCAATCCAGTGACTAAAAATAAAGATTATTACCAACACATATCTCAGACCACCATGCACAGGCATCTCAATGAAATCCATCTGCATTCTGTTAATGGACCTCCTGCTCTTCCAATGTGATTCAAATGTTATAACTGTTCTTTTTCCCTCATTCATTTGTTGACATGTAACACATCTGTGACAAATTGCTTCAGCAACCTGTTAAAACTTTGGATTGAACCAGAATTGCTTAATTCTTTGAATCATTGCATCTCTGCCTGTGTATGCTTGACCATGGTATAGTCTTACCATTTGTGTCAGTAGACAGATTGACAAGACCACCTGCCCTTTGTTTGTGATCCATAGGCCGTCTGCATCTCTTTGAACACATTTTAATTTTAACCAGTTCATTTTCTCATCTTCAGAAACATTTCTAATTTCCTCCCATGTATCAATTGCTGTTAACATGTAATTTGTATTTACTGTATCATCTTTTGGTTCTTCCAGTTCCCTATTAAAATAGATGCAGTTCAATGTGCAAAACCTTGTGACTCATCAGCATAAGCATTTCCCATTGAAACAAAACCATTTGATTTCTGGTGTGCACTGCATTTAACCACAGCAATCATCTCAGGCAATTGTAGGGGTTGTAGCAAACCATTCATTCTATAACCATTTTTAATTGTGTGACCAAAGCTGACCAAAATCATAAACTACTCCAAATCTATACTGGATGTCGGTAAAAATTGTAACTTTAAGCTGTGCTCAAATAAAGCATGCTCTAGTAAGAGCCACTAATTCAGCCACTTGTGCAAAAAATTATCTTTGAAGCCATGAAGCTTCGAGTATACCAGAAATTGTGCACACGGCATATCCAGATTTCAATGCTCCCTCATTATCTCTTAGATCATCAATGAAAACAACTTGATCATTTTCTTCTAATGGAGTATCTTGAATATCAGGTCTGGGTTTCATGCACAATTCAGTAACTTCCAAGCAATCATGTTCAACTTCTTCCAGTTTCTAAATGTCTACATTTTCTACTGTGAGCAAGTTTGCTGGGATCAGTGCTGTATACCTTTTGAAGGTAATATTTGAAGAACCTCAAATTAGTGATTCGTACTTTGTCAACCTGACATTTGTCAGGTGTTGGGTTTTTAGTCTGTTGAGCAAAACATCCACCAAGTGAGGGACCAAAACAGTTAAAGAATGTGCCATCACAATATTCTTACATTGAGCTAACAACAAACCAACCACTACCACAGCTGACAAACAGCCATGTAAATCTGATGCGATTGGGTCCAAAGTAGCAGAAAAATATGCTACTGGGTGATTAACACCAACATGTACCTGTGTCAGGAAAGAAAGAGGACAAGAATCATATTCATGACAAAACAACATAAATGGTTTTGTGTATTCAAGAATTCCCAAAGCTGGTGCTCTGCACAAACTCTCAGCTCAGTAAAAGCATCTATACAAGCTTCATCAAAGGGGACTGGATCAGAAATATCTTTGTGGGTCAGTCTCTGTAATGGCTTCGAAAAAACTGAAAATTGGGAATCCATTGGCAACAATAACTCACCATTCCCAGAAATATCCTGACATCTTTTTGTGTTACCGGAGGATTTATTCGCAAAATCGCTGGAACACCCTCTCTGCAACTTTCCTTGCATCCTTCTCTATTTGGTGTCCCAAGTACTTTACTTCTTTCTGGCAGTACTATAATTTCACTGGGAACACTTTGGCCCTCATTACATCCCTGGCGGTAAAGGCTGCTGACCGCCGTGCTGACGGCCACCAACATACCGTGCCCGTGGCGGAAATCCGATACAGGTATTATGACCTACACTTAGAAATCCTTCACAATACAGACACCCACACAAGTCCACCACACCAAAGGTCAGTGATAAACTTGCGATAGCAAAATCCATACTGTTACGCCAACAGGAATACGCCCACAGTGTCACGACTCCCGAATCACTGCAACGGTCATTCAACCGCGGTAATCCATTGGTGGTACACACCGCCGCACTCAAAATACACACACACTTACAAAACGCAACCACATTGCACAATTCAAAATACACACACCTGATACACATACACAGACAACAACCACACACTCACACCACTATAAAACACACACTCACATTATCCACAACCCCTTACAATGACATTTTTGGAAGAAGCAGAGAGACAGAAAAGCTACGACAACATCCAGAGGCACACAACACCATCACTCATACACCATCCATGCACATCAAAGAACACACCCCAACACATCACACCACACATCACAACAGACACCACCTCACACATCACCCACACCACATCATGGCACCTCAAAGACACCCCAGGTTTTCTGAGGAGGAGCTCAGGGTTATGGTGGAGGAAATCATCCGGGTAGAGCCACAGCTATTCGGATCACAGGTGCAGCAGACGTCCATTGCTAGGAAGATGGAGCTATGGCGGAGAATTGTCGACAGGGTCAATGCAGTGGGACATTATCCAAGAACACGGGATGACATCAGGAACAGGTGGAATGACCTATGGGGGAAGGTACGTTCCATGGTATCCAGACACCAGGTAGCCGTACAGAGGACTGGCGGTGGACCCCCACCTCCTCCCCCACAACTAACAACACGGGAGGAGCAAGTCTTGGCGATCATGCATTCTGAGGGCCTCGCAGGAGTAGCAGGAGGAATGGACTCTGGTAAGTCAACTCTTTACTATTATATCCCCCCACCCTACCTGTATGCCATCACAAACTTCTACTCCTACTCTTGCACCCATCACCCCAACACCTCACAGATACCCCACTATCACAACCCACACATCCCAATACCAAGCCCTGCATGTGACAACAATGTGTGGACACCCATCACAGACCTGCATGGACACCCATCACCAAAGCATGTCAGTAGAGAGACTCAGCCAGGGCACACAATCACCACTCACACAAGGGCCAAGGCAATAATGCAAGCACAGGAGAAGAGGAAAACTCACCCATTGCACAAGATGGCACACACAGATACAATAAATATGCAATTACACCCCAACAGGACCCCTACCCAACGTCACCGGCCAGAAGGTGCCAGCCACATCCAGTCCCCTCGCAGAAGAGGCCCACAGTGACGACAGCAGATCTGCACGCCTGGATCAAGATGATCAGCCTGCCCATCAGGGACCTCTGGATAGTCGGTTCCCCTGCCACAGTCCCAAACCACCACTTAACCTCCCCCCCTCAGGAAACACCACCACAGCACCCACCCACCAGGCCACTGTCCCCAGGACAGGTCAATCAACAGTGTGTCCACCACTACAGGGACCCCAGGCAAACCCACTAACTCAGGACGATCAGGGACCTGGGGTCAGTAGCAGTGGGCACACAGTTCAGGGAACAGAGGCACCGGACAACAGGGAAGCTGGGAGGACTGCTGTGCGACAGGGGGAGGACAGGCCCATGGAACCCACTCTCCACGATTCACATCTAGACTCCACTCTAACATCATGGGAGCATACCACCATCCCCAGGAGACCATGGGCATAGTACTGGCCAAGTTTCAGGAGACCCAGCGACTGCAGGACGAACAGTACCTGGGGATCAGGGAGGACTTGAAGTCCATTAACACTACCCTGGTCACCATGGCAGAGGTTCTGGCAGACATGGCCAACACCATGAGGGAGACAGTGGCATACCACCGGGCCACTGACACCAGCCCGAACGATGAACAGCCCTCCACGTCTGCTGGCGCTAGTGGACAGGAGGACCTGCCATAGGACCAACAGGCCATCAGCACCCCTCCCCCTGCAGAAGGAGAACCATCTCGCAAATGGTCCCTGCAATCCAGGCACAAGACAGAGAACATTGCCAGGAAATAAGACTCTCCTGATTGTCACCCTTCTGTCCCACTATGTCACTCTGACCACCTTGAACTGCCATTGCTCCATTTCCTATGCCCCATTGGACAATGCACCTGTGATCCAAAGAGACCGGACTCTATGGATATTCCTCCACCATCACCCCAGCCTATTGCACATCCCCCTCCACTTATTAGCACTTAAATAAACACCCTTGAATCACAAAACAATCTGGAGTCAGTCTGTACTTTCACAAATGTGCTATTACAACCTCTTTGAAAAATAACATAGTAAATGTTAATTTGCACATACCAAAGTATGACAGTTGTTGGGCAGCAGTGAACATAGCAGAAGGTAGAATGTGGTACCCAGATTTGTGAAAAGGAAAGCCAAAATAAACTGTCAGGGTCCATGCACAGAGGTAATAAGGCAGACTTATACAATGTCCTACATTAGTCTGATATGAGCAGTGCCAGTCTCTTACCTGTGTGTCACTGGAAGTACTGCATGATGATGTTGTTTATGTTGTCAATATCTTCTTCTTCTGCCTCCTCTTCCTCACTGTCCACAGGCTCCACAGCTGCCACAAGACCAACATAAGGCCCATCCTCCTGCAGAAAAGGCATCTGGTGTGGCAAAGCCAGGTTGTGCAACATACAGCATGCCACGATGATCTGGCACACCTTCTTCGGTGAGTAGTATAGGGAGCCACCTGTTAGATGGAGGCACCGGAATCTGGCCTTCAGGAGGATGAAAGTCTGCTCTGTAATCCTCCTAGTACACCCATGTGCCTCATTGTAGCATTGCTCTGCCCTTGTCCTGGCATTCCTCACTGGGGTCAGTAGCCATGACAGTTTGGGGTAACCAGAGTCACCTGCAATTGTCGAGGGATATCTGTTAGAGATACACCAACCCTTAGGGACTATCCTATACCCAGACACCTATTCATATTGTGTGGGGACCTTGGGCTCTCCTATTAGCCACACACGGTGCCTCTGGAGTTGCCCCATCATATAAGGGATGCTGCTATTCCTCAAATTGTAAGCGTCATGCACAGAGCCAGGATACTTGGCATTCACATGAGAGATGTACTGGTCTGCCAAACACACCATCTGCACATTCATTGAAAGGTAGCTTTTACCATTTCTGTACACCTGATCATTCCTGCGGGGGGGGGGTGACAAATGCCACATGCGTACCATCAATGGCATCAATGATGTTGGGGATATGTCCCAGGGCATAGAAGTCAGCTTTCACTGTGGGCAAATCCTCCACCTAGGGGAAAACGATGTAGCTGCGCGTGTGTTTCAGCAGGGCAGATAACACTCTGGACAACATGTTAGAGAACATTGGTTGTGACATCCCTGAAGCCATGGCCACTGTTGTTTGAAAGGAACCACTGGCCAGGAAATGGAGCACTGACAGGACCTGCACTAGAGGGGGGATACTTGTGGGATGGCAGATAACTGACATCAGGTCTGGCTCCAATTGGGCACACAGTTCTTGGATTGTGGCACGATCAAGTCTGTAGGTGAGAATGATGTGTCTGTCTTCCATTGTCGACAGGTCCACCAGGGGTCTGTACACCGGAGGATGATGCCATCTCATCATCTGCCCCAGCGGATGTGCCCTATGGAGGAGAATGGTGAGCAGAGGGTCATGTACCACATAGGTTGCACAAGGGTGTTTTGCACTAATGTGATTTAATCGGTGTGTGGCGCTGCCTGTCCGTATTCCTGCCCAAGTGTGCTGTGATGCAGTTAGGTGCCCTGCCATGTGCCCCCCTGAAATGGCGGCTGCCTGACCTGTAAGGAGGGACAAGGGGAATTGAGGTGACTGCGCTGGTGTTGTACAGCGTCGCGGTAGGCGGTCGAAGACCGCTGTGCAATTCAGCATTGGTTATCATTGGGCCCTATGGGTTCCAGGAGCCAATGACGATGTATGCCGGTGGTGACGTACGCACCGCCGTGGACGTGACCGCCATTTTCTAGCTGTTAACTCACTTGATATCTGACCTTCAACAGGAGAGTACCTACACTGCAAGTGCTGCTGTGACCTGTGTCTGGAAGTGACAATGGCTCGAGTGGCTGGGGAAAGGGCCCCTGCCTTCACTTCGAAGGAGTAGGAGAGACTAGTGGAAGGGGTCCCCCCAGTACACACTACTCTACGGTCCTCCAGAAAAACAGGTGAGTAAACTGTGAGCATGATGCATGGGACATGAATGTATGGAGTGGTCTGGATGGAAGATACATGTTGTAAGGTTGGGGCTGAGGCCTGCATGTGAGGATGGTCAATGTATGTGTTTCAGGGCATGGGTGGGAACTGGTGGCCAATGAATATGAAGAACCAGATGGGGGAGTAAGTTCCATTCTTACTTTACCTTTCCTCTAGGTCAGCGCCCACCAGAAGAAGGGTATTTGGCGTGCCATCTCCAAGGAAGTGCGGACCCTGGGAGTCTATCATAGACGGAGCACCCACTGCCGCAAGAGATGGGAGGACCTGCGCCGCGGGAGCAAGAAGACGGTGGAGGCCCAGCTGGGGATGGCCTATCAACATGGAAGGGGTGCCCGTTGCACCATGACCCCCCTGAAGTTCCGTATCCTGGCGGTGGCATATCTGGAGTTGGATGGGTGTTTGAGAGCATCACAGCAGCCACAAGGGGGTGAGTACAGTCTCATTCAGCTGACTCTGTGCGCTTTATGAGGTGTCTGGGTCGGGGATGTGGGCTGTGGGTTCCCCTAGGCCAGGGCGAACTTCGTAGGGTAGGTCCCTTGTTAGGCAGGCTCTGTGGCACTCCAAACCCAATAGTGGTAGTCAGCCTCCTGTGGGTTCCAGGTCTGCAGCAAATGTGGTTAGACATAGTCCACTATGGGCAGGTGATTTTCCTAGGAACTGTTAGTGCATGTTCTAGTGCATAGGGCTGCTCCCTGTGTGTTGTGTCCGCTAATGGTAGTGGTGTTGCTGGCATTGACCATGTGTCTCCTCTGTCTTTCCCCCACTTTTTGTTTTGTCACGCTGTCCTTGTGTGCATTAGCATCATCTGGTGGAGGAGCAGTGGCAAAGAGCAGGAGGGAGCTGCAACCCACATGGCCCAGGAGGGTGAATGTACAGAGTGTGAAGGCACCAGTGGGACGGGGGGCTAGGGGAGCTCCACGACAGGGACAGGAGGGGACACCAGTGACAGCGACTCCTCCTCTGATGGGAGCTCCCTTGTGGTGGCGGGCACCTCTGTGCCCAACGCAACAACAGGTACAGCCGCCACCCCCCCTACCGGCACCCCCCTCCCAGCAGCCCCTCAGCGTGCTTCCTGTGCCCGCTCACCCAGGAGGCATCTCCTTCGCCCCAGGCACCTCAGGCCCTGCCCCAGTCAGCCCTGCTGCCCTCAGTGAGGAGTCTATTGACCTCCTGAGATCCCTCACTGTTGGGCAGTCAACCATTTTGAATGCCATCCAGGGTGTCGAGAGGCATTTGCAGCAAACAAATGCATACCTGGAGGGCATTCATTCTGATGTGGCGGCCCAACAGAGAGTATTTCAGGCTCTGGCCTCAGCACTGATGGCAGCCATTGTCCCTGTGTCCAGCCTCCCCCTCCAACCTCCACTACCCCTACCCAATCCCCTCAACCTCAGCATATCCCAAGCACACCATCAGACCAGCATGCACACACATCAACACACAAAAGTGGCTCAGGCAAACAGTAGCATCAGACATCCCACAGGCACTCACACAAGCACAATACCCATGCAGACACACCAACATCCACTGCATCCACTGTGTTCCCCTCCTCCACGTCCTCCACCTCCCTCCCAGTCTTGTCCCCACTCACACCTGCATGCACTACATCCTCAGCCACTCCATCACCAGCACGCCCATCACCACACACCGCTCACGTGCAATCACCACATCCACTACCATTCACACGTCCCCTGTGTCCTCTCTCAGTGTGTCTGTAAGCCCTCCTCCCAGAGTACACAAATGCCGGCACACACCCACTCAACAGCCATCCACCTCACAACATCCTCCAACCCATGCACCTTCACCCGAACTCAGCAGACGTACACCTCCTACAACCACTACCTCTTCCTCCACTCCCAAACCCCCTCCATCTTCCCGTCCCAGTGTGTCTAAGAAACTTTTCCTGGCTATCATTGACCTCTTCCCTATACCTCCCCCATCCTTCCCCTAGGGCCAGGTTGTCTAGAGCCCTGACCAGCAACTCAGCCACCAAATCCTCGTCCAGTGTAGACCCTACAAGCCTGGGAACATCAAAGGGGCCACCCATCAGGGCTGCCAGTGTGCCACCTAGTGAAGCCAAGGACCACCCTATTCCACCACCTGCCAAGGAAAAGAAGGGTCCAGCATGCAGAAGAGAAAAGCCGCACCACCCACCCAGCAAGGCCTCATCCAGAACCAAAGAGGACAGTGCCAAGGTGCCAGCAGCGAGTTCCAAGGTGTGGAAGGGACACAAGAGCAAAGGGAAGTCACGTCAGGGCATGGAGCCTCTGGGTGAGGGACTGGTGTCCCTCCTTTCGCAAGATAGCCCAGCATCCTGTACCACGGTGAACACCACGCAATGACTACCACCTGCACCGCCATCTACACCACCACCTGCACAGCAGCTGCCTCAACTACAGTCACCAGCATCATCCCCAGTGGGCAGCCTTCCAAGGCTGCAGGAGATGGCCTGCTGTCTTGCTCCACAAGTGCAGACACCTGCACCACTGGCAGCATCTCCGCCGCAGACACCGCTGCAGCCACTGCCACCTGCCCCACGACGTGCCCAGCCAGTGCCACTACAGCGGACATCAGCATCATCCACAGTGGGCAGCCGTCCGAGGCTGCAGGAGATGGCCTGGTGTCTCCCTCCACAAGTGTAGACACCTGCACCACCGGCAGCATCTCCGCCGCAGACACTGCTGCAGCCACCGCCACCTGCCCCACGACGTGCCCAGGCAGTGCCACTATAGCGGACATCAGCAACATCCCCAGTGGGCAGCCGTCCAAAGCTGCAGGAGACGTCCTGGATCCTGCACACATTCCATGAGGCACCAGCACTGGCACTACCAGCAGTTTGCAGCCTCAGCCGTCGCAAGGTGGAGTGTGGCTCTGCCTCCATGGAGTATCATGCTACCGGTTACCGGTAAATCTCGTGGCTCAGACACCCATGTGAGGGAATGGGAACTGCCACACCCCTGGTGCAGAATCACTGGGCACCAAGCCCCCTTCAGAACCAGTGGAGAAGAGCATCCACTACCCCAGTCCTTGACAGGATGAAGCACTCTGGGCACCAGGCCCCTCCAGAACCAGTGGAGAACATTATCCACTCACCCAGTTCTTGGCAGGATGAAGCACTCTGGGCACCAAGCCCCCACCAGAACCAGTGGAGAACAGCATCCACTCACCCAGACCTTGGCAGGATGAATGATCTGGGCACCAGGCCCCCTCCAGAACCAGTGGAGAACAGCATCCACTCACCCAGTCCTTGGCAGGATGAAGCACTCTGGGCACCAAGCCGCCTCCAGAACCAGTGGAGAAAAGCATTCACTTGTGAGACTGTGGCTTTGCACTCCCCAAGACCAAGCAGTGGGCACCCCACCCACTTGAGAGACTGTGGCTTTGCACTCCCCAGGACCAAGTAGTCGGCAACCCACCCACTTGAGAGACTGTGGCTTTGCACTCCCCAGGACCAAGCAGTGGGCAGTGAACCCACTTGAGTGACTTGAGATACTGTGGCTTTGCACTCCCCAGGACCGAGCAGTGGGCAGTGAACCCACTTGAGTGACATGAGAGACTGTGGCTTTGAACTCCCCAGGACCAGGCAGTGGGCATGGAGCCCCCTCGAGGGGCAGTGGCATCGTCCCATCATCCGGCTGAGGTGCCACCCCTCCCTTTCCCCATGAGGTACCTGTTTTTTTTCCGACCTGATGCCCCTGCAGTGTTCTCTCCATTTTGAGGCAGGTGTCATGTGTGGGCTTCACCCATGCTTTTTCGGACCACTGGTCCATGGACATTTAATGAGACAGTGTACGGACTTGTGTACTTGCTGTAATAATTTGTATATACTGATGATTTAAAGTTATTTTGGGCTATCTGATTGTTAGATTATTACACTTGTTAAACTCATTTTATTTGGTCCTTGCTTTCTTCCAGGGGGTGACAGGGTGTATCTGTGATGTTATTAGATGTGTGTGTGTGTATGTTGTTGTGGGTGGGTGGTAAGGTTGTTGCGTATTGCATGTCTGTGCCTCTCTCTTTTTCCTCCCCCCTCCCCTGTGTACTAGGTCCAGTACTCACCATCGTCGTCGCCACCGTCTTTGATGTTTCTGGTAGATGAGGAGGTAAACCAAAATGGGCAGGACCTGTAACTCGGGCTCCATGGTGTCCTGGTTCCTCGGGTGTCGAGAGGTGAGTGGTTTCGCTTCTGTGTACTGTTTCCGCCGGGCTTTTGATGGCGATGGTACCGCCCAGGAAAAGATGGCGGATTGGTGCCTTGTAATAGTGTGGGCAGTACATTGTCTTCCGCCTGTCTGTTGGTGGTTACCGCCGGAGTGTTTGTTTCTACCGCCGTGGCGGTCGGAGTGTTAAAGTGTCTGTCTGTGTTGGCGGTTTCCGCCATGGTCGTGATTCCATTATTTTTACCGCCGGCCTGTTGGCAGTATTACCACCGCTTTATCACCGACCGCCAGGCTTGTAATGAGGGCCTTTATGCCCATTCTCTCCCAAATGATTCAATAAGGCAATAGTATCTTGCTTGCATGCTTCCTTTGTCTTTGAAGCAACCAAAAGATCATCAATGTACTGCACTAATGCTGATTGGAAAGACCTTTTCAAATTCTTTTTCAGCACCTGATTAAATTCCGACGGTAACTCCATATGATACTGTGAAATTTGTGAAAAGCCACATTTGGCTTGACTATGACTTTGATCAGACCAATGTCTTTCCCAGAAGGGTCCCAAACGTTTAATGTAACTGTACTCTGTAAGTCAGGTGGCAAGCCTTGTACTGCAAATGCAGGTTAAAAACTAATCAGTGGAAATCCTTCATCTACTGAATTACATTCAATTTGCATAAATGAATCATCATCACTATTTATCTGTATAGCAATTCCATCATTTGTACAGGTAAGCGAACATCTTGTTTTGCACAATAGATCTCTTCCTAATAAGGAAACTGGATTTGAGTCACAAACTACAAATTTATGCAAACCTTCAAAATTGCCAATTTTAACAGGAACTGGCTCAGTAATCAGGTTTGCCAGGAATTGATTTGCAATGCCTACAATCTGCACTTTTTTACCAGAAAGTGGCTGATTAGGAATTTCTACAGTTCTTACTGTAGAGCGTGTAGCTATTGTATAAACTGAGTGTGAAACATCATGACCCGTTACTTTTCCATTTGCATAAGGACCCTTTTGATCCACTTCCAGTGAAGCTGCTAACACACATTTTTCTTTATCCGAACTCTCATTCATCACTCCATCATTTGATTCATCCTCACTGTGAAGTGTGAACTGGTGCACTGTTTGATTACTGTGATTTCACTTTTAACCTGTTTTCTGCTGAGGAAGCCTCATCTGCTGCTGCACCATTTGAGCTTGAGCTATCTGCATTTGTGGCTTTGGTAACATATGCATTTTCTGTGACTGTGGCACTTGAAAACATGACACATGTATCTGTTGCATCGGTTGGGGACTTTGCATTTGCTGAGGAATCTACATCTGGTTAACATTATTCTGGACATTTAAATTAGGACCCCTCATTCTCGATCCTCTCAAATTTGGAAAAAGATTGTTTTCATCCATCTTCATAACAATGCCCTATTGTACCATCATTGGACACTCCTGTTTCCAATGCCCTACATTTCCACACGAATGACAAGGTAATATCCTTATAATTGTCTGCATGTCACTTGGTATTAATGAGCCACTTTCTGGGAAAACAGTGCAGATTGTAGGCATTGCAAATCAATTCCTGACAAACCTGATTACTGAACCAGTTCCTGTTAAAATTGGCAATTTTTAAGGTTTGCATAAATTTGTAGTTTGTGGCTCATGTATTCAGATCTAGACCACGATTTCTATTTCTATTACCACCACAAACTCTACCTCTTGCACAGAGGTCTTCAATCTGGGGGTTGAGACCCCTAGCTGGGCTGTGGAGTCCTGGAAAGGGGGTTGTGCCTTACCCCAACTGATTGTTAAAATGCCTCTGGTGAACTTTGATTTATTGAGTCTCCGGTGCTGTGAAAGCCCACAGACAGCTAAGAAGGTCTTCATACCAGGGCGCCTGCTTCCTGAATGAAATGCAAATGTGCTCTACGAGCTGATCTGCAAATGTGAAGGGTAATCTGCAACTGTAAAAGATGCTTGGGAGCAGATTCAATCACTGAAAGCTTTGTGATAACAAACATTTATTCTTTTTTAGGTTTAGTGCAGAGTTCAGAAGTGTGTGTGTGTGCTTTTAATTGTCGTTACACAGCGCTTACTTCACCTGGAGGTGTTGAAGGGACAGCTATTTTTAAAAAAGGTATTGCACATGCTCTGATATTACTTAAATCTACATTTTGGAAGCACAGTTTTATCTTAAACTTTTTTGTCGTGGCCTATCTTATACCATGTGTAACGCAAGTTTAAAATAATGCCTGACATGTTTACAGTGCTTTCTGTCACAGGCTGTGACCTCGTGGCACTAAAAATATACATCACTATTCTCCACTGCACCAACTAAGATTTTATTCTGTCGCTCTTCGGTTACACGCAGACCTCTGCAGTGCATTAACTAATAGAGGTTCTATAATGCACTACAGTGCATTTCCCAATGAGTAACAACTTTCTTTTATTTATTTTTCATTTAAGTTGGTTGTCATTTTATATGTAGCTACCTGACGGTGAAAGGCTTAAACACTTACAATATTTTGGGGTTTATTTGTGAGAGGCTTGCGTCGCTGGAGCATCATTTTTTTTTACGCTCCAGCGGCACAAGCCTCTCAGTCATATGTATGAGGTGACGCCAAGCCACCCTGCATGGTTTTGAATGGCCTCATAGATATGGAGTAAGGCAAAGCAGCTCAAGCCGCTGCTTTGCCTTACTTTGCGTCAAGGAGGCGTTCCATGAGCATTGTGGTGGGTGCTCCATTGCAACACCCATGGATTTTGACGCTGCCTCAGACTTACAAAATCACATAAATGGGGGCAGTGCCAAAACCTTACACCTTCTCAGAGCAAGCATAATGAGGAGAAATGTTTAAAATTCTCCTTATTTTTCCTCTTTCCATGTGTGTTGCTATCTGACGCACATATAGAAAGAGGTACAATGCCTCTCTAGATTGTTTTTGTGCACGAAGATGCCCCTTCCTGCACAAAAACAATCCTGCCTACGTTGGCGCTAGGCAGCAATTTGTGCAACAGTGCAGGGGGAAACAACAGAATGCACTGCATTTCACAAATACGGTCCATTCCTGCCCTTTTGTATTGGCGTAGGGCAGTATAGCAAGAAGACTTATGGCACTGTCTTATGCCAAGTCCTCATAAATGAGGACTTTTGTTTTTAGCTACACCTTTGACCATGTGCCCACACTCACTGACCTTTGGTTTGCTAAACAGTGTTTAATATTAATATTATTTTCTAACCGTAAAAATGATTTGCTGTGGGAAATGGGGATATTTATTATTGTGGATGATGAGGAGTACCAGTATCTAGAAATGTTTGTCAGGAGGGAGCCTTACCTCCAAAGATCCTTGAGAGGGGTTCCCAGCATCAAATAAGTTTGAAGCCCTGTGAGCCTTGCATGTCCCTGATTTTGAAATACCTTCATATTTCCCAGCTGCTGTGGAAAAATTCCCTGCGTTCCTGATTGTGCCACTTTAATCTGCATCACAATCACCTTTTCCTTCAGTTTCTTCTGTTTCATTTCAATCTCATCACTACAGTATTTAGCAAACTGAAATACTTCATCAACAGGTATTGGCATGCCAACAAATCAAAAGACTCTTGAGCATCTGACCAATTTCAGGTCTCAACCATTCAACAAATCAAAACACAAAATGAATCATGTCTTTGGGCTCAATTGTTTCCGTACCACTGTAATGTTTAAATGCTTACAGCAATCTCTCCTAGTAAGAATGTATTGACTCTTTCACTTCCTGTGCTGTCCTATTGATTCTCTGCCATTTGATACTTTTACGTGAAATTCTTGTTTTAAAAAATTAATTCACTTTGTACTAGTACTTCATTACATCAGGATATGATGCACCTATAACTGAATCTCGTGGAGGCTCTCTCATTGGTAACATCTTCACTGGATTATCACTCTGCTACATATTAGCATTTGAATTTGAAGACTCCTTTTTCTTCTGATCCCTTTTCTTTACCCATCCACCTTCCATTTATCTAATGCTCCCCATATTTGAATACTCTTAATTAATTCCTTAATGTGAATTTTCATTCCAGGTATTCTCATGTTCTCAATATCTTTTGAATCAAATTATAATCTGTAACTTCTTCTCAGTATCTTTGATTTCTCAATTTCTACCTCATTTCTCTGCAAGATCTGCCAATTTCTGATGTACCAGCCCTGCTTTGTTTGTAACATTTTTAGGTATGAAGCATAACTCATATTCATTATATGAGTCAATCCTATGCATCTCAATTGTTCCCTCAATTCTATAATTTAATTCAAATTTGAGTCTTGCCACGTTCAATGAATTTTCCCCTTCAGCATTTGTTTTTGTTCCACTCATTTTCTTTCTAACCAGTCTGTTAACCGCTGAGCTAAACCTTGTAATGAAACATTATTATTTACATTGGGCACATTATTATTTACATTGGGTATGTCCTGTGGAGTAATACATGGAGTCTCTGGAGTCATCAGAAACAAATTTGAATTCAAATCTGACTTTCCCAAATTCTGTGAAGTCCTGGAATAACTTAGATCGATCAGAGGACCTGACTTGTCAAAAGTCGGATTCATTGGAGATATGACTTCTGCAGTAACATTGAGTCTCTCCATCTCTGCATTTTAATTAAAAATATTATGTACATTACTTTCATTATTTCCCTGGGCAAACAATGGTACAGCAGGATCAAATTAACAGGTACTGTCAATGCTTCTGGACTTGAATGAACATTCTGATTTCTTGAAAAATTACTCCTAAATTCTGACCTGACAACATTGAAGAATTAGACTGTGATATTGTTACAGGTGTATACCTCAGCATAGTCTGAACCTGCACTGGAGCAATTGTATTAGGTTTAGACTCCGTCTGAACCATCACTGGTTTCTGATAAATCTGTGACATCTCTGATGATTGCACCAGTGGTACTCTCATGCTTGGTGCAGAACTTACAAGAGGAATTGTAGGATAGGCTAAAGGTTGCTCAACCTGAGTCACAGGTGTCTGAGTAACTATGTTAGCAGGAACACTAGTTGCAACCTGTACTTGACTCTGTGTTACTACACTGGTACTGGAACACTTGGACCAGTACAAGTACCTGGATGTGCCACTTGTGCTGCATATCGTGGAAGACGACTTCTCAGTAACTGCATTATAAATTCATCTTCTTCTGTATCATTATCATAAGTCAATGATTTCCTAGCCTCATCTGACTTTGACTCATCTTCTTAAGAAGAATCTTTATTCTTCTTCTTGGACTTTTGTCTGACACTGCTCTCCTTCTCTTGTGTAATCACAGAAAACATTCCAATTCCCTGTAAAGTTTCAGTTCTCAAATATTTTTGCTCTTTGTCCCATCTTGCCTTGACTAAAGCCTTCTCAACTTTTCTCATTCTTCTCTCAAATTTTAATTTCTCTTGTTGTCTTGCCACTCACTCACAAATGGCTAAAGCTTCAAATTGTGCTAGTCTCGGAGGAGGTTTTAACTCATACAACACTCTTCTCTAATTCTTTAAAATTCTCACATTAAAAGTTCCCTTAGCAGGAAACGCTAGGCTCCCTTCCTTCCCTGTAATTTTGCACCATTGTTTTAAGCAAATATGTGGTGCGGAACCCTTCTCTTCAATTACAGTGTATGCAGGTATACCTTCTGATGGGACAATTCCTCCTACCCTAAATGGAATAAATCATCTCCCTTGAGCGCAGTCTTCAATGTTTTGAAAATGTTCATTTTTACTTTACTCTGGCTTAAAAATACAATTTAACTTCAAAACAGGAAGTAATTCAGTCCCCAAATCCTTTTTACTTGCCTGTTTCGACCAGTAGCCCTTCACGGTTGCCCTCCAATCTGCTTAAGGGTCCTTTTCGCCACTCGACCTATCTTAGTGCGGACCTAAGTGAAGTCACACTCACACACATAGCGGCTGCCAAAGTCTTGTGGCTTGTCCTCCAAAACTGAATTCTCACAAAAACTGATGCAAAATATTGAGAGCACTAAAGGAAAATCAATACACAAACTTCTCTGCTTACTACAAGTAGGTAATACAATCACTTCGGAAGTCATAACAGCTACTCAATCGACTTCAGCTTTCTCTGATTCGTAAATAAATTTAAACCAGCAAATTCTACCCTTGACTAGCATTAGATCCTTTTTGTGCACTCAGGAATCACCAATATCGTTCTAACTCGCACTCCCTTTACCACACACTCTAGGAATACTATTTGTCAACCATGCCCGATTGACCAACTAAACTGACAAGTTACAATAACAACCGAGGGTATCCTGCATTTGTACAATACTCCAGAATCTTAGACCACGCACAGTCCGTATATCAACAACCACATGGGCAATTCTTCAGCACAAATCGCCACACACAATTGAAGTACGATGACTTTCCTACATACACCCTTTGGAGTAAATACACTCCCTAATAAACTACAGAGGAGTATGCAAACTTCTTATTTCTCACAAACATCACAAGCCACCTGTAATTTGCTAAAGCAGTGCAAGCACAAAACCCTAACCCATTCACAAATCACAATAGGAATGCTGAGAACATCTTCAAACAAGCACTGGCAAGCCTGAATTTCATCCACCTAAGCATTGGTAAAACCAAATTGTAAAGGTTCAAAATTTTAACAATCATTGGTAAAACCAAATCTCCAAATTGTTTATGAATGACATATAACCCTCCTATTGAGTAACCAACCCCTCTATTAAGACATAACCATCCCCCTATTGAAACATAACTATCCTCTGTTGCTACCAAAATTGTGGGCATGTCTAGCCTCATATTTCTTTTGATAATTTATTTATAAGGTGACACATTTAGGATAACCATTAATTACCCGTAGAGGTCAACACGGATCTTTAGACTCAGATAGGAGTGAGATGGTTAACACAAATGAAATCAAATCAATAAACATTACTTTTCATATTGGAGTCAGTAATTTATATGCACCATGACCCATGTGGCCATGAATCACCACACCAGTATAGTAAAGTTCAAACATTTATTGCCCTTTAGATCAACAATGCTAAGATCATGTAAACCAAATGCAAGACCAAATGATAAAAATACATGAATAACACAGGCTGACCAAACCTTTGAAAGAATCTTAACCTAGACAGAATATTTATCATTGGGCATTTAAGAACTACCATGCAGAATAACAACAATAGCAAATAAATGATTAATACAGAACATATTTAGTTATTGCAAAATGCAGTTTGTAAATACAGCCCCTATTTTGTACACAGCTTAAGACACATTTTTTACACATCATTCAAGAAACAGAGGATACCATCAGTGTATTCCAAACACGTACTTAAAAAGAATGACAAATAATTTAGTTTGAAAGCAGTTTCCTAAGGCCATATTTATGGCCCGACCTTATGTGAGATTTATGAAGCCATGCAAGGCTACATTGCGTAGCCCTGTCTGGCTTCCTAAATCTCAAGTAATGTAATGCAGCTCAAATCACTGCATTACATTACTTTGCGCATGGGCGTTGCATGGGTGTTCCTACTCAATATCCATGGATTTTTCTAGTGTTCCTACTCAATATCCATGGATTTTGACACTTTCCCAGACTTAAAAGAAATGTGCCAAAAAGATATGCCTCCCCAGGAGAATCATAATGAGGAGAAATATTTTAATTTCTCCTCATTTTTACCTCTCTCTATGTGTGCTGCATCTTGCAGCACACATAGAAAGAGAAAACGCTTCTCAGGTTTGTTTTTGTGCAGGGAGGTGTCCAATCCTGCATGCAATGCAGGCACCCTTGGACCATGGTGCAAGGATGCCTACAATGGTGCTAGGCTGCCCAAAGGTGACATGCTGAGCTGCCCTGTGCCGGAAAGCCCATAAATATAGGCTTAAGGCCAGATATATATTTTTTTAAACAAAACTGCGCAAACGCAGTTTTGCACCAAAGATTTTAGCTCTGGCTAGCATCATTTCTTAACATCACCCGTGCGTCATATTTATACTTTGACGCACGGTGGTGCTAAGAACAGGATAGAGTAATTTTTTCTGACCTAACCAACGAGCCTTGTCGTAAGTCAAGAGGACGTTAACACAGGAAAAATGACCCTAATCCGGTTTGCGAAATGGAAAAACGTTGCAAAACCGATATGCACCATTTGGTACTGCAATAGCGTCGAAAACAGACACAAATGCAGCAAACAGTGCTAAGGAGCCCCAAAATGGATCTCAGAATCCAGGAGAGACCCCAGGGAGACCCCTCAGAACAAGGAACCAGCCAGGAGGACAAAGACAAGACCCAGGGGAGAGACAAGAAGAAGAGGAAGTGTCGCTTCAGCGCAGAGGAGCATGAAATCCTGGTCAGAGAGGTGACGGACAACCAGCATCAACTATTCATCACCTCTAAATTGCCAATTAGAAAGAGAGAGGCAATTTGGCAACAAATTGTGGACAATATTAACAGTGTGTCAGAGGTCAGGAGAAGTGTCGCGGAGTGCAAGAAACACTGGCATGATTGTAAGCGCAGGACAAAGGAGAAAATGGGAAGGAGTAGGAAGGCAGCACTGCAGACTGGAGGTGGGAGTCCAGCACCCCAAGAGGACCTGGACGCGATGGAGGAGATGGTTGCAGCCGTCATCCCGGAGGAAATCGTCACTGGTATCGCAGGACAGGACAGCGCAGACTACCAGGAAACAACACATATGCAGGGTAAGTTGCATGGGGGACCAAAATGCCTAAATGTCAAGTGCAAGAAGGGGGTGGCAGATACCTACTACACAATGCATGTCAGCCATGAAAATCAGGCAGTGGAAAGGGGTATGGCACGGTTGCATGGGCTGTGCAGGGGCATCCAAGGGCACAGCACAACATAACACCAACAATCTTTGCATGGGGGTACTCTGCCATGTCAAGGCTGCTGGAAATGCTGAAGCAGACCAGGAGGGTAGGGTAGAACATAAAACTGGCTGCTGTCACAGGACAGCTGGTATTGTCAGAATGTAAACTAGAGGACAATGGTCAGTCTCAGGCCATTGGCTCAAGCGGCATTTACCATTGACAACACTTGCCACTACTACCTGTGCTGTGTGTGCTGGTCAATTAGGAAATGGCAGTTAGGTGCCCATGGCACAAACACAGTCAGAATGAGGGATCAGTATGACTACGTGATCAATCCCTATCCAAGTTCAACTCCTGCCAACTGATCATGTCCATAGACTCAATAATCATCAGGCACTGTCACATACATTATGAAGTACACAGCAGTAATTTCATACCCATGCTGCCCCTTCCAGGGTCTTCCCCTGTGCCTGTGTCACAATAGCTGCAATACCACCATGCAACATCTCAGGTGTCATAGTGCCAAGACAACAGCATTGAGGCGGAGGACATATGTGTGTAGCTATGCAAACACATCCACACAGTCATAAGAGGAAATGGAACTCTGCCAGGCCCATCAGTGCAATGCAATGTAGCACACATACGTAAACATCAACATGAGAGACTACCAACGGTGACACCTGTATTGTTTCATGGAAATGCAATACATTGTATGGTGCTAGGTCTCAGCACTGTATAGGTGTATGTGAAAAATGATAGACTGGGACAGGGCCATATTGTTATGTGTGGTGCATGTGGCATCAACACACCAACAATCATTGCAAGGCCTCACCATGCTAATGGAAGCAGAGGGAGGGTTGATTAGGACAAGAAGGTGGCAAGCCACAATTTGGACAGAACCCACTCCTAGAAGATGTGACGCAGACAATTCCTCAAACTGCCACACTACATGTGACATGCATGTGGGGCATAGGCCTGGGAGACTGCAAACATTAATGACAGGAACAATGCATGGGAACCAAAATTACAATGTATCACTAATAGGAAGTCAGTGACGTCACATTACAATTGTCACAACACAGACACACTAATTGTACAGTATCTCATTGTAGAGGACAATGGTTCTCCTGTGGATCTGTCTGTCCTGGACTACCCTGATGACCAGCTGGCAACCATCAGCCAGGAAACCCTCCAAGATGTCCTGGGAACCCTCCAGACACCACCTCCAGTCACAAGGAGGAGCACACATGTAGCATCCATCCCAGAGGACCCACCCACCACCACAATAGTATGCCCTGCCAGCTCAAACACAGCTGAGGACTCTGATGACACTGGGACCACCTTTGAGAGGACAGTAGTGGGAGTTCAGCATAATCTGGCCAAGGAGATTCGAGGGGGGATTCAAACTGTGGCAGCCAGCTTTGAGGGGATGTGCATGTGCATGATAATATCCGCAGAACAGTCAGCAGCCATACAAGTCACACAATCCTTACTGCAAGGAGTCCAACTGTGTGTGAGGGACCTCACCACTGCTGTGAAGGAGTTGCCACAACACATGCCTGCCTCCCAATCTTGCAGCTGCATGCATGACAACCAGCTGGACTCCCTCAGGGCAGACATGGCTGCCTACCACAGGGATGTTGCTGCCATACTCAATAATCAGCAGCTCCTTCTTGCTGAGGTGATGCCATATCTAGTTCCACAGATGGCAGCAGCCGGGAATTTGGAGTCCACTTCTCCAACCACTGAAGTGTGTGTGGCCCCCTCAAACCCACCACCACCACCATCAAGGGCATAGGAGACGACACACACATCAGAGGATGAAGATGTGGAACAGATCATATTCAACTGTACGAGTACCCAGTAGCACCAGCCCATGTCACATGGGCACTGCTTTTCCTTTGTCCTGTGCTTGATAGCAGGACAGTGTTGCTACAGTTGGTGACATGCACTCTTTACTGACACACTGTTAACCTTACAACTATGGACTGCAATTGTTTCTCACTACTCAATTGGCAATTCATGTTCCTCTGCACTGAATGACACTTCATCTCAACATGTCCAATGACATGTCCCTCAACCTTGCATTTGTGTTGCGTCACAATAGAATGCTTTACACTAATGGGCTCACAAACCTGGGCTATGCAAATATTGCACTACAGCACTTTAAAATAAACAGCACCCATACAACCACTTTGTCTGTGTGTAATGTGACACATCTACTTTACTGGAGATTTGTGATGCATGTAACATGTCAATGGTCACAGAGTGTCAATACCAGAGTGCAGAAATAATGTGGGCAGATATTTACGCACAAGGGCCATGACTTCTAATTCTTCTGCACTTCATTTGCCTCATTTTTTAAGTAAAAGCAGCACAAACTTACAAAATATCATTGTAATTTGTAAGTTTGCGCTGCTTTTGTGTTAAAAAATGAGGCAAATGTAGTGTAATAAAAGTATATTTTTGGCCCAAGGTAACTACAAGATGAAGCTCAATAGTGGCCACATCCCCTACAAGAAAGTCTTTGTGTATGTGACATTTGCTTTAAAACATACATGCCTCACCAACAACATACAGCAGGAATGGCTGTGTAAGAGTGTTTGGCCAATAACGTAAGCTGAGAGTACAATTAAAACACATAGGCGTGAAATTTGTATGCATGACCTCATCAGAAATTGACACTACTCAGTTTAGCAGTGTTCAAATGAACATCAGGCTGCATGCACACATCCCACAGTGCCCAACATTCCAACACAGGACCCAAACGCTGACAGTTTTAAAACCACATCTACCTGTCCAATACATGGGAACCATAGTCACGTTGAGTGGTGGGTACAATGGATGGCAGATGCATAGAGATTTAGATTTGTTGTAGCTGCCAATGTGACAGCTCAGTTGGAAGTGGGAATTAACATGTTAAGAGCGGGATTTGGATGCAGGATATAATACACAGGCCAACAGACATTTGGCACTGTACACTCATGCAAAGACCCAGATCCCCAAACATATGACACATGCCCTAAAGGAGTACCTAAATCTTTAATAACTATGTACAAAACACACCTATACTAACCTTATCTATCCTAACTATACATTACCCACAACTGGCCCTAACTACCCTATGCTAAGCTTACTTACCACATTTAACAGCACACTCTAAACATTTGCCCCCCCCAAGCCCCTTATATGATGAGACACATGTAGGACAACATATACTAACCTAAACAGATATTAACTAATACTAAACAAATATATTTTTTTGTATTTTTAAAAAATTGTGTATGTTTTTTTCATTAAAATACACAAAAGCCCCAACATTAACATTCACCCACCCACCCACAAACTAACATGTAATAATATGAACCACCCCCACGCCTACTTATCCTATCTAAACTACTACCCTACTCTAACCTATCACTAAACCTCCTAGACCCACTAAAAAAACGGATAAGGAAAGAGGAGGGAGGGGACAGAATTAGGGGTGAGGGAAGGCAGGAGTTCAGAGGTTTGCCCTCTTCAGAGTTTTCTAAATAGACTTTAGCCTCCGGCTATTTCTGTCCACATCCCTCTGGAGAGTGTCAAGCTTTTTCATGACTTTACACATGTCCCTCTGGAACTGGGAAATGGTGGCCATGTTCAAAGCAGAAGTGGTGGTCTGTGTTCCAGACGTAGTTGCTCCTGCAGGTGTGGTGGTCAGTGGTGCTGAAATGGAAGGCACAGCAGGTGTGGTGGGTGTTGGTCCCCAGGTTGAGGGTGCAGCAGGTGGGGCTGATGTTATGGTGGCCGCTGTGCTACTGGCTGCATTTGTGGTGGTGGCTCTACCTGTTGTGGCTAATGCCGGTCCTCCTTGGCTGAAAGACTGCCATTCTCCTGTGGCTCTCCCTCTCTGATAGCATCTTGCCATCCCCTGGAACCCAGACTCGACATCCAAGATGTGTCTGTACCTCACTGCCTGCCTCCGGAAATCCCTTATCTCTGCGGCATTCATGTTGGCAGCTGTAAAAATGAGACAGGCAACCATCAGTGTCATCTTTGTGTGATGCATGTACAGATGATAATCTAACACGCTCCCTCAAAGTGTACATGCAGTCCAAATCACAGTACAGATGATATATTGTCCCTGATGAATGAAATGGCAATGCTGCCTAACCATCAAGTATTTAACAGCTCAGCAAAGCACAACAAGAGGTGTACCAAATAAAGATGTAGTGCAATGTGTCACAATGCAAACGCAACAAGTACTTCACCTGGGCCAGGCCAACTAATCCTTATCATCTGAGTCAACTTCAAGGCACCCAAGACCAGGGATTTGTAGATGTAATTGGCAGGATGGTATGCAGTTGCTAATCATAAGGGGTCAGTGTTGTTTGGGACACATGCATGCTTGAATGAGGTGACTGTCATCTTCACTGTGACCATCACATCTACCTACATATATGTTCTTCCCCTACCCCTGCGCCTCAGGGGGGATAGGCATGCCATACATCATCACAACTGTCGAGGACAACCACCAAGCCATGTCCACTTGTACATGGATTTAGTGAGTGGAACACATGTGAGGAGGGCTGCCACGCAGGAATGAGGTATCCATAGATCAGTCACATCTACATTCATCTTTCCATTTGTGGATAACCATCAACCCCTGATCTGCCAACACAATTCCAAAATCAACCACATGGATGCAAGCACACGTCTGGCCTTGACCTGCATGCACGCCTCTTACATACCACATAAGTGTCACGTAAATGGAGTACAACTTATGGGGCTAGAAGCTGGGGGACAGTTACCCATACAGTTCTACATGTTCATTAAAATACAGGGATGCACAAGTTTGTGGGGAAAACTGATGCATCACTGTCTTGTGAAAATGAGGGTATGACTCGGTGACAATATTCTCACACTGGAGCACTTCCAAAGCAAATGTGGATCTACATGTGGCTACTAATCACCTTGTTCACATGCTACTGCCTATTGTGAAGCACAAGACTCCCAAAATATGACTCTCTGTCTGTGAATGTCTTACCCTTGCATGCAACACTATGTCAACATCCAGTCAAGTAATATATCAGATCACGTGCAGTTCATCATATCTTGCAATGAGTGCAACACACAAGAGTCACTCACAGAACAGCTGCAATCACTACACAGGACAGATATTATCACACTTACTGGATACGTCTGTGTCCTCAAATCGAGCCATTTCCCCGATGGAATAGGGGGCCGGTCCACCTGTAAGACATGAAAATGAAATATATGCTCAATGTTAGATCACTGTACAAACATGTGGATAACATATCACAGTGTGTAACATTTTATATGAGTGAGCTGCTGATCCTGCATGTAGACACTCCAACAGACATACCACTACAAACTTGCATTGACACTGACACTCCAGTGAGTGATAGATACACATATGCACACACGCACTGGGCCTAACAATCATGTGGTGCTAAACCTGACTACAAACATTTGTGGCTAATCCATTGCAAATGGTACGCGATGTCATGATTTGTAATTGGGTGACAATTTCAATGGCACTTCCCTGGTGCACTGCAATACAAGTGACTCTGGTATTGTGGCTTGTGCATCAAGGGACAATGAGTGACTGTGTGATGGACATGTGGGTCAATTTTCAGTCAGCAATTATCATGCATTCATTGGTCCACAACAGATGTGGCACAGTCGTATGTAGGTAACAAATGCCCCATTGGCAGTGTCTCCTAAGCCGTATATGTCCCCATTGCCAACATGATGGCAGGGATCATGTGTGTATATTGATGAGAATGTAGCGCTAAACACGGATAGCCCACTTTGCTGTCCCAATACAGTGAAATGTGGTATGCTGACAGTGGCTTAGGTGATCATCATTGAGAGAATGCATGGGCACCGGTGTTGTCATTGCACCTGAAATGTGTTACTCAGGGCCGGCCACATGTACCAAGATCAGGTTTTGTGAGTCACACATTGCAATACTTACCAACTAGCAATTTTCAAGTAGGATGATCTGAGGTACAACACTGTCAATGACACTGTTTGCAATTCACAAATGGGGTAGCAAATGACCTACCTCATGAATTTGGATAAGGTAGGTCTCATTTTGCAAACCCTATTTTGTGATTGGGCAATGTGATAGCAGAATGGCAAAATTGGGGGTGTGCATTTGAATGAATATTTCTCCTGACGTACACACACAAAAAATCTGAAAACTAAGCAGTTTGTGAGAATTAAAAATAGCTTGGTACATATGGCTCAAAGTAATAGTCGGACATGACTCAACAAAGCTCAGGACTGCATTGTTACCATGTATAGACATGTGGAATATATCTCAGTACTGGGACACTAACAGTTTGTTCTACTTGCATTCAACATGGCCACAAACATTGCATGCAGCACGTCAAGACATCTGCTACTGTCACTCAAGAGCATTCTACTGTACATATTTGTTAATGTGACACTCACCAACAGGGCCACCGATCACCACACCCATGTGGTCCAGCAGGTCCTGTTCTTGGGCCACTAGGACAGCCCAGTGATGTTTCAGCTGGTGCTCATTCCTTGGTCTGTTGAAGACACGTTTGAGGTGGTAGAGCACCTTGCCCCAATGCAGCCCCCTTGTCACTGTGTGATACCCATGTATCACACGTCCACCCAACTCCAGCATCATCGGCAGAAAGTGGCACACCAGCCACACAAAGGCCCCAAGCTCCTCCTCATCATCAGCCTCGCCCTTCCCGACATGTTAGTGCACAACATTTAAAATAGAAAAAGGGAAAAAGGAAGGAAAATAAATCTGAAAAAAGGAAACTTACAACCCAAAATACAAACCCCAACTAACCCAACTAATATGACCTCCAAACAGACACCCGACAGTACAACTACAATCCAAAAAACAATAAACTACACAAAAACACTTAAGCAGGTACAATATGCAAATAGATATCACAAAAAGACACAAGAGAGACACCACAAGATACAATAAATGCAATCCAGACACGAGCAACACCAAGACAGAGCCACACAGTCAAGAAAAAGCACAGAATGTAAAGTGAAAAAGAAAGTACACCCTCAGTACCATGTCTGTACACAGGATTTCCTATTACATCACTTCATCTCACACTTTCGGGCCCGTTTTCCATCTTGCATGTATTTTTTTTACACATATGATGTTCGCGTGAATATATTCAACACATGAAGTACATGTGCAGCAAAATACCATGCATTACCAGGAAACTTCTATTTTAATGGATGTCCACATGCATGTGGTGCGCTGGTGGAATTAGCAGTATGGGCCCATGTATGTTTAGTTAGTGTTTGCGTTGTTTTTTGACGCATTTGCATCGAATTTTTTGACTCAAACTGTGTTTGCGTGATTTTCAATTATTTAACATGCATCAATCAATCAATCAATAATATTTATAAAGCGCGCTACTCACCCGTGAGGGTCTCAAGGCGCTAGGGGAGGAGGTCACTGCTGCTCGAAGAGCCAGGTTTTGATCTGCCTCTGGAATGCGAGGTGGTCCTGGGTGGTCCTGAGGTTGGCAGGGAGGGAATTCCATGTCTTGGCCGCCAGGTAGGAGAAGGATTTCCCACCTGCCATTGTGCGGCAGATGCGAGGGGCGGCGGCGAGTGCAAGGATGGCGGAGCGCAGTTGACAGGTGGGCGTGTAGAAACTGAGGCGATGGTTGAGGTATTCGGGTCCCTTGTTGTGGAGGGCTTTGTGTGCGTGGGTGAGGAGCCTGAAGGTGATCCTTTTGTTGATGGGTAGCCAGTGCAGGTGTCTCAGGTGGGCGGAGATGTGGCTGTTGCGGGGTATGTTGAGGATGAGGCGAGCGGAGGCGTTTTGTATTCGCTAAAGACGTTTCTGGAGTTTTGTGGTGGTTCCTGCATATAGGGTGTTTCTGTAGTCCAGGCGGCTTGTGACGAGGGCGTGGGTCACAGTTTTTCTGGTGTCGGCGGGGATCCAGCGGAAGATCTTACGGAGCATGCAGAGAGTGAGGAAGCAGGAAGACAAGACGGCGTTGACTTGTTTGGTCATGGTGAGAAGCGGGTCCAGGATGAATCCGAGGTTGCGTGCATGGTCTGAGGGGGTAGGAGTGGTGCCTAGGGCCGTGGGCCACCAAGAGTTGTCCCAGGAGGACGGGGTGTTTCCGAGGATGAGGACTTCCGTTTTGTCTGAGTTCAGTTTCAGACGGCTGAGTTTCATCCATTCTGCGACGTCTTTCATTCCATCCTGCAAGTTGGTTTTGGCGATGGTAGGGTCCTTGGTGAGGGAGAGTATCAGCTGGGTGTCGTCGGCATAGGAGATGATGTTGATGTTGTGTTTGCGTGCGATGTTGGCGAGGGGGCTCATGTAGACATTGAAGAGAGTCGGGCTGAGCGAGGAGCCCTGTGGGACGCCGCAGATGATCTTGGTGGGGTCTGAGCGAAACGGCAGAAGGTAGACTCTTTGGGAGCGGTTAGAGAGGAAAGAGGTGATCCAGTCCAGGGCCTGTCCTTGGATACCGGTGGAGCGGAGGCGGGATATTAGGGTTCGGTGGCAGACGGTGTCGAAGGCAGCCTAGAGGTCGAGGAGGATGAGGGCGGCTGTTTCTCCGTTGTCCATCAGAGTTCTGATGTCATCGGTGACTGCGATGAGGGCGATTTCTGTGCTGTGGTTGGCTTGGAATCCGGACTGTGAGGGGTCGAGTAGGTTGTTGTCTTCAAGGAATTTGGTCAGTTGCTTGTTGACGGTCTTCTCGATGACTTTGGCAGGGAAGGGGAGGAGCGAGATGGGGCGGAAGTTCTTCAGGTCGCTGGGGTCCGCCGTAGGTTTCTTCAGGAGAGCGTTGACTTCCGCGTGTTTCCAGCTCTCGGGGAAGGTGGCAGATGTAAACGAGCTGTTGATGATGGTCTGGAGGTGGGGGGCGATGATGTCGTCGGCTTTGTTGAAGATGAAGTGGGGGCAGGGGTCCGAGGGGGCACCGGAGTGGATGGTGTTCATTGTAGTTTTGGTCTCTTCCGCGCTTATGTGTGTCCAGGCGTTGAGGGTGATGGCTGGGGCTGTGGGTTCTGTGGTGGTTGGCTGGGTCTGAGGACCAAAGCTGTCGTGTAGGTCGGTGATCTTTCGATGGAAGAAGGTAGCGAGGGAGTTGCAGAGATCTTGTGAGGGCGTGATGGAGTTGGAGTTGGCGTTAGGGTTGGAGAGCTCTTTGACGATGTTGAAGAGTTCTTTGCTGTTGTGAGTGTTCTTGTCCAGTCTGTCTTTGAAGGATGTTCTCTTGGTGGCGCGGATCAGCTGATGGTGTTCGCGGGTGGCGTTTTTGAGGGCAGACATGTTTTCTACGGTGTGGTCTTTGCGCCAGGCTTTCTCGAGGGTACAGCAGGTTTTTTGGGATTCCTTGAAGGTGTCTGTGAACCATTGAGATTTCCTGGCGTTGGTCTGTCTTGGGAGGCGTCTGAGGGGTGCGAGGTTGTCCGCGCAGTTGGTGATCCAATGTGTGAGGCTGAGGGCTGCGTTGTTGGCGTCGGTGGAGAAGATAGGTTGGTTGTGGCTGAGAGTGGAGAGTAGCAGTTCCGTGGAGATTTTGTTCCAATGTCTGCGTGGGATTGGTTGTGTGCGGAGGTGGAGAGTCTTCCGTCTGAAGGTGAAGTGGACACATCTGTGGTCGGTCCAGTGTATTATGGAGGAGTGGCTGAAGGATACGTGGTTGCTGGCGGAGAAGATGGGGTCGAGCGTGTGTCCGGCGATGTGGGTGGGGGTGTTCACCAGTTGCTTGAGACCGAGGTTGGCGAGGTTGGCGGGCAGGGGCGTGGTGTTGGGGTCGTTGTTCTGTTCCAGGTGGAAGTTGGGGTCTCCGAGGAGGATGTAGTCCGGCGAGGCTACGGCGTGCGGGGAGATGAAGTCAGCGATGGATTCGCTGAAGAGGGCGCGTGGTCCAGGGGGTCTGTAGATGAGAGTTCCTCTGAGGGTGGTCCTGGGGTCGGTGTGGATCTGGAAGTGCATGTGTTCGGCGGCGAGGGGGGTGTCTCCGGTCGAAGTGGTGACGTTGATGGAGTCCTTGAATATGATGGCGATTCCTCCTCCGACTTGGTTGGTGCAGTCTCTCCTGGTGATCTTGTAGCCGTCGGGGATGGCTATGGCGATGTCGGGGGTCAAGGAGGCGTTCATCCAGGTCTCAGTGATGAAGGCGACGTCCGGTGCGGTGGAGTCCAGGAGGTCCCATAGTTCAATAGCATGCTTGTGGACGGAGCATGCGTTGATGAGGATGCATTTGAGGTGGTTATTGGCGCGTGGGCTGGCGGGCGGGGTGCAGTCGCGGTGGAAGGTGTGCATGCAGGTAAGGCATGCGAAGGGTCCATGAGTGCGTTTCGGGTTGGCTTGGAAGCAAGTTCTAGAGCGTCCCGGGTTGAGTGCGTGGAGGGAGGTGGGGTTGTAGCGGCGCTGCGGGGTTTGGGAGTGCTGGGGGCCAGGGGTCGTGGCACAGCGGCTGCCATAAGAGGGAGGAGGGGGGAGGAGGGGTCAGCTGGGGGCGGGAGGCGGGAGGGGGGGCGACGAAAGGGAGCAGGGGGGCGGGGCCGAACGGGTGGTGGCGGCGGGAAAGCAGAGGGCGGGGTGGGGGGGTCAGATAGAAGGGAAGGGAAAGAAGAGAGGGAAGGGAAGAGATGGATTACAGAAGAAGAGAAGAGAGGAATACAGAAGAAGAGAAGAGAAGAGTACAGAAGAAGAGAAGAACACAGAAGAAGAGAAAAGAAGAGTACGGAAGAAGAGAAGAACACAGAAGAAGAGAAGAGTACAGAAGAAGAGAAGAACACAGAACAGGAGAAGAGAAGAGTACAGAAGAAGAGAAGAACACAAAAGAGGAGAGGAACACGAAAGAAATGGACTACAGAAGAATAGAAGAGTACAGAAGAAGAGAAGAGTACAGAAGAAGAAAAGAACACGAAGGATGGGGTGCAGAAGAGGAGAAGAACACCAGAAGAACACAGAAGAAGAAAAGAACACGAAGGATTGGGTGCAGAAGAGGCGAAGAACACAGGAGAAGAGCTGAACACGAAGAAAATGCGGTGAGGAAGAAGAGCAGAACACAGAAGAAAATGCAGTGAGGAAGAAGAGCAGAACACGAAGAAAATGCGGTGAGGAAGAAGAGCAGAACACAGAAGAAAATGCGGTGAGGAAGAAGAGCAGAACACGAAGAAAATGCGGTGAGGAGGAAGAGCAGAACAAGAGGAAAATGCGGTGAGGAAGAAGAGAAGAACACAGAAGAAGAAAAGAACACAAAGGATCGGGTGCAGAAGAGGAGAAGAACACAGAAGAAGAAAAGAACACGACGGATGGGGTGCAGAGGAGGAGAAGAGCACAGGAGAAGAGCAGAACATGAAGAAAATGGGCTACAGAAGAGGAGCAGAAGACGGAGGAAAATGGCTACCAGAAGGAAGAGCAGAAAGCGAAGGGAAATGGACAGAGAGAGGACAGCAGGGGTACGAAGAAAAGTTTGAGGAGAGAGAGTTAAGGAGACAGAGGTGAGTAACAAGGGGCTGGACGGGTGGAGCGCCAGGAGTACTTACGGTTTTGCTGGGAGGTGGCAGGAGCCTGGGCAGGTGGAGCTGCAGCAGCGGGGGAAGAGACCTACCCTAGGGTCAAGGGTCCATGCATGCACCCTGTATCAAGATGGAGAAAGGGTGGTATGTCCTGCAGTGCGTGGTATAGTGGTTGGCCACATGTGGTAGAGCATGCAACTGCGGGCCAGATTTATACTAACTTTGCACCGCATTTCCTTCATTTTCTGATGCAAAAGAGGCGCAAACTTACAAAATACAATCGTATTTTGTAAGTTTGCGCCTCTTTTGCGTCAATAAATGACGGCAATGCGGCACTACTAAAGTATAAGTCATGGCCTGTGTGTTTTGGGTGTGAATGAACTGTAACAACAATATGTGTGCTTCTGAAGGAACGGCATGCAATACATTTGATGTAATGCTCATGTATGAATGCGTTACAAATGAGTATCGACATCAGATGGCAATCAGTGATGTACAACGGTCATGATATGTGTTTGTAACATGTGTTGACTCATTTGATGTGTGTAGTTGTTTGACATTGGGGACATTACATTTTCCACAACAAACAAAACACAGGGATGATTGAGTGTGGCTGATGAGGGCTATGTTGGATATGTTGCCCCTCATATGTCATTAATTGTTGGCTACGACTTCATGGTGACTCGTGTGTGAACTACCCATATGTCGGCCATTTGTACATGTTTGGTAGGTACAGTGTTTGCGACACTGTGCCTTAATTCCAGTCATAGAATTGTTATGTACATGTCAGTTTGACTCATGAAAATTACCTATGTTACTAATGTTGCTGTGGCAGACCGGCTGTCTTGACTGCATGTGTTCACATATTTTCACATGTGCATTCCACAGAAGTGTCCAGTTCACGTGTGTGGGCATGTGTACCCTGTGTCAGTATTGGTCTCCATGGTGTTATGGTTTTGTGCGGGTCTATTCAGGAGTCTGTTGGGGAAACCCTTGAGTTCACAGAGTATCTTGCATGGAAGAAGTGTACCAAAGCAGCAGAGCAGCTAAAGGCATACAAGGGGATAGGCAGCTATGGTAGGGCAGATAATACAGAAGAGTGAATACAGAGCAACGTTAGTGTGGACAAATATGGAACGGATCAGTAATGGGCAAACACACAGAGCTTATCACTAAGATTGTACACAGGGTAGGGCTCAGAACTTCCCACAGCAACAGGGAATGTCAATGCCTCTGTGCAGATTAATCTCACAGCTAGTCACCACGCAAGCCCCATAGAAAGGTGGCAGCAGAAGTGAATCTGTGTCTGGATCCCTTAGGGCACAAACAAGGATTGTATTTACATACACAAGACTAGCCCTTGGTAGTTGGGCTGGAGACACATTAACAATTCCTGGAATGCAACCATAGCACACTGTCACTGTTAGGCACTAATGACTACATGCAACACTAGACAAAGGATGGGGGCTAGATTAGCCTCCTGGAAACCAGGTGCCAGAACAAATACAAAGTTGAACACTTATAGACAGGTGAGGACTGATAGTACACTTACGAAATACGTTACCCCAAGAGGAAACAGAAAGCAAGGGAATCCACTAGTAGGCAAAGGCAGGCACAAGGAACAGCAAAGGCTGGAACAGGTCTGGGTAACAGAAAGCATGCTTTGGCAGAAATAACCATGAACAAGGTTGAGAAACAGGGTGCAGAGTCTGACTGGAACAAGCAGGAACAGCACTGGTTAAACAGAGAGCAGGTTCAGGCATAATCAGGACTGTAATACAATCCAACAAGGGGTCTGGAACACAAATGAATCGTACTCCAATGCACGACGAGGAGCTTCAGGGAATGGCAGCTTCTAAGCAGTTCCAGGCAGCAGCAAGGCCAGGGCAGAGTCAAATGGCTGGGCTGCACAAGAGAGGTCACAGGTGTGTGCAGCTTCAGTCTCTCACAAGTCCTGGAGGAGAGAATCCAGCATAAAGGGACAACCGGACTTTTCTCATTGGAAGCAATGGACAGAAGATTACAGGTCTTACCGACTACCAGGCAGTGCATTATGGGACCTGAAGTACATGCAAGCTAATGTAGTTCTTCTATAGCATGCCATATGGAAAAGGGAAACAAACTGGAGGCAGAATGGGAGTCTGGGTGAATGTTAATGATGATTCCCAGGGTACAGATAGTCCATTTGAAGGGCCCCCTAGAGATGGGAGGGCAGAGACTTAACACATGGCAGAGGCAGGAATTATTTCCAGGGATGGACTGGACAGGGCATGTGTTGTGAACATTGCTTGTCATACCTGGGACACTCATGCTATCAATTGTCAGAAATTATGCACCTCTTGCCACACAACCTTCTTGCAGAGATAGCAAATGTCACACTTACTAATGTTAGGGGTCTGTTCATACATTTATGTTACTAGTGATATTTCACATCCACTGCCTCATGTATGAGGCGCTTACTTACCTTATGATTGGACATGTCATAGTTGTGTCTCATGTGCTACAGTAGACCAGGTTGGCAATGTGGATGTGTGTCATATGCTGTGGTCCTATGATTTTGTCCTTCATATGTGAAATTCAAAAGATGATTTTTTTTACATGTGTGTGATGTTTGCTGTACAATGATACGCATCACATATGATGTTGCATCAGAAGTTGTCAGATTTGTCTTTGTGACATGCTCCCTGAGGTAATACTCACATTCCAAAAGAACATGTGATGGAGAAATAAGTAACCAGAGCAGGATTGTGTGAAAAAGTGAGATGTTTAATTACATATCCTAACAAGGCGTTTAGAGTCTGCGGTGCATTCCTGCAGCTGTGTTTGGATGTTCCCCCTCATTTTCCCAGGCACCATCGTCCTCCTCCTCCTCCTCCTCAGGCAGTTCTTGTTCGGGTTTATTTAGGGGGATGTTCCTCCTCACACAAATGTTGTGCAGGATGGCACAAGTCAATATGATCTTGCTGACCATTTCTGGGGCACATAGGAGGCTGCCTCCTGTGATGTCCAGGCACCTGAATCTGGACTTCAGGATTCCAAAGGTTGTTTCTACAATGGTGCGTGTCCTCCGATGTGCCTCATTATAGGCATGTTCTGCTGCTGCGCTTGGGTTGGGGAACGGGGTCATGATCCATAGCTGGATCCCGTAACCCTGATCAGCTGAAAAAGAAAATAGGAGTAAGTATTTTGTTAGTGCTTGCACCAGGAATGCGACGTAGCATGGCAGTTGATATCTTGTGCTGTCTGTGACTCATATGTGTTTGTGGTATTGTGTGAGATCCTGGGCTCCTGTGAGGTTTTTTTCTGCAGTAGATTGTTTGCCTTGACAACTTCTGTTTGGCTCATTGACCTGGTATCTATGATTTTGTTTCCAAACTGCTGGTCAGTATGTATTTACCATGCGTTGTGTAGTGAGCAACATGTTTTAGTGTGCTTTCACTGGAGGGGACATGATACTTCCACACACAATAGATTCCGATGTGGTGGTAACATGGTTACACTACAAGGCCTGGACATCCCATCCAATTAGACATATGTCATTGCAGATGAAATGCAACAATGAGGCCCTTTGATTAGGCTTGGTAACAATGCACAACACATCTCCTGAAGTTGGAAGCACTGAGGTGTTCAGTATTGACAATGCACAATTGTCCCATGTGTGACTTGGTTCTATGCAAATCTCTGTAGTTCTCTCTGCCAGTGGATCATGTGCAACCGTGCACCTGCACTACCACATTTCCTCCAGGTAACCTGGCTAAATGCCTTGTGGAGGTGCATGTATCTCTGCAGAAATGGCCATCTCCCTGTACATCTGTTATTTTGATGGACAATTGACTCTTCCAGTGTGTGCAGCAGTGTGACCATGGGAAGGTAGGTGGAGAATGAGGGCTGTGATACCCCAGCGACCAGGGCACCCATTGTTTAGAAGGAGCCACTTGCCAATATGTGCCAATATGTGCAGGACAGCTAGCATCTTGGTCACCGGTGGTATATTGTGTGGTGTCTGCAGGCTGGCTGTTATATGTGCCTCAATTTGGCACAGCAGCTGCTGGATGGCTTGCCAGTTGAGTCTATACCTCCGGATGATGTCCTGTTCCCTGAGGCCCTGGAGGGTTGTCCTGGTCCTAAAGACCCTCTCTTGCCTTCTGCGCTGCCTTTGGGGGCCATGTTGGGGTGGTGGTGGCTGCTACTGTTGGTCCTCTGCTCTGTGTCATCTAGCATGTTGCATCAGTAGCACCTCCATGTTGTCCTTATTGAGCAATGATGTTGCTTGTGTGTGTTTTCCTTAACTAGCGGTGTGTTTGCCTCATTTTAATGCCTGCCCTGACCCAGGGATTAAACTTTTATGCAAATCGGGCTTAGTTTAATTTTTCGGGTCCGCCACCCACCCGTACGTCATTTTTGCCCTGTTGCATAAATATGGCGCTAAAGGGTTTGAGTCATTTTTTGGACAGGAACGCCTACCTTGCATCTCATTGACGCAAGGTGATTTCAGGCATCCTTAAAATGACACAAACTCCATATTTTTGACGCTAGACGTGTCTAGCATCAAAATATGGAGTTAAGTTTGCGCAGGATTTCCATTAAAAAAATTACGCAAATCCAGCGCAAACAAATTATAAATATGGGCCTTAGGGCCATATTTATACTTTTTGACGCACAACTGCGCCAACGCAGTTGTGCGTCAAAAATGTTAACGCCGGCTAACGCCATTCCAAAGCACCATGCAGGCGCCTTATTTATGGAATGACGTTAGCCGGCGCAGCTGACTGGTGTGCGTCAAAAAAAATGACCCACACCAGGCAGCGCCGGCGTAGGGGAAAATGGAGCTTGGGCGTCAAAAAATTGGGCAAGTCAGGTCTGAGGCAAAATATTGGCCTCAACCCGATTTGCGCCATTTTTTTTTACTCCCAACCCCCATTGAAATGACTCCTGTCTTAGCACAGACAGGAGTCATGCCCCCTTGCCCAATGGCCATGCCCAGGGGACTTATGTCCCCTGGGCATGTCATTGGGCATAGTGGCATGTAGGGGGGCACAAATCAGGCCCCCCTATGCCACAAAAAAATAAAAAATAAAATACTTACTTGAACTTACCTTAAATTCCCTGGGATGGGTCCCTCCATCCTCGGGCGTCCTCCTGTGGTGGGAAAGGGTGGCAGGGGGTGTCCTTGGGGGCATGGGAGGGCACCTCTGGGCTCCTTCCGAGCCCACAGGTCCCTTAACGCCTGCCCTGACCAGGCGTTAAAAAATGACGCAAAAGCGGCTGGACGTCATTTTTTTTTTACCCGCCCACTCCCGTGCGTCATTTTTGCACGGGAGTTTAAATAAGGCGCACATGCCTTGGAGTCATTTTTTAGACTGGAAAGCCTACCTTGCATATCATTAACGCAAGGTAGGTGTCCACGCTAAATAATTACGCAAACTCCAAGATCTTTGGCGCTAGACAGGTCTAACGCCAAAGTATAAATATGGAGTTAGCTTTGCGTCAGATTTGCGTAAAAAAAACGACGCAATTCCGGCGCAAACAGAGTATAAATATGCCCCTTAGTGTCTAAGTGGGCCCCGCTTCGTCAGTGGTTTCTAAGTAAAAAGAAAAAAAATGGCTATATTGCTTTACTTGATATTTTAACATACTTGTTTTGGAATTACGTTTTTGATTCCTCTGAGATGACTCAAGATCAAATACCATAAAAGCAAAGAAAAAAATTTCAACTTAACCTTAACAATCATTGTTTTCCTGAAACAGAAACACGATGTGGGGTCCGATGTATTGGCTGTGTATTCTCTGGATATTTTTCAAACCAGTTTTTGAGCTTATACATACCCCAAAACCATGAAACTAAATGAAAAGCGAGCCCTATTACATCCCACCCTCTGAGTTGCAGAGCACACAAAAATATGATTTTAAATATCTTGCAACTTAGGTGTAGAGAAATGCATTGAAACAGCGACTGCCCACCGTGGGCTTGCTTAACAGATGGAATATAAAACGCGCATAAAACAGTAGGCCTCCGAAAGCATATTTTTCAGGCTAAATTGTCATTGCCCGAGTTATTTCATCATAAAAACTATGGCAATGATCGAGTTTTATGTTATGTAAATGTGAGGAGATCTGCGGCAAGCACTGCAACCAGCAAGCTCCTTGCAGCGCCTTATCTCGGTACAGTGTGCAATCTATATGAAAGTGAAGATGGAAAAGAAATTGGATTGGAAACTTATCTCTATTGGGTCCTTGGTTTGGCCTTTATGTCCAGATTGCATCAGTGCATTTTATTATTCTCGACTGCATGCTAGAACAACATGTCACATGTTAAAGAGGCCAAGAGCAAATATGTGTACTGCGGCAGCATGAAGAGAGAAGGCGAGGAGGCACTGGTTAACATAGCTGAATACAGAGGGAATCGACGGGGAAGTAGCTGTAAACAGTGCAACAAGTGCAGTAGCACCGGGGTTCGGGGTATTGAGGGTCCTTTGAACTTTCATTTATGGCAGTATGATACAACCGACCCGAAGCTAGTGGGTCGCTCCTCTTTGATTATACTGGGGACCCTGGGACCCCTGCTACGTCTCTGAAAATCCCGCCGAATAAAGATCTAATCAGAATTCATGCTGTGGAGGTACCACACATCGCACAACTTAACTTGAAGTCGCAAATCACTTACATCAAAGCTATTAACATCAATCTAAGATACAATAGAACTGCTCATTGCCTTTGGATCATATTATTTTAAACCACAAGCATCACAAGGTTAACTGCTGCCCAAAGCTTCGCTTAAAACAATACTGTGGGGCAAATCGAAAATAGAATTAATCGACCTCCGCTTTATAAAATGTTGCATTTTAATCCTCTGTTCCTAAGCGGGAGCTGCCAACCAATGGCATGCTTTTTATAAGATTTTTTTTTCAGAGAGCCTCGGACAGGTGACAAGAAGTCAGCATGTGCCCCATTAAAAAATAAATACCTTTATGTAGCAACCAGACACCATGGCTGGGCACACAGATACAGGCTCTATGTACAGTGTGTTTCTACTCCTTGTTTAGTGAATTGGGGAACTAACTGACGTCTACTTACTCTCGCCTGAATTCATCTAGCAACTCCGAAAAACTACTGTCATAGTTTTTGGCCTAAAAAAATCAGACTTCATGAAACAGTTGAGAAGAAGACCGCACAGTATCTTGACATATCCTCATTACTGGCACTTTGATATCAGTTGAGACGTTCTGAAAAATGTAGTGAATAATAATTGTCACACAAGCAAGCGTTTTCCAATTTTTTTTCAGTTATGCGATTGGTGGGAGTGAGGTTGTGTGTAAACAAACCCACCTGGCCAAACGTGACCCAAACAAACGAAAAGACGATGTATGGCCTATTTCAGCCTCAACAGTTGGTTGGAAGACGTAGATTAACGTGTGCAAAGCATGGCTTTGTTTTTAATGCCAGAAATTGGAAATGGCATATATACTCTGATATTGCAGGCAGGCAAGTAGCATGTTGGTCACCTCCTACTTAACAATGTTATTCAGCTTAATATGGTAAGGCCAAACACTGAGGTGCCTTGCACCCCCGGAAAGGGCAAAACTGTCTACAAGGTACAGTGCATTCCTCTCCCCTCGGTGCAAGTGTACACATTGCTGCCATGTGCTAACAATGGGCACCCTTGCACCATAGTGCAAGGGTACCTGTGCTGTGAGGATGATTGTTTTTATGCAGGAAGTGGCTTTTTCCTGCACAAAAATAATCAATGGAGGCAATTTCCTCCTTCTATGCGTGCTGCAGAAAGAGGAAAAAGCAGGGAGAAATAATGTTATTTCTCTCAGTTCAGCCACTCTTATGCCACCCCTTGGGAGGCATATGCTTTTGATGTTTTCCCAGGTTTACGAAATCTTGTAAATCTGGGAATGCGTCAAAATCCATGGGTGTTGCGACACCCATGGAAACGCCTCCCATGCACAAAGTAAGGCAATGCAGAGACTTGCGCTGAATTGCCTTTCTCCATATCTACAAGGCCATGTAAAGCCACACAAAGTGGCTTTGCATGGTCTTGTAAATATGAGTGTGCAGCCTGTGCCGCCAGTGCATCACAAAAAATGTTGCATCTGCGGCGCAAGCTGCTTGTACATTTGGACCTACGCTTCTTATTCTAAGTTAGGTGGCAACAATGGGTTGTAAATTCAGGTCTGGTAAATCTGATAATGGGTGTTGACTCAATGTGTGTTGCATGGAATGATTAATTTTTTCTGTGTCTCATGGTATTGAATTTACCACACCCAAATTTACCACCTGTCATGTCACACCTGAAGCTACCTCACGTGAAATGAATGCACATGTGCTAAAAGACCACAGTAAAAGGAAGTGCATCATTTTTATATGCCAGATTCATATATCATTTTCTGTATAAACATAGGCAGATGTCTTAGCAAATATGCAGACTGATATCAAGAGAAATCAGTATGGAAGGATTTTCCAACTTGCATCTTGTTTACATTTTTGTAGATTTCAGTCCATCTGAATTCACCAAATCTATTAGTCATGCACCTCCATTTAGATGCTTATTGTAACAAAATGCCACTTGTGTGAATAGCACAAACTAACATTTTCAGAGAGGGAACTGCAGGTTCTGACCAGAGGTTGTCAAAGTGGAACAAAGGGTCATGGCTCACCCCTTGATGAAGCCCTGTGGACAGATGAGGTCCCAGTTGTGGCTGAACATTACTGATGAAGTAAATGCAGTCTCTGCCGTTGCACCCATAATGGAAGAGTTCACAAATGTTTTAGTGACTTGTGGATGAGAGTGAGGGAACTGCTGATCAAACATCAGAAAGACACCCTGGCCACTGGTAAGATCCTGCACTGGAATTAAAACTGGAGCCCTGAGAGTAAATTGCTGGCACCATCATTAATTCAGCAAGTCTGGAAGGAACTGCTGGGGATGTTAAGGCTGGAGGTGATGTCAAACCTGGTGTTTTTTTTATATACTTTATTAAAATGTTATTATTGTGATGTGTATTTAAAACATTTACTCGTGATATGTAAAGTAAACATTCATAAGTTTCATTTCTGTGTGGAAATATTTGGCCAGTAACTTGGCGTGTATCAATGACATATAATAAATATTGTGTGTGTGGTTTAAATACATTTAGTGGATAGTTGGTATTACGCTGGTGAAGGAATTGATATGTTAAGTCTTTGTTTATCATAGCATGTATTTACAAAGGAACACAATGGATAGGTGTTGGTTTACTTGAAATACAAAATCACCTTTAGATGCAAAAATCATATCTAGAGACAAAATAATCCTTGTTAAAACATCAAAAATCACTTTCAAAAAGCACACATGGCATTTACAGAAAAAAATACACCTTTAGATGCTAAATCACCCTTGATGCAACATCCATAGGAGTGAGAAAGGCTTGTAGGAACAACAATCACATTGAAATGCAAAAGCACACTTTGGTGCAAAATCACTTTTAGCTGCAAAATGGGTAGGTGGAAACCAACCTTAATGAAAAATTGTCAGGAGTGTGAAACATCATAAAGTTTAAAAATACATTTAGGTGCAGGCCTGGGCTTCATGGAATTCTGTGGAGTTCAAAAATGTTCTGTGACCCGGGAAGTCATCCTGAATGCACCCATCTCAGAAGAACTAAGCAGAGTCAGGCCTGGTCAGCCAGGCCCAACCCTGCTTAGCACTTCCAAGATCGGGTGCATTCAGGAGAGCCGTAGGCAGTAAAAGCTGCCATTTCAGGCCTCTTGTGCACCAGCCTTTCCCATGATCCCCACTTCTCTCCATAGCCCCTCTCACACATACATTTCATTTGTTTTCAAGCACTGATACTTTACTAATTCACTCAGCAATCCACATAAAATAAAGATTTGTCCTTTGCATCAGACATATTAACTCTCTGCACTACCTCATGGCCAGTGAAAACTGCCACTAGATAAAACTCCAATCTCTCTCTCCCTGCCTCAGAACTATCATTAAATAAATTACATGATTATTTCCTAGGTTGAAACAATAGCACTAGTGAAATATTTTGTATTCAATATTAAGACATAGTAATCAAATGAACTCAGGATCATTGGTGTCACAATTTTGAACCTCTGCAGAGACAGAATGGAATAAATTGCTCCAGTAATATAAACTACTGACTAAGAAAGTCAAAGCTGCATTCTATACCAAGTAAATTATTTCTACTTCAACATTTCAAAGGCTCTTTTAAGGCACTCCAAGAGCTGAAAGCCTGCATCATGCTATTGAATCCCACTTCAAAGAAAAAATCAACACATTTGCCAATTCTTTACATACAAAAAAGACTACTAAGACTTTTGAAATTCCTCATCCCGAGACATCCCCCTATTGTGATGGAGTCTACAAATATTCTGATACATTCCATGACCTATTAGAAGCCACTAGACAAAACCTAGGCCTTCAAACTGACAGCATGAAGCAAACCAACAGGTTCTCCCTGTTACTGGCTAAAATGAAGAAAAGGCTGCTCTTCGGGCACTCAGGGTTTGTGCTCCAAATGCTGAACTCATTCCCAAACCAATAAAGCATGCAACTATACAATTCTGGAAACACCCAAACTGAACCAGAAGAATTTATTAAACCACCTCTCTATTTCTCTTCCCTCCTACACAAACACATTACTGGAACAAACCATTTTCCTGCAAGAGTACATTATAAAACACAATGGTGGTCATTCCAACCCTGGCGGTCGGTGTTAAAGCGGCGGCAAAACCGTCAACAGGCTGGCGGTAAAAAAAATGCAATTCCGACCCTGGCGGAAACCGCCAACAGAGACCGCCACTTTAACACACCGCCCGCCACGGCGGGACAAACAAACAGTGTGGCGGTCACCGCCAACAGACAGGCGGGAGACAATGTACCGCCCACCCTATCACAACCCACCAATCCGCCACCTTTTCCGGGGCGGTAGCCCCGCTGATAAAAACACGGCGGAAACAGACATTTCAAATGGAAAACGCTCACCTCCATACACCCCACGAGGAATCTGGACAGCATGGAACCCGAACTCCACATCCTCCTAGCTATTGTCTTCCTGCTCCTCTACCAGGAGCACGAACGCCGGCGCAGAAGACAACGGTGAGTACTGCACCTACGACACAGGGGAGGGGGGAGGCAAAAAATTACGGGGACACACATATGCGACACACCCACCCTCACCCTCACCCACTACAACACACACATCAATGCATAGCAACACATCACAGTTACCCCCCCAAATCCCCCGGAAGAATGCAAAGACAAAAGGAAATGATTATAAACTTTGAAATATATTGTATGACTGAGTATAAAATATATCACACATCTAAAACTTTATATACATAAATTGTCCAGTCCGATATGTGTATCAGGCATTGTTCGTGGGCCACTGGGCCAAAATCACATGGGCAAAGCCCACACAGGATACCTGACTCCAACGGAGAGAACACTGCAGGGGCATCAGATAGCAAAACTACAGGCACCTCAGGGGGAAGGGAAGGGGGGGCACCTCAGCCAGATGAGTCCACGACGCCAGATCCACGAGGGGCCTTCATGCCCACTGTTCAATCCTGGGGAGTGCAAAGCCACAGTCTCACAAGTCTATACAGTGGGTGGGTTGCCCACTGTGCCATCCTGGGGAGTGCAAAGCCACAGTCTCGCAAGTCTCTACAGTGGGTGGGTTGCTCACTGTGCCATCCTGGGGAGTGCAAAGCCACAGTCTTGCAAGTCTCTACAGTGGGTGGATTGCCCACTGTGCCATCCTGGGGAGTGCAAAGCCACAGTCTCGCAAGTCTCTACAGTGGGTGGATTGCCCACTGTGCCATCCTGGGGAGTGCAAAGCCACAGTCTCGCAAGTCTCTACAGTGGGTGGCTTGCCCACTGTTCCATCCTGGGGAGTGCAAAGCCACAGTCTCGCAAGTCTCTACAGTGGGTGGATTGCCCACTGTGCCATCCTGGGGAGTGCAAAGCCACAGTCTCTCAAGTCTCTACAGTGGGTGGCTTGCCCACTGTGCCATTCTGGGGAGTGCAAAGCCACAGTCTCGCAAGTCAATATCAGTCTCCACTGGTACTGGAGGGGGACTAGTGCCCAGAGTGCTTCGTGCAGCCCTGCCCGACACAGATGCGGGCCTGCCCCTTCCGCCAATGGGCCAGCGGTGCTTGAGATGAAGGGCCCAGTTCAGCAGTGCTTGAGACGGCGGTGCTTGAGACGGCGGTGCCCAGCGGAGCGGTGCTTTAGATGAAGGGCCCAGCACAGCGGTGCTTGAGACGGCGGTGCCCAGCGGAGCAGTGCTTGAGACGGCGGTGCCCAGCGGAGCGGTGCTTGAGATGAAGGGCCCAGCGGAGCGGTGCTTGAGACGGTGGTGCCCAGCGGAGCGGTGCTTGAGATGAAGGGCCCAGCGCAGCGGTGCTTGAGACGGCGGTGCCCAGCGGAGCGGTGCTTGAGATGAAGGGCCTAGCGCAGCGGTGCTTGAGACGGCGGTGCCGAGCAGAGCGGTGCTTGAGATGAAGGGCCCAGCGCAGCGGTGCTTGAGACGGCAGTGCCCAGCGGAGCGGTGCTTGAGATGAAGGGCCCAGCGGAGCAGTGCTTGAGATGAAGGGCCCAGCGCAGCGGTGCTTGAGACGGCGGTGCCCAGCGGAGCGGTGCTTGAGATGAAGGGCCCAGCGGAACAGTGCTTGAGATGAAAGGCCCAGCGCAGCGGTGCTTGAGACGGCGGTGCCCACCGGAGCGGTGCTTGAGATGAAGGGCCCAGAGGAGCAGTGCTTGAGATGAAGGGCCCAGCGCAGCGGTGCTTCGGATGAGTGCCCAGTTCAGCAGATCAGTCCATGGCGTGGAGGTCATTCGCCACCTGACCTGTGGCTGGCTGCGCCTTCCTGCCCACCTGGGATGGGCCTGGTGGGGCCCTCCTGGGCTGCAGTACCGGGCCTGTTGGTGTCGTCCTGCCCACCTGGGATGGGGCATGCGGGGCCCTCCTGCACAGCTGGGCTGCTGGCGGTCTTGTCAGGCGTGCTGCCCTTCCCAGCCTTCCCTGGTTGCCTGTGGCCCTTCCCCACCTTTGGCGGTGTGCCAGGTGGCACCACACTCCTTGCCGGAGCCATGGTAGGGATTTTGGTCCCAGGTGTTTTAGGCCTCTCGTGCCGGGCACTGACAATTTTGGCATGTTTTTGCGGCGGTGGGCTGCCCGTGCCTTGGCTCCCTACTGAGCTGGCTGCCCTTTAGGGTGGGGGACTCCACAGTCCATGGCAGACTGTCTTCACAGGGCCCGCTGTTGTGGTGGCTGAGGTGCTGACTGGAGTCTTTTTAGATGGACGGGGTGGGGGAGTTGTTGGGAAGAGGTCAAGTTTGGAAAGGAAAATAAGTTTAGGAAGAGAGGGACGGATAGGTGTAGTAGGTATGGGAGTGGAGGAGGAGGTTGTGGTTGTAGGAGTTTGAAGTCTGGTGTCTTTGGGTGCAGGTGCTTGGGCTGGAGGCTGTCGTGAGATGGATGGCTGTTGGGTGGGTGTCTGCCTGCGTTTGTGTAGCTTGGAAGAGGGGGTGACAGACACACTGGGAGAGGACACAGGGGACGTGAAAATGGTAGTGGGGGTGGTGACTGCACGTGTGCGGGGGGTTCTGGTGTGTGTGCTGGTGATGGACGTAGTGGCTGAAGATGTTGTGCATGCAGGTGTGAGTGGAGACGTGACAGGGAGGGAGGAGGGAGACGAGGAGGAGAGGGACACAATGGAGGCAGTGGGTGTTGGTATGTCTGCATGTGGATGTTGCTTGTGTGAATGCCTGTGTGATGTGTGGTGCTTATGTCTAGATGAGCTTCCCTTGGGTGTTGAGGTGTGTGCAGGCTGGTCTGATGGTGTGTCTGGGATAGGCAGAGGTACAGGGGATTGGGTATGGGTGGAGGAAGTTGGAGGGGGGAGGCTAGAGACAGGGACAATTGCTGCCATCAGTGCTGACGCCAGAGTGTTGAACCATCACTGATGGGCAGCCTGACCCGAATGAATGCCCTCCAGGTATGCATTACTCTGGTGCACCTCCCTTTCTACACCCTGGATGGCATTCAAAAGGGTAGACTGCCCAACAATGAGCTTCCTCAGGAGGTCAATGACCTCCTCACTGAGGGCAGCAGGGGTGACAGGGGCAGGGCCTGAGGTGCCTGGGGCGAAGGAGATGCCCACCTTCCTGGGTGAGCGGGCACGGGACAAACACTGAGGGGCTGCTGGGAGGGCGGTGCTGGTGCGCTGGGTGGCGGCTGTACCTGTTGTAGCGGGGGGCACGGATGTTGCCGCCACCACAAGGGAGCTCCCTTCAGAGGACGAGTCGCTGTCACTGACATCCGCACGAGTCCCCGCTGTGGAGCTCCCCTTGCCCTCCGTCTCACTGGTGAAATCCGAATCAGTTGCATGGTCCCCGCCATGGCCATGTGAGATGCAGCTCCCTCGTGCTCCGATGCCACTACTCCTCCGCCTGATGATGCTAATGCACAAATGAACAGGAAGACAACAAAAAAGGGGAGGGGGGAATAAAGAAATGTTGAGTGCATGCATTGGCGACACCGTTGGCGGACAGGACAGACACAGAAGCCCCCTGCACTACGCCGCACACTTGGGGTCGACTACGCAATCCGTGGGACATGGCCTACAAGCCTATGGGCGACCTCTGCTCCCATACATGACACAGGACAATGAATAGCTGTACTTGGCACCCTACAGAGGTGGGGGGGCGGGGGCACAGGGCCATGCCTTACGGAGGGGCCTAGCCTACAGATATCGCCCTGGCCTAGGGATACCCACAGCCCTCCTCCCCCACCCAGACACCTCCACTGCGCGCAAAGTCACCAGGATTTGAGTGTACTCACCCCCTTGTGTCTGCTGTGATGTCCTCACCCGCCCATCCAACTCAGGGTAGGCCACCGCCAGGATCCGGGACATCAGGGGGGTCAAAGTACGAATGGCACCCCTCCCACGTTGGGAGGCCATCCCCAGCTGAGCCTCCTCCGTCTTCCTGCTCCAGCGTCGGATGTCCTCCCATCTCTTCCTGCAGTGGGTGCCCCGTCTCTGGTGGACCCCCAGGGTCCGGACGTCCTTGGCAATGGCACGCCAAATCCCGATTTTCTGGTGGGCGCTGACCTATGTGACATGTACAGGGAGAGAAGAATAATCATCACCTTCTGCATGCTTGATGTGAGTGGCCGCCCCATCCCCACCCTTGTCATGTGGCACATGCTCTCATCTGTCATTTGATGCATGCCTCAATCGCTCCCCTCCCCACCATCTTTCATCCACCTGACTCAACACAGGCATTGGCCACAAAGCATGGTCCCAGTGTACTTACCTGTTGGTCTGGAGGACCGCAGAGTAGCGCATACTGGGGGAGGACCCCATCCATGAGTTTCTCCAACTCCTGAGCAGTGAAGGCAGGGGCCCTTTCCCCAGTCGCATGAGCCATTGTCTCTTCCAGACCGTGGTCACAGCAGCACTTGCAGTGTAGGTCCTCTCCTGTGGAAGATCAGGTATCGAGTGATTAAGCAGATAGAAAATGGCGGTCACGCCCGCGGCGGTGCGTACCGCAGCGGTGCGTACAGCAACCACCGGCGCACATCGTCATTGGCTCCTGAGACCCATAGGGTTCAATGTTAACCAATGCAGATTTGCGCCGCGGTCTTCGACCGCCTACCGCCACGGTGTCCAATGCCAGCGCATTGACCTCACATCCCATTGTCGCACTTCACAGGTCAGGCAGCCGCCATTTCAAGGGCCCACATGCCTTATTTTCTACTGCGTCACACATACCTAGGCCTTGCATCGACACTCATACAAGCCATTCAATGCATTGGGAATCGTGTTATGTGCAAGCTGTGGTTACGTACCTGTGGGTTGATTGACTCTGTGCTCGCTTTTGTCCTTCATAGGCACCGTCCGCTGGCACATGCGAGGAGATGGAGAAATCTTCCCGTGTACCGACCGCTGGTGGACCTGTCGACAATGGAGGAAAGACATGTCATACTGACATACAGGCTTGACCGAGCCACTATACAGGAACTATGTACCCAGTTGGAGCCAGACCTGATGTCACCAATCCGCCAACCCACAGGGATCCCCCCTCTAGTGCAGGTGCTGTCAGTACTCCATTTCCTAGCAAGTGGGTCATTTCAAACAACAGTGGCCATATCATCAGGGATGTCCCAGCCCATGTTTTCCAAGGTGTTGTCCAGAGTGTTGTCTGCCCTGCTCAAACACATGTGGAGCTACATCGTCTTCCCTGAGGTGGGGGATTTGGCTACAGTGAAGGCTGATTTCTATGCCCTTGGACATATCCCCAACATCATTGGTGCCATTGATGGGACACATGTTGCTTTGGTCCCCCCCAGCAGGAGTGAACAGGTGTACAGGAACAGGAAGAGTTATCATTCCATGAATGGCCAGATGGTCTGTTTGGCTGACCAGTACATCTCCCATGTTAATGCCAAGTTCCCTGGGTCAGTGCATGATGCGTACATCATGAGGAATAGCAGCATCCCTTATATGATGGGTCAACTCCAGAGGCACCGTGTGTGGCTATTAGGAGACTCTGGTTACCCCAACCTGTCATGGCTACTGACCCCAGTGAGGAATCCCAGGACAAGGGCAGAGGAACGGTACAATGAGGCCCATGGGCGAACTAGGAGGGTGATCGAGCGGACCTTCGGCCTCCTGAAGGCCAGGTTTAGGTGCCTCCATATGACTGGTGGATCCCTAATGTACTCACCAAAGAAGGTGTGCCAGATCATCGTGGCCTGCTGTATGCTTCACAACCTGGCTTTGCGACGCCAGGTGCCTTTTCTGCAGGAGGATGGTCCAGATGGTGGTGTTGTAGCAGCTGTGGAGCCTGTGGAGAGTGAAGAGGAGGAAGGCGAAGAGGACGACATAGAGAACAGGAACACTGTAATACAGCAGTATTTTCAATGACACACAGGTAAGAATCCACACCGGCATATTACATATACTTAACCCCTGCTACCTCTCTACTGTCTGTCCTTTTCCCCCAGTGTATGGTAACTGAGTTGTGACTTTCCCTTCCGATTTCAGAGATGTGGGCCCCACTGCGTGACATCTGCTTTATTTCCCCATGGACTACAGCTGTGTGACATTGGTATGTTGGCATCACAATGTGAATATGCCATTTGGCACGGTAATGTCTAATACATTTGTACATAATCACAGCCAGACTCCAGATTGTTTTATGCAATAAGTGTGTTTATTACAGTGCTCTAAATTGGTGGGTGGTTGGAAATCGTTGAGGTGTGATGGTGGAGGATTGTCCATGGCAGAGTCCAGACTATCAGTATCACAGGTGCATTGTCCAGATGCCTGTGGAAAGTGGAGCATGGGCAGTATAAGAATGAACAGGGTGTCAATGTGGGACAGTGGGATGACAATCAGGGAGGTATCCTTTGCTGGCGGGGGTCTTGGCATCTTACTCTGTCTTCTTCCTGGATCTCAGGGCCCGCTTGCGGGGTGGTTCTCCTTCTGCAGGGGGTGGGGTTCTGGTGGCCTGTTGGTCTTGTGTCGGGGCCTCCTGTCCACTAGCGCCGGCGGAGGTGGTAGGCAGTTCTTGGTCCATGCTAGTGTCAGGGGCCCTTTGTGGTGCAACAGTGTCCCGCAATGTGGTGACTACCTCATTCAGAGCCACTACGATGGTGCCCATGGCAGTACTGATGTTTCTCAGTTCTTCCCTGAACCCCATATACTGTTGCTCCTGCAGAAGCAGGATCTCCTGAAACCTGGCCAGGACCGTCGCCATCGTCTCCTGGGAGTGGTGGTATGCTCCCATGATGGAGGAGAGGGCCTTGTGGAGAGTGTGTTCCCTGGGCCTGTCCGCCCCCTGTCGCACAGCAGCCCTCCCAGTTCCCCTGTTTCCCTGTGCCTCTGTCCCCTGGACCGTGTGCCCACTACCACTGCCCCCCGGTCCCTGTTGTTGTTGGGGTGGTGGGTTAACCTGGGTGCCCTGTAGTGGTGGATACACCGCTGATTGACTTGTCCTGGGGACAGAGATATGGGCCCGCTGGGTGGGTGCTGTGCTGGTGTTCCCAGAGGGGGGAAGGTCTGCTGTGGCCTGTGGCTGTCTGAGGGGAACCGACTGCCCAGAGGTCCCCGATGGGCCGGGTTGGTCATCTAGATCCAGGGAGACAGAGGTGCTGTCATCACTGTGGGCCTCTTCTGGGGGTGGAGTGGACATTTGTGGACCCTCCTGCGCGGTGACGTGACGTTCGGGTCCTGCAGGGGTATAAAAGTATGATTATGGCTTCTGTGTGTGCCATAGTGTGCAATGGGTGGGTGCCCGTGTACCCCTGTGCTTGCATTCCTGTGTGGGGGCTTTTGTGACGGTGGTTTGGGGGGGGATGGGTATGTGCAGTGGGCATGCTTAGGTGATGGGTGTCCATGCTTTGTGGTCGCATGCAGGGCTTGGTGTTGGGTGGGTTGTGAGGGTGAGACCTTTGCAAGAAGTAGGTGTGATGGGGGTAGGGGTGAGGGTGGGGTTATGAGTTGGCATGCTGGTGGGGTTGGGGGGATGAAGTAGTTAAGATTTGACTTACCAGAGTCCATTCCTCCGCCTACTCCTGCGAGGCCCTCAGGATGCAGGATCGCCAAGACCTGCTCCTCCCATGTTGTAAATTCTGGGGGAGGAGGTGGGGGTCCGCCGCGAGTCCGCTGCACCGCGATGTTGTGCCTGGATACCATGGAAGGCACCTTCCCCTGTAGGTCGTTCCACCGCTTCCTGATGTCATCCCGATTTCTTGGGTGCTGTCCCACAGCGTTGACCCTGTCCACTATTCTGCTCCATAGCTCCATCTTCCTGGCAATGGTGGTGTGCTGCACCTGTGTCCCGAAGAGCTGTGGCTCTACCCGTACAATTTCCTCCACCATGACCCTGAGTTCAGCATCAGAAAACCTGGGGTGTCTTTGCGGTGCCATGGGGTGGTTTGGGTGATGTGTGGGGTGGATTGTGTGGTGCTAAGTGTGGTGATGTGTATTGGTGTGTATTTAGAAGTGCGTGGTAGTATTGCTGGGTGACAGTGAATTGCGTGTCTGGGTGCTCGGGTCTCTTATCTCTGTGCGTGTTCACGAATCTCTAGTAGTAGGGGTTTGTGGGTGATGTGGGTGTGTGTTTTATATTGTGTTGGGTGTGTGGGAGTATTGTTTGTATGTGTATCAGGTGTGTGTATTTCGAATTGTCCAATGTGGCAGTGTTTTGTAAATGTGTGTGTATTTTGAGCGCGGCGGTGTGTACCGCCAATGGAATACCACGGTTGAAAGACCGCCGCGTGGATTCGTGTGTCGTGATAGTGTGGGCGTATTTCTGTTGGCGTGACGGTGGAGGTTTGGACATCGCCAGTTTCTCGCTGCCCTTTGGTGTGGCGGACTTTTTTGGATGTCTGTATTTTGGCGGTTTGCCTGTTGTGGGTCAGAATGACCGTGGCGGTTTACCGCGGCCGCGGCGGTGTTATGGCAGTCTTCTGCACGGCGGTAAGCGCCTTTTACCGCCGAGGTTGGAATGACCCCCAATATTCCTTTTCCTAACTAGGTTGGATTTCACAGAGGTTTGAGCACCAAAGTGGCTGTGATCACTGTCCTTTACGATCTACATTTGAAAGCTGATAGACAGTCCCCTTCAAAAGTGATCCTGTTGAACCTGAATGTGTCATTTGACAGGATCCTTCACAACAATGGTTTCATCAGATTGCAGGCTATCAGTCTTCTGGCACTGCTTTGACCTGTCTGGAAAGCTTTCTTTGTGACTGCGCTTACCAAGTCACTTTGTCCAATCACTATTCAACTATTAGACTGCTTAGTTATGGAGTTCTTTAGGGCTCAATTCTCTCTCTGATACTTTTTCACATTTACATGCTTCCACTTGCCCGCCATCATTTAGGCGGTCATTCTGCCATGCGGTCACCGCCATTTGGCCGCTCCGCGGTCAAAAGACCGCAGCGGCCATTCTGGCTTTCCCGCTGGGCCGGCGGGTGCCCGCCAAAGGAGCGCCCGCCGGCCCAGTGGGAAAGGCCCTGCAACATAGAAGCCGGCTCCGAATGGAGCCGGCGGTGTTGCAGGGGTGCGACGGGTGCAGTTGCACCCGTCGCGATTTTCACTGTCTGCCAAGCAGACAGTGAAAATCATGCTGGGGCCCTGTTAGGGGGCCCCTGCACTGCCCATGCCAGCAACATGGGCAGTGCAGGGGCCCCCAGGGGCCCCACGACACCCGTTCCCTCCATCCTGTTCCTGGCAGTAAAAACCGCCAGAAACAGGGTGGCGGGAAGGGGGTCGGAATCTCAAGCAGCGCCGCCATGGAGATTCAGCCCAGACAGGGGAAATCCGGCGGGAAACCGCCGGATCCCCTTTTCTGACCGCGGCTTTACCGCCGCGGTCAGAATGGGCAGGGAAGCGCCGCCAGCCTGTTGGCGGTGCTTCCGTCGTCATCCACCGTCGGAATGACCCCCTTAATCCTGAGGTGGCGGAGCACTGTTCTATGCTCAATTTATGATCAATTTAGACGATGAGGCAAATCTGGCGGACGACCGTATCCATCCTATGTTTTTTAATACAGCTGCATGGATTACACAAAATGTATTAAAGTTGAATAGCGAGAAAACTGAAATTCTACAACTGTTGAACCCTTCTCTGGTATGGGAAATCCCTTTTTGGCCCCTTCCAGTAGGACATAAGCTTAAATTTGCCAAAAGCATAAAAAATCTGGGAGTAAATACTGATGCTGTTTGAACAAGGAAAGACCAGGTAAAGACAGTGGTAAAGAGCTGTATTTGTCAACTCCAGTTGTTAAAACAGATTAGCAATCTGTTCTCCTTTAGTCAAAAGGTACAGACTTTAAATGCACATATTTTTCTCAGGTTGACTTCTGATCTCTAACTATTTAGAATTTTTGAGGTAGGGAATTGAAAAACTTCAAAATGTACCAAAATCTTTGATCAGATTAATTTGGAACCTAGGTCTATGGGACCACATCGCTCAGGTTTTTACATTGGTTGCCTGTCAAGCACATGATGACAGCTAGTACCATGTGCATTGTCAATAAAGTCCTGCATTCATATCACCCTTCTCCTCTTAAAATTTGACTGACCCGTGCTTCACAAACTGGCTCACCCATCAAGATCTGCAGGCCAATTATTGCTAACCATATCTAAACGTTGTCTATTAACACTGGACTGAACTACTGCCTCAGCTGCACCCTACTGCAGATCTAACGCTGTTTAGATGGCATCTAAAAATGTGGCCATTTCCCATCAGTTAATTTCCAGCAACTCACTGGGGGATCCATGGACAGGCACATGCAGAGTTGGCCATGTCATGGTTGCACTGTCTAGGATTCCAAGCATTCAGTGGGTGCCTTGCTATGGTTGCACTGTCCGGAGTTGTAGGCATTCAGCGGGTGCCACTGGACAAATGTTGATCTCATCTTCATTCAGGCCAACTGATCAGGCACAATTCCTCTGGTGTCAAGGAGGCAACAAGGGGTATAACACAAGAGGCTGCTCAGACATGCCTTGGAAGTGCTGTAGTCTTCCAAGGATCTCTGGACTGGTCTGCAATGTCCATCACACCAATCCCACAGTCAGTGAGTCAGTGAAAAGACTGTTGCATCAAGGTCAATTGCTTCTTTTCCCTTTCCAACAGTCAGCTCCTGCTGCAGGGTGGACTTGCTTCTTCCTCTTCACTCAGGCAAAAATACTTGGGTTCCTAGGCCAATCCAGGAAGTCTTCCCCAGACTGGACTTCGGGCGGTGTCCCCTCACCTCTGAGAATCTGCCTGACAACAGCCCTGGATACACAGACTCCTATAGTGGAGCTCCTACTTCTTGGTCAGAGAAAAGCCAGAACTAGAACATTAAGTGGATTGGCCGCTCCCACATTAATATGGTTAGGAGACAGGAGATTTAGTTTCTCTGCCTGTCTTTGCAGAACCAGTTTGGGTCAGTTCTCTTTTCAAATGTTCTTCTCAGGCCATCCTCCAGCCTCAGCCTCAGACTTTTTCATGAGTGATGCTCTTCACAGCAGCATCATTGTCAGATCGGACCATCAATTGCTGAGGCACAAAAAGGTGTGAGTAGTCTGCATCTGACTATCATCAGCCACACGTTTAGAAAAAAAAAGTATTGGCACTTAAGTAAAAAAAAGAACAGTATCAGAACTACAACAGTTTGAGGAGAGAACAGAAGAGGGTGCTGGGGTAGAGGTCAGGGAGAAGTAGCAGGAAAGGAGGGGAATGGGATCACACGCTATCACAAAAGTGCAGTATAATGACAATCTTACTTAACACCCCATCTACATTAGCCCAGAAAAGTCGAGTCCAATATAGGTCATTGAGCATCAATATAGTAACATGTTACGTCACGGTGTAAAAAAAAGAAGGAGCTCAGAATGCCAGGTTTGTGTGCAACAAATACCAGGGTGCATCATTGTGATGTCCCTCTTTGACCAAAGAGAGTGCCTCTCCTAGTGGGGGTGGGGAGGAGACTCTTTGGCACAGGAGTGACACGAAAGGTTACCATATGACCTTCCAAGAAATGAGATAGCTGCTCTTGACAATTTGTTGCATCCCATAGTCAAGCCTTAATAGTGGGAGCAGGCCTCTGGCCCCAGTTCATGAGTGAAGAAGCAGTGCCATACGCTGGCTGTCACAAACCCATATGTCTTTGACATAGCCCAATGGGCCTACTAGAGGATTGCAGAGGGATACGTTTCCAGTGATAGTATGTATGGAAGAGAACACTCCCTCCCACAACTCTGCCACCCTTAGACATTGCCATGCATGTTGTGCAAAGGAGCCCCCTGGTAAAGTACACAAGAGGCATTGTGGTTTATAAAGAGCCCCATTTTAGAAATCAGTATTGGCATGTGGTACAGTTGGTGTAAAAACTTGAAGTGTATCAATCATAGTCTGTAATTGGGTGAGAGTGTCTCAGTCTGAGCGCATCAGTAGGGCCATTGAGTGTCTGTAATAGGGAGGTACTTGTTCACCTCCCACGCCTTGCGTGCTGCCAGCACTATGATCAGCACAGAGTTCTGCATGATAGAATATAGGCGAGTAACAAGTTTACATGGCGATGGATTTTTGAGCATGTGTTCTAGAGCCTGGAGTGTTAAGTAGGGGTCCCTGAATATGTTGTGTTTGGCTCAAAGTTGATAGTATAGGAATATTTCTAATGCAGTAGGGAGTATAGTTGCGAAGGCCTCAAATGGTGGTATAACTCTGACTTCTGGATGTAGGTCAGAAAAGGTTATAAGGGCTTGCCCACGTGCACGCACTCAGGGGTCCACATCTTGCAGGGTTGTGCCCAAGAGGTGTAGAAGGGGCATAGAGGCAGGGGAGCCCAGTGCATCTTTGCATGTCATCCTGTGCTCAGCGCACACACTCCATATTCTTTGTAAAAGGTTGTGGTAAAGCTGTCTAGACCTGGCACTTTGGGGGTTATTACAACTTTGGAGGAGTTGTTAATCCGTCCCAAAAGTGACGGTAAAGTGACGGATATACCACCAGCCGTATTACAAGTCCATTATATCCTATGGAACTCGTAATACGGCTGGTGGTATATCCGTCACTTTTGGGACGGATTAACACCTCCTCCAAAGTTGTAATAACCCCCTTTGTCTCCTGGGGAACTTTGGATAACCTGTACTATCTCCTCCACAGTGATTGATGAGTCCAGGTAGACGCAATGGGCCCCGTCCAGCTATAAGAGTTGGAAAGTGTTCAGATATGTAAGCAGATCGTCCTCACTGTGCACTGGAGTGGCAGTGTAAAGTTTAGAACAGAAGGAAGTCTTCATTCCCAGAAGTCCCCAGGGGGGTGGATTTGGAGGTCTAGGTTATCATCTAGCAATTCCAGTACATAGGTAGACACTTGCGGCTTGTGGAGTATGCTAGCATGTGCCCTCCCTGTATCAGTGGACATGTACATTTCAGTTCAAGTAGTTAGTTTCTCTTCAGAGAATTCTGTCAGCTTGTCCTTAATAGCAGCCAATGTGGCAATGTGTTTAGAGCATAAGTACTCAGCTCAAGAGCGTAAATGTCACGTTCTAGTTGCATAAGCCTCCCCTTATGGCCTTCAAAACACAAGATTATTTTGCAATACATGTACTGTTTTACACTTTGAAGGCCTCCCATAAGGTGTATTGAGAATTCACGGAATTCACGGAACCCTTGTTGTGTGTGAAGTATTCCAGTATGTCCTTGCAGACTTTCTCGCAGTATGCCCCGTCCTGCAATGCCCAAAGGGACAAACTCCAAGCAAAGGCATAGGGGGCCACCTGGGGGATTAGTAGCTCCAGCATAATAGGTGTGTGGTCTGCGAGAGTGTGGGGTGGATTTATCACTTTTCTAACCCAGGTCTGGAAGACTCTGGAAACCAACCAGCAGTCTATTCTGAACCATGTATTGTGATGGGCCTTGATACAGATGCCCTCTGCGCTACTGGTATGTGTGTCTCCAAATGTCTCATAGATAGTTGTCATGAGTCATTGTGTTGTGTTAGTGCAGCATTAGGATGTGGGCACCTAGAGACCCCTGAATGGTCAAGCCAATCGTCCAGTATCACTTTGAAGTTCCTGTCCCACAGTATTGCCTCTAGGCCGAGGTTGGTTTTCAGCCTCCATATCTCTGAGACGAACTCAGGGTCATCTGTGTTGGGGCTGTAAACCGTAGCCAATATAATGGGTTGTCTGTGTAGGGTACCTGCAAGAAGGACATAACGACCACTCTCATCACAGATAGCTCATCTCAATTGCCAATGTAGGCCTTTGCTTAGAAAGATGGTAACACCACTGGTGTAGCCAGAGTACAGGGAAGTGTAAGACTCCCTGCACCATCTGGTGTGAAGCCCTGAGGCAGAGGAGTGTATCAGGTGGAGCTCCTGAAGGAAGAAGACATCGACCTGGTGTTTGGTGAGGTATGCGTGTACAAAGCAAGCTTTCTTGTGAAGCATTAAGCTTGCAGGTATTCCTGGTGAGACAGCTGGTTGCTGTCATGAAACTATGAGATAAGCGTGTCTGAGGGATGTTAGAGTCAACCATGAGGTATGCATTGTGTAGAGGGGTAAGAAAGGAGTGCAGACCGTGTGTGCGGTCCAAACAAGCAATATTGCCTCTCCACAATAAAGACAGAGGACAGGGCCTTCCCAAATAATTTACGGAGCCTGGACTCAAAATAGTCCTCCATTTAATTGATAGCAGTGGACTCTGGGATTTGTGTAATCCTGAGGTTGTTGCAACATGACCGTGCCTCCAAATTTTAATTTTTAGCCTTGACAAGGTGGAGGATCTTGTCTATTTGCAAAAGATATTCCTAGGTCTCAGTCTGGGCATCATCCACGACTGACACCTTTTTTTCCAGATGCTCCAGCCATTCTTTCTGGTTGTCCACACGCTGCTTCATGTGGTCCAGGAGACTAGTGAGGATATCAAACTTTGCATCAATAGCTTTTAGGCTGGTTCTTTGAGGTCAACGTTTTGTTGGGCATTCCCACTAGAGTGATGAGAGGCATCCTCCAGCAATGTTTCCTGCTCAGTCTGATAGGTACGTATCTTGCCCTCAAAATAACGTTTTTGTTGTCACTCATTGTGTTTGCCCATAATTATAATATGAATGAAGTGAGTCCTTAGGCAGTGGTATGGGATAGGAACCAGCGATCGATGCATGTGTGCGGGGCAGTAGTGGTGGGATATCACAGATATGACTGGTCCAACATAAATAGGTCAGCTCCTCTGAGGGGGCAGTGGATGACCCCAAGTCCCCCCAGAGCCCTGCTGCTCCTCACTTGGTTGTTCTTCTTAGGGGGAAAAAGCAGGCTTGGGGTCCTGGGTTTCCTGTCCAGGAGAGGGGTTCAACCAGGCCAGCAGATCAATGCAAGTGGTGCTAAACTCGGCCCTCCTTGCCCAAGGTGGTCCTCAAGTGATGCTATGGCAGAGAATGGACAACTCATCATATGGCACCATAGGAGGTAGTGCCAATGCCTACTATTGCACCTAGTAGTGATTGCCAGTGTGAGCAGGTCTAAGACGTGCCCTGCAGCAGCGGGACATATGCCTCGGAGGGAAAGCAATACTTGGCACTAGTCCAAGTCTTGGAAGTTGCAGGGCCAGGTTATCTGGCTGTGATGGTAACTGGTGTATGTTGTGCAGTCACTGTTTGGCCATGAGAGTCAATGGTTGTTCGGATGGCACTGCAGCACTTGTGCAGTGGGATAGTTTCTCTACGAGTCACCACCACAGACTACCCAGTCTACGAGGGTGAGGCCCACCCATCCCAGCTGGCGAAGTACCGGCTGTGGGGCCTATTGACACCACACCCCATCCACGGCTGCAACAAGCTGGTAAGGGCAGAGTAGCGGCCACCTCACCTCCCCAGCTCTCTGGCATGAAGTGGTACGATCCAATGGCTCCTGGCCACCCTCAGAAGCCTCCGAGAACACATCTGGTCCAGGCTGCGACCCAACATTGATAGGCCACGCCCATCCACCGCTGTGTCTAGATGTAAGCTGGGGGCCGCAAAACATCACCGGTGACAGAGCCACAGGACCGGGGAAGACACAGCTTCAAATTAGCTCTGTGATAAACCTGCTGCTGGAAGGCTCCATGTGGAATATTGATTTTGGCCAGAGAGCCCTCCAGTGAGCAGCCATCTTTCGCTTTGGCTAGGGTCCGCCACACCTGATGACGATCAGGAAGAGTGACAAAAGGCTGCTCCCCTTCTAAAGAACCCTTCACAGACCGATACAGAAACTATAACATGTTACTGAATCACAACTTGTATTTAGTGATTCAGTATTTGGAATGGGGATGGTTAGGGTGCCCCTTTCAAATATTGAATCTCAGGGGTATGTATGAATGCTTTGTGACTGAGTTACGGTCTGAAAACATTTTTTTTTTTACCAATACCTCAAGGGTGGTGGTAACCATTTACAAATGTGAAGGGATCTTTGTGGGACCTTTCCCCTCTGTGGATATTGACACACATATCTTTTTAGAGCAGGCAGCGGTACAAGGGACCACTGTTTACCCTTAAAAGATTAAACTTAAATGCTTCATTTTAGTTTTGGAAACACATCCTGTTTTCCTGTAAGGAAAAAAGATTGCTTTAACTAATGCCTAATTAAAAAGCAGTTGCAGACATGGTGTTCTGCTGACTCCAGCAGGTCACCATCCCTGTGATGGAAGCTATTTCTAATGGGTTACAAATTACAACCTTCCTCATTAATATTCATGAGGTAGATTTATTGTGACTCAACTAGGAATCACTATTAACTAACATTTTTGTACATTAGGAACTGTGATTTCTTAATTCCAATTCACAAAGAATCACAATTAGGAAATCACAATCCCAAAATTCTGAACATATGCTCCTAAATTGCCTACAGTTGTAAAATCACTTTTAGGTGCATAATCACCATTGGTGAAAAGTAGGCAGGATTGTGGTTACACATTTTGGAGAAAAATCACATTTAAATGCAAAATCATATTAAGGTGCAAAGATATTGTTTGGGACAATAGCAGCAGAATATTATACAAACACAAAGTAGTGTCTTAAGCTGCATGAGGCCAAATTTGTATTTCAAATTCACTGGGGTCACTACCTCACTGAAACAGACTTTTGGCTCTGGCTTGTCCAAGGTTTATCTCTAGAATTTGTCAATTTTCAGTCTCAAATTCCACCACCAGGACAAGGCTGGAAGTTGTAGGAGGACGGGCCTCCACAAGGTTGGATACTCAAAATCCACTTTGCCCTTTTGTTTCTATAATTTGCAAGTCACTTTGTTCTAGTGAGGCCAAAGAATAAATACACCAATGTCTGGTGGATTAACTATATTAGCAAAGCATCACAAAACAAGCTATTTGATGCAGCGTATGATGATTAAGCTGTGCTGTGAACACGGCACAAGATACGTCTTTGCACTTCGAGATTTGGGTTCAAATTCGTTATTTGGGGACTTACTTTATTTTGCTTTGCTTACAACTTGTAACTATTTTACAAAGTACTATCTCGTTTTCACATTCCTCTCTCAAACATGTATTTTCTGTAACTACGTTTTATCTGGCCAACACATTCAAACTACACCATCTTAAAAAAGAGTGTTCCTTTTCCAACACAAATATTCTCTGCAAAGGGCTTCACGCCACTGGATATCAAATAACGAAAATCACAATTCATAAAGGAGAAGTGTTGCACTGATGCAAACTATAGACCATACACAAATCTAAATTTATGTTTTATAGTGCTTTTAGTGGGGAAAAGTGTATTTATCATGGCTAAAGCCCTCATTAATTGTAGTCTAGATTGTGATACGAATTATCACACTGAATTTATCACATCTGATAATCGTCACCAATTACTAGTTTTGCCCTAGAACGTTGGAGTAAGATGTAGATGTAGATTTTGGTGTATAGAGCCAGATAATACCCGGGGTTTCCCCCCTTTAAGAATCCAGCTGAATTGACCTTCTGAGAGTTTACAGCAATTATCGCCCTACTCATAATGAGGCAAGAGGCATTTATGGTACTGGCAGATTTTCTACGAGTGCATGAGCTTTTCTTACTCTGTGCAAGAGAATCTATCATTTGGTCTTACATGTGCATAAGGACCAATTTAATATTTTCTTCCCTACATCATCATAGAAACTCCCATACAAGAATGCCTTATGCCTGTACTTGCACCCCACATTCTGAGCAAAGAGACACATTTCTAGAATTCTTCATATCCCCGTCTGCCACTAATCCTTCTCCTTCTTCAGCACAGAAGTTTCCTTTCTAGGATTCCACACATTCCTTCCCAAGCTGACGTCCAAAACTGAACTCCCACCCCCATTATATTGTGTCATGCAGGCATTTGTAGCTCATGTACAAGTTATCTCTCTTTGTTATCAAAGACGGCCACCTTATTAAGACAGGGTTGTAGCATCAACTCACTAGAATTACACAACACATTGTAAAAAACCCATCCTCGCTAATTCAAAATATTTATGATTGCTCTCCAAAACCCCCAACTTGATGACTATTGCATCGACAAATGCCTTTTCCTTTGCATTCCCCAATCTCTCTTAATCACACCCCAGCTGGCATCCCCAAGCAAACTCGCCTAGTGTAGTTCAGAGACACTGAAGTTACCCCCCACCATCGAGGGATGGTACTCCTGCTCCAGACTATCCATCCCTCAAAAATACTGCCACTCAGGAAAAACCCTCTGGTGTTTTCCTGCCCCACCGCACCAAATTTGCTTTGCAACCCTTAGTGGGTCTGTTGAGTACATCACAATTTCTATTTAAAAAAATGTTCAAGCATTTCCTCACAGTGTAGTACATCTGACTGATAAAAGTGATCATCCATCTACTTTGTATTTTTATGTGACAAGACTTCTATTCTCAAAGTGATACAGAAAACCTCCACGGCCCTAATTAACTTCTTCTCGCTTTATCTAAGGCACTTAGGCCCATATTTGTACTTTTTTAGTGCCGCATTTGCATCATTTTTTGATGCGAAAGCGGCGCAAACTTACAAAATAAAATTATATATTGTAAGTTTGCACTGCTTTTGCGTAAAAAAATGACGCAATGCGGTGCTAAAAATGTATAAATATGGGCCTTCGTTTTTTGCCCCTCTCCATTGTCTTCTGGGAATTAATTCATTCCGTGTGATGCACATATCAACCCACGTGCAGGCTAGGTAGGACAATTACACTAAATATTTTCCCCCTAAATGGATCTCCAACATATCCCCGTTCCCTCAGTGGGAAAAAAGTTCAGTTAACACTGGAAGTAAACTTCCCCAAATCATTCCGCTTTTGCCCCACCATACCACCTCATGTCTGCAACAACCATATATCTGTTGGTCTGAATACGTCACTGCCTACCTTACAAATGAATGTCCCAGAGTCTATGTAATCATCTTAACTCAGTGTGCGCCTTGCTCACAACCTAAAGTAAAAAAAAAAAGTAAACATTTTTAGCACAAATCTTTTGCAACATTTTGATTTCCATTTTCCAATCCTTTTATTGTCTGCCCATGACCATCCCAATCTTGCAGCTTCTGTTGTTGCCCCAGTGCGAAAGGAGTATTCCTCATATTTCTCAGGTGGCATGCCCAGTTCTTTCAATGCCATTTACAATATTGCAAACATGTTGGATATTGTAATTTGTGCTCTGTTCTTATGGGAAAATCTATAGGTTGTATATTTGTTTCTTCCATTGGTTTACTATGTATTTCATAATTACCTCATCAAAAACATGCTTCCTACTATCACAGCATATCAACCTCCTTCCCTTATTGTGAGGCTGGGAAGCAATGGTAGCTGGTGATCTTTGAAAGTGGTGTGGAGTAATACTTTTATTGAAGTGAATAAAGTGAGTGATCCATTGGAAATGGCATCCCATAGACCCCTCTCGAACCTCAAAACCAATAATAAAATATGGACTAAACCTTGGCTAAGCGACTGCTGCCGCATCTGATGGAACTGATCAATATGGGTGAAGATACATCAGTGTATTGTTCAATATTCTAAAAGAAGAACTCTTAAATTGGTCCTGAATCTGGAAAAAGCCTTTGATGCAGGGATGTGGCAATATATGTTCTAGGTGTTCGGGAGGTTTTGAATTGGAAGGTGAAGATCATATAGATTTCACTATTGTATGATAAAACAAAGAATAGGGTTTGATTCGACTGTGTAAAGTTGACTTTTACTCAGGTGGTCATTATGAGTTCAGCGGTATCTGGACCACCACGCCGGTGGTGGTGGTGAGACCGGCAACCAAGCTAGTGGCGCAGACCACTATATAACAACTAAGGAGGTGAACCCAAGGCAACACAGCCAACTTACTGCCAATACCGCCACTGTCGACGAGCAGCAGCCGGTGGCGGTAACCATCTTCCGGCTGGCGGGAACCAATGTCCCACCCACCATATTACGAGTCACCAGACCGCCAGGATATCCAGGGCGGGCAGATCATGACGAAAATCTTGGTGGAAAGTACAAAAGGAGACACTCACCTCCAGGTACACAGATGCATCCGCGCCCACCACGGCAAACAAATTGCAAGTCCTTCCAGCGTTGTGTCCCGCCATACACCTTCAGGGCCATTGACAATGACAAAGATGACAACCGTAAGTACGCCTAGCACATAGTGGAGGAAAGGGCAGTGATACACTCTCACACATAATACACAAACCGGCACAGACAGCAAAGGCCACACACACATACATACAAAATACCATACCAGTACACACATCTACACACACACACAAGCACACACAAAAAACAAAAAAGCCAAGTACCCAATACACACACAAAGCCAACCAGATATGTGCCAAACACACAGCACAGTGCACACAAACACCACCAACAAAGTCATACACATCCGTACACAACACAACATCCCATAATCACACAATGACAACTAGACCATAAACACTTCACGCAGTCATAGACATGCATGTTGTGAAACACCACACATCCACAAACACAAAAAGCTGTATTTAGCAATGACACACAATCAATATCAGTGAACACACATGCAAACAATGACACATGTGACGCATCACGTACAACCAGCATACAAAGGAATCCACAGATGCAGCACCATACATGCGGACGCACAAAACACCCCATACAATCCCACAAGCAAGCAGTCAGATGCATTACAACAGGCACATGGCACAACCCAACTACCCAGCGCATGCAACAACACAGACACAACTCATACACAAACCCCACGAACCGCTGCACATAGATGTCACACCACCATGTAGAAGGAAACCAGGACAAGCATCTCATTCTGCCAACCACAGCAATGTGGGCAGATGTAATAGAATATAGAACATGAAAAATTATCAATATACAAAGGGTGCCAAATGGCACGTCCAACATGCAGAACTGCACATAACACATAGTCCACATATCATGGCCCCAGCTTGACTCCTGACAGCAAATAGGTCTCACGTCATAGGGGCATCAATGGTACAGGCAGGTACCTCAGGAGTTTGGGGTGGTGGTGGTGGGGTTGGCTTGGTTTTGGACGAGGGGTGTCTCTGTTTGGACTTGGGATGGGGGACTTTGGCTGTGGGAGGGGTGGTCTTTTTGCTGGGTGGAGGAGCAGAGGAAACACCAGAGGGGGCACTAGAGGAATGGGAGGTGGAAGGGACTCGGAGGGGCAGGGGGACATGACGTTTAGAGGCAACACATGGTGGGACAGGAGTAGGTAAGAGGTCAAGGGCTGCAAGGAAGACTTTTTTAGGTACACAGGGGTGGTCACATAAATGAGGGATGGGAGTGGAAGTAGAGGGTGTGCTTGTGTGACATGTTGGTGTGCTGTATGTGGATGCTTGTGTGTGAAATGTGTGCATGTGTGTGGAGGGTGTATGTTAGGTGGATAAGTGGATGCGTGTGTCAATCTTGGGAGGAGGGGGGTAAAGATGCAGGGAGAGGAAATGGAAGACGTGTGAGTGAATGTTGGAGTGGTGTGTGCAAGTGAGGTGGATGTGCTGCAGGTGGTAGAGAAGGTGATCGTGGTGAGTGCAGATGTAGTGTGTGGGGTGGGTCCCTGTAAGTCTGCTGTTATGGTGATTGATGGTATGACAGGAATGCTGGCAGGATCAGTGTGTGATCATTCAGTGCTGGCAGGTGTGAGTAGTGATGTGACTGTAAGGGAGGCAGTGTGGGAAGTGTCTGTTGTTGTATATGCAGATGCGTGTTGTGTGTGTGCATGCCTGTGGGTTTGTTTGTGGTGTTTGTCTTTGCGCATCATGTCTGTTGTAGTGGGTGTATGCTGGTCTGTAGGTGCGCCCTTAATGGGTGAAGGGAGAGGGGTTGTGGATTAGGAACAGGTAGCTGGAGGGGGGAACAGAAGATTAAGGGACATCGGCTGCCATCAACAAGGAGGCCAGAGCCTGTAATGATCTCTGTAGGCCAGAGAAGGCACCATGAATGCCTTCCAGGTAGGCATTTGACTGCTGCATCTGGGGTGCCACTCCCTGGATGGCATTCACAATGGTTGTTTGCCCCACGGAGATGGACCTCAGGAGGTCAATAGCCTCCTCACTGAGGGCAGCAGGGCTGACTGGGGCAGAGGTGCCTGTGGTTAAGGAGACACCCACCCTCCTGGGTGAGCGGGCATGGGCAACTGGGTGGGGAGCTACAGGGAGGGCGGTGCTGGTAAGGGGAGTGGTAGACAAGGATGGTGCTGGGGTGGTCCTAGATGGGTCTGCCACCACCAGAAAGCTGCTATCAGAGGAGGATTCAAAATCAGATGTTGTGGTAGCTCCAGTCTCCTCTTTGGTGCTCCCCTCGCCCTCCGTCTACTGGCTCCCTCGGCTTCGCTGGTGCCAGCCTCATGGGTCTCGTGGGCTGCACCATCCCCACTCACCAGTGCCCTTCCTCCCTCTCCAGATGATGCTAATGCACACATAGACAGAGGTGGACAGAGAAGGAGGGTTGGAGCAAAGGAAAGGGAGGAAATAGTATATACCTACACATCCACTTCACATACAAACAATACACACATTTGCCATGACAGGATTAAACAAATCTGACCTCAGAGGCACTGTGAACACAAACTAAATGACAGGTATGTGTGGATTACAATCTGTACAGATGTCCATCGATATTGCAATGATATAAATTGCAATGTAAACTACACATACTTGTCATTACCCAAATACAGTGCCAAAAAGATCACTTTGGACTACTACAGTATATGCATAGGTGGAGGATGAAGCCAGTAAAACACCTGATCATTTGAGTAATTCACATGTGCAGTAGAATGTGTGGTACAGTACCACCACTTCAGTTCCTGCATGGCTTTACATAGCTAATGTATTACACTGCAACATGATTGGTGTGACAACCAGGACTGTACATTCTGATCTCATAAATCCCAAGTCCAGTGAGGGACACAGTAGACGATGCAGAAGTTACCTAACAGTCTACTCTTACCCACTTGTGGCTGCTGTGCTGCCTTCAAGCGCCCATCCAACTCTGGGTAGGCCACAGCCAGTATGTGGGCCATTAGGGGGTTTAGGTTCTGACGGGCACCCCTTCCACATTGGGAGGTCATCCCCTGCTGGGCCTCTGCAGTCTTCCAGGCCCAGTGTCTGAGGTCCTCCTACCCCTTCCTGCAGTGGGTGCTCTGCCGGCTATGGACCCCCAGGGTCTGCACCTCCTTGGCGATGGCTCTCCACAACCCTTTTTTCTGGTTGGCGCTGACCTGCAAGGAAACATTGAGAAAATGGAGGACATAATTTAAATGATACCCATACAGCTGCAACCTTTGGCGACACACAACATAAATGACCCATGCACGTTGCCAATACACCATACACCACACACATCATGTGCAGGAAATACCCCTAATCAGTCATCGCATGTCAATGTGCACACACATTCGCCATCAAACATCACACGAAATGGGAGACAAAGGATATTGTGCTGACCTGTTGCCTTGGAGCCCCTTACAACCGCCCACACAAGGATGGAGCCCCTTCCACCAGTTTATCAAGCTCCTCAGCCATGAAGGTTGGGGCCCTATCCCCTGCAATGCGTGCCATCGTGGTTCCAAGATTCAGGAAAAAGCAGCACACGAAGTGGATGTCTTCCTTGCCTGAATGCCAGGACTCAAGTGAGCTTGTCCATACAAAATGGTGGTCATGACCGTGTGTGCCGGCGGTGATCGTCATTGGTCCCAGTCACCCATAGACGTCAATGTGAACCAATAAGGAGGTGCACAGCGGTTCCGACCACCTTCTTCTATGACGACTGTCACCGGCGGAATGAGGTCACTTCCGTCTGTCCTATGCATGCAGGACAGAAGGCTGCAATTTTAGAATGTTACATGACTGTCCTGGGTTCACACTGTGTCATTGCCTGAATATCAGCACAAAATGCTTAATGTAGGTTGCATTTTGTTTACAATCACATATGTAGTGGGTGTCAGGTGACATCATCACACTTGTCACTACATATGTTTGTATTGACAATCCGTATAGTGGAACACATGGAAAGTCTTTGTTTGTACATCTCTACATGTCCTGTACATGTCCCTTGTCACAGGTCAGCATTATGAGGCATTGTCTGGGTAGGAATGGAGTGTGGAGTAATATGTCTTTCCACAACATGACAGCCAACTTACATGACAAATACTTCATAATTGTCGTATGTCATAAATGGGTCACAACTTTGTAAAATGTGTCCAGATTGTTGTTTGTCTCTATACCTAGATACCGCCAAAACGGAGTGATGAGGAATGCACCAGTTTACCAGCCTCTAGTAGATATTGAAACCATGGAAGAGCGCCAAATCATCATGACCTATAGACTGAACCAAGCATCCATCAGGGAACTGGTGGCCCAGTTGGAGCCAGACTGGATTGGAGAAATCCCCATGCCATCCTTCCAACAGTCCAGGTGTTGGCAGTCCTGCATGTTCTGGCCAGAGGCTCATTTCAGGTGACTATGGGACTGGCTTCAGGGATGTCACAGCACAAGTTCAGTAAGGTGTTACAGGATGTGCTGGATGCCCTACTCAAGCATGTGAACAGGTGCAAAAGGTTCCCACAATGTGCTGAACTGAACACTGTTAAGGCAGCCTTCTACAATATGTAAAATAAAATGTTCCACATGTAATAGTGGCCATTGATGGAACTCATATCACCTTGGTACCTCTGAGGGCCAATGAACAGGTCTATAGAAACTGGAAGATTACATATTCGCTCAATAGACAAGTGGCGTGTCTTGCAGACAAGTACATAACACATGTAACTGCGAAATGCCCTGGTTCGGTACATGATTCCTACGTCCTGAGGAACAGTAGTGTCCCTGAATTGATGTTACAGCTACAGGGAGAAAGGGCCTGGCTAATAGGTATGTGTAGTGCTGTCCATGTCAGACATTTGAAATCTGTCCCTACACAGTCTGCACTATGCCTACCACTGTTACCTATTGTTGTGTCTCCTTTTCCACACAGGTGACTCTGGATACCCCAACCTGCCCTGGCTCCTGATACCTGTTAGACATCCAACTACAGGAGGGGAGAACAGGTACAATAAGGCACATGGCCAGAAAAGGCAGGTGATTGAGAAGACGTTCGGTCTCTTGAAAGCTAGATTTCTTTGCCTCCATGTGTCCGGTAGTGCCCTACAATACCGACCAGGGAAAGTCTGCAAGATGATTGTTGCATGCTGCATGCTCCATAATCTGGCCCACAAAAGGCACATTCCACTGTTGGAGGAGGAGGACATTGATGCTGGAGCAGTGGTTGAGGCCGGTGACTCTGATACTAAGGAGGAGACAGACGAGGATGAGGCACATGACAACAGGACTGACCTGATTTGTGACTACTTTCGATGATTTACAGGTATGTGTGATTAGGATATTATGTGCACTTGGACTATGTATTGGAAAAGGCAGCCTGTACTCACATTTTGCATGCATCAAGGTGTGTGCGGAGACTACTGCTTCCATCTTCGTTTCCGACCATGAAAGGTAGATGACTTACCATGCGGGGTAGTGAAAATGCATTTCTGCCAATGACAAGTGAAATGCTGGTGCCATGATGAAACATCCTTATAGTTGTACCCAGGTTTTTTGATCCTCAGTCTGTTTGGGTAAATGTAAGGGAATATTATCAGTCTTGTCCTGTTGTTTAGGCCTATCATGCTGCTTTGTCAGCTGCTGTGTGGCAACTACCTCTTCCTGACTACGCAAGGAGGTGATCGATAGAGGATGTCACCTATGAGAAATCTTGACATTACTACACATGTGTGTGAATGACAATACAGGCCTTTACATATGTAGTATCATAGCTGCTGGGGCAATCATCCTGTGTTTTTGTTCTACTTCTGTTGATATATGGATATGGACTACACGCCATACAACCTTGAGCCATGTTATTTTCCCTCTTCAGGGCACATGTCTGTTTGCAAGCTGATTACTGATATCCCTGTTGGTACCCTTGCCACTGGATGTTACCACAATATGAATGTACTTACACACCTGCTGGAGATTCCTACCACATCTGTCACTTTGACATTCTTGTAGTCAAGATATGTGAATGTGATTGTTGCTTATAAACAGAAATGCCACTTTAACCCCTTCCCCGCCACGGACGTAATGGTTACGTCCATGGCAGCGCCCGTGTGGCGCCATGGACGTAACCATTACGTCCTGGGACTGGCAGTCAGGGGAAGCGCAAGCGCTTCCCCCGAGGGCTGCCCCCCAAACCCCCCAGGCCAGGGCTGAAAGGGGAATCCCTTCCCCTTTCACCCCCCCCCACCACCCCCCGCGCTGATTTCATGGAAAGGGGGAAAGACGCGCTGGAAGCCATTTGCTTCCAGCGCGTCTAAGGGAGAAGGTGAGTTTTTCACCTTCGTGCGGGGTGGGGGAGCTCTGAAAGAGGCATTGAGGAAAAGGAAAGGGTTTTCCTTTCCCTCGATGTCTCTTTGAGCATTCCTGCTGCCCGATCGCGATGCGATCGGGCAGCAGGAATGCCCACTAGACACCAGGGATTTGTGTATGTGTGTGTGTGTGATTTTTTAGTGTGTGGGGGAGCGACCCCTTGGGCAAGGGTCGCTCCCCTTTGGGGGCAAATGTATTTTGCGTCGTTGGCCCTATTTTTAGGCCGATCTGCCCCCAAAGGGGGCAGAAAGCCACTAGACACCAGGGATTTTATTGTTGATTTTTATTTTTTGTGTTGGGGGGCGGCCCCTTGGGCAAGGGTCGCCCCCAGGGGCCCTCATGTATTTTTGGGCAGTTCTGCCCCCCTTGGGGGCAGAGAGGCCTATTTTTTTTAGGCCTTTCTGCCCCCAAGGGGGGCAGAATCCCAAGAGCGCCAGAAATATTATGTTTTGAATGTGTGCTTTGTGTTGGGGGTTGGCCCCTTGGGCAAGGGTCGCTCCCCCTGGGGGGGCAATGTATTTATCATCGTTTCTGCCCCCCTTGGGGGCAGATTGGCCTTATTTTTAGGCCAATCTGTCCCCAAGGGGGGCAGAAAGCCACTAGACACCAGGGATTTTATTGTTGGTTTTTTTTTTATTTGTGTTGGGGGGCGGCCCCTTGGGCAAGGGTCGGCCCCAGGGGCCCATATGTATTATTGGGCAGTTCTGCCCCCCTTGGGGGCAGATATGCCTATTTTTTAGGCCTTTCTGTCCCCAAGGGGGGCAGAATCCCCATAGCGCCAGGGATACTATATATGTGTGTGTGTGTGTGCTTTGTGTGGGGGTGTGGCCCCTTGGGCAAGGGTCGCCCCCCCCCCCCCAAAGGGTGCAATGTAATCTGGGCGATTTCTGCCCCCTCCCCTTGGGGGTAGATTGGCCTATTTTTTTTAGGCCCATCTTCCCCCAAGCAGAGAACACTAGACACAAGGGAAAATTAAAAAATGGTTAGTGGCGGAGTGTTTGTCAACTGGCGAAGTATTTGCTTTTATGATAATAACAGTTTTTCTCTTTTTTGTTCTAGTTCAAAGCTTTTGCTGACTTTGCTGTGGCTTGTTGCAGTTTTGGCAGTAGTTGTCCTGCGGTTTGCGTAGTTGCATGTTTTAGGTAAGTAAATAAATTTACTCCAAGTGAGTATTGTTGCAATACATGAATGACATGTTTGTAGGTGGTGTTCTGAATGCAGGATTGTGTGTGAAATTGTCCTTAGATTTATGCACAATGATTATTGTGTTGTCTTATGTCTAATTTGCTTTTTTTTGTCTCTTTTTAGTGGGATATCGTTGGTGATTGCTGTGGCTGTGCAGAGTAGTTGGTGGTGAGTCAAGCTTTTTCAGGCAAGTGAGCAGTATAGTTTTTGAGTTTATAACTCTTGGTGATAAACCTATACTTTGTTACTTATCTTACACAGTGCTGGTTGTTGGTGGTGTATTTGTCCAGTTAATTTTTGTAGGAAGGATCATGGCTAGCCGTAGGATGACCGCTCAGCAGGTTGTTAGTGTGCTTTTTGAGTCATCTTCTGACCATGAATATGAGACTGACTCTGCATCTGAGGCAGAGGAGGAAGTGCAGGATTCTGGAAGTGAATTTTCTGTCAGAGATGAATCATCTGATGATGAAGCCACTCGCAGTGCTGATGAAGGGCCTGTTTTAGAGGAGGACAGTGATGTGCCAATGGTGCAGGAGCCAGCGGCTGAAAGGCTTCCCATTGGAAGACCTGACACATGGGTTGCACCAAACATGGAGCAGCCACAGTTGCCTGCGTTTACTGGTTTTCCAGGGTGTCGAGTTAATACGGAAAACTTTTTGCCCGTCAACTTTTTTGAGTTGTTTATGGACGATATATTTTTGGAAGAGATTGTTGAGCAGACTCATTTGTATGCAGAGCAGTTTTTGAGGGACAACGCTGCCAGACTTAGGCCACACTCTAGAGCTAGCCGGTGGATTCCCACAAATCTGGAAGAGTTGAAAAAGTTCTTGGGTTTAACTTTTTTGATGGGGCTGATAAGGAAGCCATCGCTGTCTTCATATTGGTCTACTAGTCCCTTGATGGCAACCGCTATATTTCCTGCCATCATGAGTCGTAACCGGTATGAGCGTCTTCTTCGGATGTTGCATTTTGTAGATAATGCTTTAGCCTTGCCACGAGATCATCCTGATTCTGACCGTCTTTTTAAGATTAGACCTGTCCTTGATCATTTGGTAGATCGGTTTTCAGAGATCTATGTTCCAGGGAAAGAAATATCTGTAGATGAGTCTTTGGTCCTGTTCAAGGGTCGTTTGGTTTTTAGGCAGTACATTCCTAGCAAGAGGGCACGGTATGGAATTAAATTGTATATGCTGTCAGAAAGTAGTACAGGATATGTTTATAATTTCCGGGTCTACACTGGTAGGGATTCCAATATTGACCCCCCTGGTTGTCCTCCCACTTTTGGAGTTAGCGAGAAAATTGTGTGGGAACTTGGTAGACGACTGTTTAACAAAGGTCACCATTTATATGTAGATAACTTCTACACTGGAGTTTGGTTGTTCAAGGAGTTGTTCAGAGTGGACACTGTTGCTTGTGGCACAATCCACTCTAATCGGAAAGGCTATCCAAAAGAGCTTGTCTGTAAAAAACTTGAGAAGGGACAGTGCAGTGCCTTGCGGAATGATGAGCTGCTAGCTCTGAAATTTGTAGACAAGAGGGATGTATACATGCTAAGCACCATCCATGATGAGTACTTCACCTGTGGCTGTTTGGGGTCAGGTTGCCGAAGTGCGCAAACCTGTGTGCATCTTAGACTATAATAAGCACATGGGTGGTGTTGATAGAGTAGATCAGAGGTTAGAACCTTACGCTGCTGCTCGTAAGTCTTATCTGTGGTATAAGAAATTAGCGGTTCACTTGTTCCACTTGGCAACTTTTAATGCTTTTGTTGTGTTTAAGGATAGTTCTCCAGAGTCAAGGATGACATTTGTGAAATTTCAGGAGTCTATCATAGCTAGCCTTGTTGTGCTGGAACAGGCAAGAGTTCCTAGAGAAGCAGTGGTGGAGGATGTGGCTAGATTGAAAGATCGTTACTTTGCTGAGCACATTCCTCCCACGGCCAAAAAAAACTTTCCTGCTAAGAGATGTAGAGTCTGTGCTCGAAGAGGTATCAGGAAGGAGACTAGGATGTACTGCCCTGATTGTCCTTCAAAGCCTGGGCTGTGTGTGGGTGGCTGTTTCAGGAGCTACCACACACAGAAGAATTATTGGGAAATTCCGTGAGCGTAAACTGGTGTTTTATATTTTTATATGTTCGGTTTCACGGTTGGCATTAGTCATGTATTCAGTTAGAGCTTTTGTGTTTGTAGTTTTGTACTAATTTATGATTAGTGGTTTCTTTGTTGTTTAAAAACAAAAAAAGGGGGATGGCATGTGTAGGGTGGCGCTTGGCTGGCGGTGTGCGTGGGGTGGCGCTTGGCTGGCGGTGTGGGTGGGGTGGCGCTTGGCTGGCGGTGTGTGTGGGGTGGTGCTTGGCTGGCGGTATGGGTGGGGTGGCGCTGGGCTGGCGGTGTGGGTGGGGTGGCGCTTGGCTGGTGGTGTGGGTGGGGTGGCGCTTGGCTGGCGGTGTGTGTGGGGTAGCGCTTGGCTGGCGGTGTGGGTGGGGTGGCGCTGGGCTGGCGGTGTGGGTGGGGTGGCGCTTGGCTGGTGGAGTGGGTGGGGTGGCGCTTGGCTGGCAGTGCCAGCCAAACGCCAGTCCACACACTCATCAGCTGGTGTGATTGCTGTATCAGGCATGTGGGCGTATGAAAGTGATGGGCCCTTGACTGGCGCTGTCTGTGGATGCGAGTCTTGTAATGTGCTGGGCCCGTGGCTGGCGGCGTGAATGGTCTAGTGCATGTCATGTATGAAAGGTGTGTGAATGGACTGTAAAGCGGTTGGTGCCTTGTCGTGGCTTTACAGCTCACGAGCTGTGAGTCATTGGTTCAGTTTTTTGGCCTTTCAGTTATAACCAGTGCATTTCACTTTTGTGAAATCTCTTGTTAATAAAATTTGATCTACTGAACCATCACTCACCCTCGTGCCAAATCCAACCAGTATGTGTGGTACAAATGACAAAACCTGCTCCGCTGTAATCAGGCGTTGCAGCACACTTGAGACACGCTAGGTGTCTCAGGTGGGACCCCGATGATGAAGCATGCCACCAACTTGGTTGGTGGGTGAGGGGTCTTTTTCACATAACCTAAGTGTGTTTCTTTTCACAATTTTAGTGCTTGGCACATCACAGACGTATGTGGACACATCAAAATGATATATTACAAAACTACCTGTGTTTGGGGGGGAGGGGCCACCTGTGTTTTTGGTCCTGGGTGCTGCCTTCATCTAGGGAAACCTACCAAACCCAGACATCTCCATTGCAGGGAGATGTGGCTTGCGTGGATCCCCCAACATTTTCTTACCCAGACGCCTCTGCAAACCGCAAAATGTGCATAAAAAAGCATATTTTCCTGAGTTTTGTTTGTACGATCACCGCTCCAGCACAAAATTCCTACTCCCCAGTGTTCCCCTCAGTCTCCCAAGTAAAATGACACCTCACTTATGTGGGTCCCCAAAGCAGAGTCAGTCTAAAGATGTATAAAAGAATATGCCCGCTCCGCGGTCGAAAGACCGCGGAGGCCATTCAGGCTTTCCCGCTGGGCTGGCGGGCGACCGCCAGACGGCCGCCCGCCAGCCCAGCGGGAAACCCCTCCCCACGAGGAAGCCGGCTCCGAATGGAGCCGGTGGAGTGGGTATGTGCGACGGGTGCAGTTTGCACCTGTCGCGTATTTCAGTGTCTGCATTGCAGACACTGAAATACACAGTGGGGCCCTCTTACGGGGGCCCCTGCAGTGCCCATGCCATTGGCATGGGCACTGCAGGGGCCCCCAGGGGCCCCGCGGCACCCCCTACCGCCATCCTGTTCCTGGCGGGCGAACCGCCAGGAACAGGATGGCGGTAGGGGGTGTCAGAATCCCCCATGGCGGCGCACAAGCTGCGCCACCATGGGGGATTCCAAGGGCAGCGGAAAACCGGCGGAAAAAAACAGCGGAAAAAACCGGCGGGAGACCGCCGGTTTTCCTTGTCTGACCGCGGCCAAACCGACGCGGTCAGAATGCCCGGGGGGGCACCGCCAGCCTGTTGGCGGTGCACCCGCATCCCCGGAATGACCCCCTATGTCCTTATAAACTCCCTGTGCTATCCCCTCTATCTCTACAAGTTCTGGGCCTTATTCTGTTGCAGGCACCTGGCCCACCCACACAAGTAAGGTATCATTTTTAACGGGAGACTTGGGGGAATGCTGGGTGGAAAGAAATTTGTGGCTCCTCTCAGATTCCAGAACTTTCTGCCACAGAAATGTGAGGAACATGTGTTTTTTTAGCCAAATTTTGAGGTTTGCAAAGGATTCTGGGTAACAGAACCTGGTCCGAGCCCCGCAAGTCACCCCATCTTGGATTCCCCTAGGTCTCTAGTTTTCAGAAATGCACAGGTTTGGTAGGTTTCCCTAGGTGCCGGCTGAGCTAGAGGCCAAAATCTACAGGTAGGCACTTCGCAAAAAACACCTCTGTTTTCTTCCAAAAATTTGGATGTGTCCACGTTGCGCTTTGGGGCGTTTCCTGTCGCGGGCGCTAGGCCTACCAACACAAGTGAGGTATCATTTTTATCGGGAGACTAGGGGGAACGCTGGGTGGAAGGAAATTTGTGGCTCCTCTCAGATTCCAGAACTTTCTGCCACAGAAATGTGAGGAACGTGTGTTTTTTTAGCCAAATTTTGAGGTTTGCAAAGGATTCTGGGTAACAGAACCTGGTCCGAGCCCCGCAAGTCACCCCTCCTTAGATTCCCCTAGGTCTCTAGTTTTCAGAAATGCACAGGTTTGGTAGGTTTCCCTAGGTGCCGGCTGAGCTAGAGGCCAAAATCTACAGGTAGGCACTTCGCAAAAAACACCTCTGTTTTCTTCCAAAAATTTGGATGTGTCCACGTTGCGCTTTGGGGCATTCCCTGTCGCGGGCGCTAGGCCTACCCACACAAGTGAGGTATCATTTTTATCGGGAGACTAGGAGGAACGCTGGGTGGAAGGAAATTTGTGGCTCCTCTCAGATTCCAGAACTTTCTGCCACAGAAATGTGAGGAACATGTGTTTTTTTAGCCAAATTTTGAGGTTTGCACAGGATTCTGGGTAACAGAACCTGGTCCGAGCCCCGCAAGTCACCCCTCCTTAGATTCCCCTAGGTCTCTAGTTTTCAGGAATGTACAGGTTTGGTAGGTTTCCCTAGGTGCCGACTGAGCTAAAGGCCAAAATCTACAGGTAGGCACTTCGCAAAAAACACCTCTGTTTTCTTCCAAAAATTTGGATGTGTCCACGTTGCGCTTTGGGGCGTTTTCTGTCACGGGCGCTAGGCGTACCCACACAAGTGAGGTATCATTTTTATCGGGAGACTTGGGGGAACGCTGGGTGGAAGGACATTTGTGGCTCCTCTCAGATTCCAGAACTTTCTGCCACAGAAATGTGAGGAACATGTGTTTTTTTAGCCAAATTTTGAGGTTTGCAAAGGATTCTGGGTAACAGAACCTGGTCCGAGCCCCGCAAGTCACCCCATCTTGGATTCCCCTAGGTCTCTAGTTTTCAGAAATGCACAGGTTTGGTAGGTTTTCCTAAGTGCCGGCTGAGCTAGAGGCCAAAATCTACAGGTAGGCACTTCGCAAAAAACACCTCTGTTTTCTTCCAAAAATTTGGATGTGTCCACGTTGCGCTTTGGGGCGTTTTCTGTCGCGGGCGCTAGGCGTACCCACACAAGTGAGGTATCATTTTTATCGGGAGACTTGGGGGAACGCTCGGTGGAAGGACATTTGTGGCTCCTCTCAGATTCCAGAACTTTCTGCCACAGAAATGTGAGGAACATGTGTTTTTTTAGCCAAATTTTGAGGTTTGCAAAGGATTCTGGGTAACAGAACCTGGTCCGAGCCCCGCAAGTCACCCCTCCTTAGATTCCCCTAGGTCTCTAGTTTTCAGAAATGCACAGGTTTGGTAGGTTTCCCTAGGTGCCGGCTGAGCTAGAGGCCAAAATCTATAGGTAGGCACTTCGCAAAAAACACCTGTTTTCTTCCAAAAATTTGGATGTGTCCACGTTGCGCTTTGGGGCGTTCCCTGTCGCGGGCGCTAGGCCTAAACACACAAGTGAGGTATCATTTTTATCGGGAGACTAGGAGGAACGCTGGGTGGAAGGAAATTTGTGGCTCCTCTCAGATTCCAGAACTTTCTGCCACAGAAATGTGAGGAACATGTGTTTTTTTAGCCAAATTTTGAGGTTTGCACAGTATTCTGGGTAACAGAACCTGGTCCGAGCCCCGCAAGTCACCCCTCCTTAGATTCCCCTAGGTCTCTAGTTTTCAGGAATGCACAGGTTTGGTAGGTTTCCCTAGGTGCCGGCTGAGCTAAAGGCCAAAATCTACAGGTAGGCACTGCGCAAAAAACACCTCTGTTTTCTTCCAAAAATTTGGATGTGTCCACGTTGCGCTTTGGGGCGTTTTCTGTCACGGGCGCTAGGCGTACCCACACAAGTGAGGTATCATTTTTATCGGGAGACTTGAGGGAACGCTGGGTGGAAGGACATTTGTAGCTCCTCTCAGATTCCAGAACTTTCTGCCACAGAAATGTGAGGAACATGTGTTTTTTTAGCCAAATTTTAAGGTTTGCAAAGGATTCTGGGTAACAGAGCCTGGTCCGAGCCCCGCAAGTCACCCCATCTTGGATTCCCCTAGGTCTCTAGTTTTCAGAAATGCACAGGTTTGGTAGGTTTCCCTAGGTGCCGGCTGAGCTAGAGGACAAAATCTACAGGTAGGCACTTGGCAAAAAACACCTCTGTTTTCTTCCAAAAATTTGGATGTGTCCACGTTGCGCTTTGGGGCGTTTTCTGTCGCGGGCGCTAGGCGTACCCACACAAGTGAGGCATCATTTTTATCGGGAGACTTGGGGGAACGCTGGGTGGAAGGAAATTTGTGGCTCCTCTCAGATTGCAGAACTTTCTGCCACAGAAATGTGAGGAACATTTGTTTTTTTAGCCAAATTTTGAGGTTTGCAAAGGATTCTGGGTAACAGAACCTGGTCCGAGCCCCGCAAGTCACCCCTCCTTAGATTCCCCTAGGTCTCTAGTTTTCAGAAATGCACAGGTTTGGTAGGTTTCCCTAGGTGCCGGCTGAGCTAGAGGCCAAAATCTACAGGTAGGCACTTCGCAAAAAACACCTCTGTTTTCTTCCAAAAATTTGGATTTGTCCACGTTGCGCTTTGGGGCGTTCCCTGTCGCGGGCGCTAGGCCTACCCACACAAGTGAGGTATCGTTTTTATCGGGAGACTAGGAGGAACGCTGGGTGGAAGGAAATTTGTGGCTCCTCTCAGATTCCAGAAATTTCTGCCACTGAAATGTGAGGAACATGTGTTTTTTTAGCCAAATTTTGAGGTTTGCACAGGATTCTGGGTAACAGAACCTGGTCTGAGCCCTAAAAGTCACCTCTCCTTAGATTCCCCTAGGTCTCTAGTTTTCAGAAATGCACAGGTTTGCTAGGTTTCCCTAGGTGCCGGCTGAGCTAGAGGCCAAAATCTACAGGTAGGCACTTCGCAAAAAACACCTCTATTTTCTTCCAAAAATTTGGATGTGTCCACGTTGCGCTTTGGGGCATTTTCTGTCACGGGCGCTAGGCGTACCCACACAAGTGAGGTATCATTTTTATCAGGAGACTTGGGGGAACGCTGGGTGGAAGGACATTTGTGGCTCCTCTCAGATTCCAGAACTTTCTGCCACAGAAATGTGAGGAACATGTGTTTTTTTAGCCAAATTTTGAGGTTTGCAAAGGATTCTGGGAAACAGAACCTGGTCCGAGCCCCGCAAGTCACCCCATCTTGGATTCCCCTAAGTCTCTAGTTTTCAGAAATGCACAGGTTTGGTAGGTTTCCCTAGGTGCCGGCTGAGCTAGAGGCCAAAATCTACAGGTAGGCACTTCGCAAAAAACACCTCTGTTTTCTTCCAAAAATTTGGATGTGTCTACGTTGCGCTTTGGGGCGTTTCCTGTCGCGGGCGCTAGGCGTATCCACTCAAGTGAGGTATCATTTTTATCGGGAGACTAGGAGGAACGCTCGGTGGAAGGAAATTTGTGGCTCCTCTCAGATTCCAGAACTTTATGCCACAGAAATGTGAGGAACATGTGTTTTTTTAGCCAAATTTTGAGGTTTGCACAGGATTCTGGGTAACAGAACCTGGTCCGAGCCCCGCAAGTCACCCCTCCTTAGATTCCCCTAGGTCTCTAGTTTTCAGAAATGGACAGGTTTGCTAGGTTTCCCTAGGTGCCGGCTGAGCTAGAGGCCAAAATCTACAGGTAGGCACTTCGCAAAAAACACCTCTGTTTTCTTCCAAAAATTTGGATGTGTCCACGTTGCGCTTTGGGGCGTTTTCTCTCACGGGCGCTAGGCGTACCCACACAAGTGAGGTATCATTTTTATCGGGAGACTTGGGGAACGCTGGGTGGAAGGACATTTGTGGCTCCTCTCAGATTCCAGAACTTTCTGCCACAGAAATGTGAGGAACATGTGTTTTTTTAGCCAAATTTTGAGGTTTGCAAAGGATTCTGGGTAACAGAACCTGGTCCGAGCCCCGCAAGTCACCCCATCTTGGATTCCCCTAGGTCTCTAGTTTTCAGAAATGCACAGGTTTGGTAGGTTTCCCTAGGTGCCGGCTGAGCTAGAGGCCAAAATCTACAGGTAGGCACTTTGCAAAAAACACCTCTGTTTTCTTCCAAAAATTTGGATGTGTCCACGTTGCGCTTTGGGGCGTTTTCTGTCGCGGGTGCTAGGCGTACCCACACAAGTGAGGTATCATTTTTATCGGGAGACTTGGGGGAAGGCTGGGTGGAAAGAAATTTGTGGCTCCTCTCAGATTCCAGAACTTTCTGCCACAGAAATGTGAGGAACATGTGTTTTTTTAGCCAAATTTTGAGGTTTGCAAAGGATTCTGGGTAACGGAACCTGGTCCGAGCCCCGCAAGTCACCCCATCTTGGATTCCCCTAGGTCTCTAGTTTTCAGAAATGCACAGGTTTGGTACGTTTCCCTAGGTGCCGGCTGAGCTAGAGGCCAAAATCTACAGGTAGGCACTTCGCAAAAAACACCTCTGTTTTCTTCCAAAAATTTGGATGGGTCCACGTTGCGCTTTGGGGCGTTTTCTGTCGCGGGCGCTAGGCGTACCCACACAAGTGAGGTATCATTTTTTTCGGGAGACTTGGGGGAACGCTGGGTGGAAGGAAATTTGTGGCTCCTCTCAGATTCCAGAACTTTCTGCCACAGAAATGTGAGGAACATGTGTTTTTTTAGCCAAATTTTGAGGTTTGCAAAGGATTCTGGGTAACAGAACCTGGTCCGAGCCCCGCAAGTCACCCCTCCTGAGATTCCCCTAGGTCTCTAGTTTTCAGAAATGCACAGGTTTGCTAGGTTTCCCTAGGTGCCGGCTGAGCTAGAGGCCAAAATCTACAGGTAGGCACTTCGCAAAAAACACCTCTGTTTTCTTCCAAAAATTTGGATGTGTCCACGTTGCGCTTTGGGGCGTTTCCTGTCGCGGGCGCTAGGCGTATCCACACAAGTGAGGTATCATTTTTATCGGGAGACTAGGAGGAACGCTGGGTGGAAGGAAATTTGTGGCTCCTCTCAGATTCCAGAACTTTATGCCACAGAAATGTGAGGGACATGTGTTTTTTTAGCCAAATTTTGAGGTTTGCACAGGATTCTGGGTAACAGAACCTGGTCCGAGCCCCGCAAGTCACCCCTCCTTAGATTCCCCTAGGTCTCTAGTTTTCAGAAATGCACAGGTTTGCTAGGTTACCCTAGGTGCCGGCTGAGCTAGAGGCCAAAATCTACAGGTAGGCACTTCGCAAAAAACACCTCTGTTTTCTTCCAAAAATTTGGATGTGTCCACGTTGCGCTTTGGGGCGTTTTCTCTCACGGGCGCTAGGCGTACCCACACAAGTGAGGTATCATTTTTATCGGGAGACTTGGGGGAACGCTGGGTGGAAGGACATTTGTGGCTCCTCTCAGATTCCAGAACTTTCTGCCACAGAAATGTGAGGAACATGTGTTTTTTTAGCCAAATTTTGAGGTTTGCAAAGGATTCTGGGTAACAGAACCTGGTCCGAGCCCCGCAAGTCACCCCTCCTGAGATTCCCCTAGGTCTCTAGTTTTCAGAAATGCACAGGTTTGGTAGGTTTCCCTAGGTGCCGGCTGAGCTAGAGGCCAAAATCTACAGGTAGGCACTTCGCAAAAAACACCTCTGTTTTCTTCCAAAAATTTGGATGTCTCCACGTTGCGCTTTGGGGCGTTCCCTGTCGCGGGCCCTAGGCCTACCCACACAAGTGAGGTATCATTTTTATCGGGAGACTAGGAGGAACGCTGGGTGGAAGGAAATTTGTGGCTCCTCTCAGATTCCAGAACTTTCTGCCACAGAAATGTGAGGAACATTTGTTTTTTTAGCCAAATTTTGAGGTTTGCACAGGATTCTGGGTAACAGAACCTGATCCGAGCCCCGCAAGTCACCCCTCCTTAGATTCCCCTAGGTCTCTAGTTTTCAGAAATGCACAGGTTTGGTAGGTTTCCCTAGGTGCCGGCTGAGCTAGAGGCCAAAATCTACAGGTAGGCACTTCGCAAAAAACACCTCTGTTTTCTTCCAAAAATTTGGATGTGTCCACGTTGCGCTTTGGGGCGTTCCCTGTCGCGGGCGCTAGGCCTACCCACACAAGTGAGGTATCATTTTTATCTGGAGACTAGGAGGAACGCTGGGTGGAAGGACATTTGTGGCTCCTCTCAGATTCCAGAACTTTCTGCCACAGAAATGTGAGGAACATGTGTTTTTTTAGCCAAATTTTGAGGTTTGCACAGGATTCTGGGTAACAGAACCTGGTCCGAGCCCCGCAAGTCACCCCTCCTTAGATTCCCCTAGGTCTCTAGTTTTCAGGAATGCACAGGTTTGGTAGGTTTCCGTAGGTGCCGGCTGAGCTAAAGGCCAAAATCTACAGGTAGGAACTTCGCAAAAAACACCTTTGTTTTCTTCCAAAAATGTGGATGTGTCCACGTTGCGCTTTGGGGCGTTTTCTGTCACGGGCGCTAGGCGTACCCACACAAGTGAGGTATCATTTTTATCGGGAGACTTGGGGGAACGCTGGGTGGAAGGACATTTGTGGCTCCTCTCAGATTCCAGAACTTTCTGCCACAGAAATGTGAGGAACATGTGTTTTTTTAGCCAAATTTTGAGATTTGCAAAGGATTCTGGGTAACAGAACCTGGTCCGAGCCCCGCAAGTCACCCCATCTTTGATTCCCCTAGGTCTCTAGTTTTCAGAAATGCACAGGTTTGGTAGGTTTCCCTAGGTGCCGGCTGAGCTAGAGGCCAAAATCTACAGGTAGGCACTTCGCAAAAAACACCTCTGTTTTCTTCCAAAAATTTGGATGTGTCCACGTTGCGCTTTGGGGCGTTTTCTGTCGCGGGCGCTAGGCCTATCCACACAAGTGAGGTATCATTTTTATCGGGAGACTAGGAGGAATGCTGGGTGGAAGGACATTTGTGGCTCCTCTCAGATTCCAGAACTTTCTGCCACAGAAATGTGAGGAACATGTGTTTTTTTAGCCAAATTTTGAGGTTTGCACAGGATTCTGGGTAACAGAACCTGGTCTGAGCCCTGCAAGTCACCCCTCCTTAGATTCCCCTAGGTCTCTAGTTTTCAGAAATGCACAGGTTTGCTAGGTTTCCCTAGGTGCCGGCTGAGCTAGAGGCCAAAATCTACAGGTAGGCACTTCGCAAAAAACACCTCTATTTTCTTCCAAAAATTTGGATGTGTCCACGTTGCGCTTTGGGGCGTTTTCTGTCACGGGCGCTAGGCGTACCCACACAAGTGAGGTATCATTTTTATCAGGAGACTTGGGGGAACGCTGGGTGGAAGGACATTTGTGGCTCCTCTCAGATTCCAGAACTTTCTGCCACAGAAATGTGAGGAACATGTGTTTTTTTAGCCAAATTTTGAGGTTTGCAAAGGATTCTGGGAAACAGAACCTGGTCCGAGCCCCGCAAGTCACCCCATCTTGGATTCCCCTAGGTCTCTAGTTTTCAGAAATGCACAGGTTTGGTAGGTTTCCCTAGGTGCCGGCTGAGCTAGAGGCCAAAATCTACAGGTAGGCACTTCGCAAAAAACACCTCTGTTTTCTTCCAAAAATTTGGATGTGTCCACGTTGCGCTTTGGGGCGTTTCCTGTCGCGGGCGCTAGGCGTATCCACACAAGTGAGGTATCATTTTTATCGGGAGACTAGGAGGAACGCTGGGTGGAAGGAAATTTGTGGCTCCTCTCAGATTCCAGAACTTTATGCCACAGAAATGTGAGGAACATGTGTTTTTTTAGCCAAATTTTGAGGTTTGCACAGGATTCTGGGTAACAGAACCTGGTCCGAGCCCCGCAAGTCACCCCTCCTTAGATTCCCCTAGGTCTCTAGTTTTCAGAAATGCACAGGTTTGCTAGGTTTCCCTAGGTGCCGGCTGAGCTAGAGGCCAAAATCTACAGGTAGGCACTTAGCAAAAAACACCTCTGTTTTCTTCCAAAAATTTGGATGTGTCCACGTTGAGCTTTGGGGCGTTTTCTGTCACGGGCGCTAGGCGTACCCACACAAGTGAGGTATCATTTTTATCGGGAGACTTGGGGGAACGCTGGGTGGAAGGACATTTGTGGCTCCTCTCAGATTCCAGAACTTTCTGCCACAGAAATGTGAGGAACATGTGTTTTTTTAGCCAAATTTTGAGGTTTGCAAAGGATTCTGGGTAACAGAACCTGGTCCGAGCCCCGCAAGTCACCCCATCTTGGATTCCCCTAGGTCTCTAGTTTTCAGAAATGCACAGGTTTGGTAGGTTTCCCTAGGTGCCGGCTGAGCTAGAGGCCAAAATCTACAGGTAGGCACTTCGCAAAAAACACCTCTGTTTTCTTCCAAAAATTTGGATGTGTTCACGTTGCGCTTTGGGGCGTTTTCTGTCGCGGGCGCTAGGCGTACCCACACAAGTGAGGTATCATTTTTATCGGGAGACTTGGGGGAAGGCTGGGTGGAAAGAAATTTGTGGCTCCTCTCAGATTCCAGAACTTTCTGCCACAGAAATGTGAGGAACATGTGTTTTTTTAGCCAAATTTTGAGGTTTGCAAAGGATTCTGGGTAACAGAACCCGGTCCGAGCCCCGCAAGTCACCCCATTTTGGATTCCCCTAGGTCTCTAGTTTTCAGAAATGCACAGGTTTGGTAGGTTTCCCTAGGTGCCGGCTGAGCTAGAGGCCAAAATCTACAGGTAGGCACTTCGCAAAAAACACCTGTTTTCTTCCAAAAATTTGGATGGGTCCAAGTTGCGCTTTGGGGCGTTTTCTGTCGCGGGCGCTAGGCGTACCCACACAAGTGAGGTATCATTTTTATCGGGAGACTTGGGGGAACGCTGGGTGGAAGGAAATTTGTGGCTCCTCTCAGATTCCAGAACTTTCTGCCACAGAAATGTGAGGAACATGTGTTTTTTTAGCCAAATTTTGAGGTTTGCAAAGGATTCTGGGTAACAGAACCTGGTCCGAGCCCCGCAAGTCACCCATCCTGAGATTCCCCTAGGTCTCTAGTTTTCAGAAATGCACAGGTTTGGTAGGTTTCCCTAGGTGCCGGCTGAGCTAGAGGCCAAAATCTACAGGTAGGCACTTCGCAAAAAACACCTCTGTTTTCTTCCAAAAATTTGGATGTGTCCACGTTGCGCTTTGGGGCGTTCCCTGTCGCGGGCGCTAGGCCTACCCACACAAGTGAGGTATCATTTTTATCTGGAGACTAGGAGGAACGCTGGGTGGAAGGACATTTGTGGCTCCTCTCAGATTCCAGAACTTTCTGCCACAGAAATGTGAGGAACATGTGTTTTTTTAGCCAAATTTTGAGGTTTGCACAGGATTCTGGGTAACAGAACCTGGTCCGAGCCCCGCAAGTCACCCCTCCTTAGATTCCCCTAGGTCTCTAGTTTTCAGGAATGCACAGGTTTGGTAGGTTTCCCTAGGTGCCGGCTGAGCTAAAGGCCAAAATCTACAGGTAGGCACTGCGCAAAAAACACCTCTGTTTTCTTCCAAAAATTTGGATGTGTCCACGTTGCGCTTTGGGGCGTTTTCTGTCACGGGCGCTAGGCGTACCCACACAAGTGAGGTATCATTTTTATCGGGAGACTTGGGGGAACGCTGGGTGGAAGGACATTTGTAGCTCCTCTCAGATTCCAGAACTTTCTGCCACAGAAATGTGAGGAACATGTGTTTTTTTAGCCAAATTTTGAGGTTTGCAAAGGATTCTGGGTAACAGAGCCTGGTCCGAGCCCCGCAAGTCACCCCATCTTGGATTCCCCTAGGTCTCTAGTTTTCAGAAATGCACAGGTTTGGTAGGTTTCCCTAGGTGCCGGCTGAGCTAGAGGACAAAAACTACAGGTAGGCACTTGGCAAAAAACACCTCTGTTTTCTTCCAAAAATTTGGATGTGTCCACGTTGCGCTTTGGGGCGTTTTCTGTCGCGGGCGCTAGGCGTACCCACACAAGTGAGGTATCATTTTTATCGGGAGACTTGGGGGAACGCTGGGTGGAAGGAAATTTGTGGCTCCTCTCAGATTGCAGAACTTTCTGCCACAGAAATGTGAGGAACATTTGTTTTTTTAGCCAAATTTTGAGGTTTGCAAAGGATTCTGGGTAACAGAACCTGGTCCGAGCCCCGCAAGTCACACCTCCTTAGATTCCCCTAGGTCTCTAGTTTTCAGAAATGCACAGGTTTGGTAGGTTTCCCTAGGTGCCGGCTGAGCTAGAGGCCAAAATCTACAGGTAGGCACTTCGCAAAAAACACCTCTGTTTTCTTCCAAAAATTTGGATGTGTCCACGTTGCGCTTTGGGGCGTTTCCTGTCGCGGGCGCTAGGCGTATCCACACAAGTGAGGTATCATTTTTATCGGGAGACTAGGAGGAACGCTGGGTGGAAGGAAATTTGTGGCTCCTCTCAGATTCCAGAACTTTATGCCACAGAAATGTGAGGAACATGTGTTTTTTTAGCCAAATTTTGAGGTTTGCACAGGATTCTGGGTAACAGAACCTGGTCCGAGCCCCGCAAGTCACCCCTCCTTAGATTCCCCTAGGTCTCTAGTTTTCAGAAATGCACAGGTTTGGTAGGTTTCCCTAGGTGCCGGCTGAGCTAGAGGCCAAAATCTACAGGTAGGCACTTCGCAAAAAACACCTCTGTTTTCTTCCAAAAATTTGGATGTGTCCACGTTGAGCTTTGGGGCGTTTTCTGTCACGGGCGCTAGGCGTACCCACACAAGTGAGGTATCATTTTTATCGGGAGACTTGGGGGAACGCTGGGTGGAAGGACATTTGTGGCTCCTCTCAGATTCCAGAACTTTCTGCCACAGAAATGTGAGGAACATGTGTTTTTTTAGCCAAATTTTGAGGTTTGCAAAGGATTCTGGGTAACAGAGCCTGGTCCGAGCCCCGCAAGTCACCCCATCTTGGATTCCCCTAGGTCTCTAGTTTTCAGAAATGCACAGGTTTGGTAGGTTTCCCTAGGTGCCGGCTGAGCTAGAGGCCAAAATCTACAGGTAGGCACTTCGCAAAAAACACCTCTGTTTTCTTCCAAAAATTTGGATGTCTCCACGTTGCGCTTTGGGGCGTTCCCTGTCGCGGGCGCTAGGCCTACCCACACAAGTGAGGTATCATTTTTATCGGGAGACTAGGAGGAACGCTGGGTGGAAGGAAATTTGTGGCTCCTCTCAGATTCCAGAACTTTCTGCCACAGAAATGTGAGGAACATGTGTTTTTTTAGCCAAATTTTGAGGTTTGCACAGGATTCTGGGTAACAGAACCTGGTCTGAGCCCTGCAAGTCACCCCTCCTTAGATTCCCCTAGGTCTCTAGTTTTCAGAAATGCACAGGTTTGCTAGGTTTCCCTAGGTGCCGGCTGAGCTAGAGGCCAAAATCTACAGGTAGGCACTTCGCAAAAAACACCTGTTTTCTTCCAAAAATTTGGATGGGTCCAAGTTGCGCTTTGGGGCGTTTTCTGTCGCGGGCGCTAGGCGTACCCACACAAGTGAGGTATCATTTTTATCGGGAGACTTGGGGGAACGCTGGGTGGAAGGAAATTTGTGGCTCCTCTCAGATTCCAGAACTTTCTGCCACAGAAATGTGAGGAACATGTGTTTTTTTAGCCAAATTTTGAGGTTTGCAAAGGATTCTGGGTAACAGAACCTGGTCCGAGCCCCGCAAGTCACCCATCCTTAGATTCACCTAGGTCTCTAGTTTTCAGAAATGCACAGGTTTGGTAGGTTTCCCTAGGTGCCGGCTGAGCTAGAGGCCAAAATCTACAGGTAGGCACTTCGCAAAAAACACCTCTGTTTTCTTCCAAAAATTTGGATGTGTCCACGTTGCGCTTTGGGGCGTTTCCTGTCGCGGGCGCTAGGCGTATCCACACAAGTGAGGTATCATTTTTATCGGGAGACTAGGAGGAACGCTGGGTGGAAGGAAATTTGTGGCTCCTCTCAGATTCCAGAACTTTATGCCACAGAAATGTGAGGAACATGTGTTTTTTTAGCCAAATTTTGAGGTTTGCACAGGATTCTGGGTAACAGAACCTGGTCCGAGCCCCGCAAGTCACCCCTCCTTAGATTCCCCTAGGTCTCTAGTTTTCAGAAATGCACAGGTTTGCTAGGTTTCCCTAGGTGCCGGCTGAGCTAGAGGCCAAAATCTACAGGTAGGCACTTAGCAAAAAACACCTCTGTTTTCTTCCAAAAATTTGGATGTGTCCACGTTGAGCTTTGGGGCGTTTTCTGTCACGGGCGCTAGGCGTACCCACACAAGTGAGGTATCATTTTTATCGGGAGACTTGGGGGAACGCTGGGTGGAAGGACATTTGTGGCTCCTCTCAGATTCCAGAACTTTCTGCCACAGAAATGTGAGGAACATGTGTTTTTTTAGCCAAATTTTGAGGTTTGCAAAGGATTCTGGGTAACAGAACCTGGTCCGAGCCCCGCAAGTCACCCCATCTTGGATTCCCCTAGGTCTCTAGTTTTCAGAAATGCACAGGTTTGGTAGGTTTCCCTAGGTGCCGGCTGAGCTAGAGGCCAAAATCTACAGGTAGGCACTTCGCAAAAAACACCTCTGTTTTCTTCCAAAAATTTGGATGTCTCCACGTTGCGCTTTGGGGCGTTCCCTGTCGCGGGCGCTAGGCCTACCCACACAAGTGAGGTATCATTTTTATCGGGAGACTAGGAGGAACGCTGGGTGGAAGGAAATTTGTGGCTCCTCTCAGATTCCAGAACTTTCTGCCACAGAAATTTGAGGAACATTTGTTTTTTTAGCCAAATTTTGAGGTTTGCACAGGATTCTGGGTAACAGAACCTGGTCCGAGCCCCGCAAGTCACCCCTCCTTAGATTCCCCTATGTCTCTAGTTTTCAGAAATGCACAGGATTGGTAGGTTTCCCTAGGTGCCGGCTGAGCTAAAGGCCAAAATCTACAGGTAGGCACTTCGCAAAAAATACCTCTGTTTTCTTCCAAAAATTTGGATGTGTCCACGTTGCGCTATGGGGCGTTTTCTGTCACGGGCGCTAGGCGTACCCACACAAGTGAGGTATCATTTATATCGGGAGACTTGGGGGAACGCTGGGTGGAAGGACATTTGTGGCTCCTCTCAGATTCCAGAACTTTCTGCCACAGAAATGTGAGGAACATGTGTTTTTTTAGCCAAATTTTGAGGTTTGCAAAGGATTCTGGGTAACAGAACCTGGTCCGAGCCCCGCAAGTCACCCCTCCTTAGATTCCCCTAGGTCTCTAGTTTTCAGAAATGCACAGGTTTGGTAGGTTTCCCTAGGTGCCGGCTGAGCTAAAGGCCAAAATCTACAGGTAGGCACTTCGCAAAAAACACCTCTGTTTTCTTCCAAAAATTTGGATGTGTCCACGTTGCGCTTTGGGGCGTTTTCTGTCACGGGCGCTAGGCGTACCCACACAAGTGAGGTATCATTTTTATCGGGAGACTTGGGGGAACGCTGGGTGGAAGGACATTTGTGGCTCCTCTCAGATTCCAGAACTTTCTGCCACAGAAATGTGAGGAACATGTGTTTTTTTAGCAAAATTTTGAGGTTTGCAAAGGATTCTGGGAAACAGAACCTGGTCCGAGCCCCGCAAGTCACCCCATCTTGGATTCCCCTAGGTCTCTAGTTTTCAGAAATGCACAGGTTTGGTAGGTTTCCCTAGGTGCCGGCTGAGCTAGAGGCCAAAATCTACAGGTAGGCACTTCGCAAAAAACACCTCTGTTTTCTTCCAAAAATTTGGATGTGTCTACGTTGCGCTTTGGGGCGTTTCCTGTCGCGGGCGCTAGGCGTATCCACACAAGTGAGGTATCATTTTTATCGGGAGACTAGGAGGAACGCTGGGTGGAAGGAAATTTGTGGCTCCTCTCAGATTCCAGAACTTTATGCCACAGAAATGTGAGGAACATGTGTTTTTTTAGCCAAATTTTGAGGTTTGCACAGGATTCTGGGTAACAGAACCTGGTCCGAGCCCCGCAAGTCACCCCTCCTTAGATTCCCCTAGGTCTCTAGTTTTCAGAAATGCACAGGTTTGCTAGGTTTCCCTAGGTGCCGGCTGAGCTAGAGGCCAAAATCTACAGGTAGGCACTTAGCAAAAAACACCTCTGTTTTCTTCCAAAAATTTGGATGTGTCCACGTTGAGCTTTGGGGCGTTTTCTGTCACGGGCGCTAGGCGTACCCACACAAGTGAGGTATCATTTTTATCGGGAGACTTGGGGGAACGCTGGGTGGAAGGACATTTGTGGCTCCTCTCAGATTCCAGAACTTTCTGCCACAGAAATGTGAGGAACATGTGTTTTTTTAGCCAAATTTTGAGGTTTGCAAAGGATTCTGGGTAACAGAACCTGGTCCGAGCCCCGCAAGTCACCCCATCTTGGATTCCCCTAGGTCTCTAGTTTTCAGAAATGCACAGGTTTGGTAGGTTTCCCTAGGTGCCGGCTGAGCTAGAGGCCAAAATCTACAGGTAGGCACTTCGCAAAAAACACCTCTGTTTTCTTCCAAAAATTTGGATGTGTTCACGTTGCGCTTTGGGGCGTTTTCTGTCGCGGGCGCTAGGCGTACCCACACAAGTGAGGTATCATTTTTATCGGGAGACTTGGGGGAAGGCTGGGTGGAAAGAAATTTGTGGCTCCTCTCAGATTCCAGAACTTTCTGCCACAGAAATGTGAGGAACATGTGTTTTTTTAGCCAAATTTTGAGGTTTGCAAAGGATTCTGGGTAACAGAACCCGGTCCGAGCCCCGCAAGTCACCCCATTTTGGATTCCCCTAGGTCTCTAGTTTTCAGAAATGCACAGGTTTGGTAGGTTTCCCTAGGTGCCGGCTGAGCTAGAGGCCAAAATCTACAGGTAGGCACTTCGCAAAAAACACCTGTTTTCTTCCAAAAATTTGGATGGGTCCAAGTTGCGCTTTGGGGCGTTTTCTGTCGCGGGCGCTAGGCGTACCCACACAAGTGAGGTATCATTTTTATCGGGAGACTTGGGGGAACGCTGGGTGGAAGGAAATTTGTGGCTCCTCTCAGATTCCAGAACTTTCTGCCACAGAAATGTGAGGAACATGTGTTTTTTTAGCCAAATTTTGAGGTTTGCAAAGGATTCTGGGTAACAGAACCTGGTCCGAGCCCCGCAAGTCACCCCTCCTGAGATTCCCCTAGGTCTCTAGTTTTCAGAAATGCACAGGTTTGCTAGGTTTCTCTAGGTGCCGGCTGAGCTAGAGGCCAAAATCTACAGGTAGGCACTTCGCAAAAAACACCTCTGTTTTCTTCCAAAAATTTGGATGTGTCCACGTTGCGCTTTGGGGCGTTTCCTGTCGCGGGCGCTAGGCGTATCCACACAAGTGAGGTATCATTTTTATCGGGAGACTAGGAGGAACGCTGGGTGGAAGGAAATTTGTGGCTCCTCTCAGATTCCAGAACTTTATGCCACAGAAATGTGAGGGACATGTGTTTTTTTAGCCAAATTTTGAGGTTTGCACAGGATTCTGGGTAACAGAACCTGGTCCGAGCCCCGCAAGTCACCCCTCCTTAGATTCCCCTAGGTCTCTAGTTTTCAGAAATGCACAGGTTTGGTAGGTTTCCCTAGGTGCCGGCTGAGCTAGAGGCCAAAATCTACAGGTAGGCACTTCGCAAAAAACACCTCTGTTTTCTTCCAAAAATTTTGATGTGTCCACGTTGCGCTTTGGGGCGTTTCCTGTCGCGGGCGCTAGGCGTATCCACACAAGTGAAGTATCATTTTTATCGGGAGACTAGGAGGAACGCTGGGTGGAAGGAAATTTGTGGCTCCTCTCAGATTCCAGAACTTTATGCCACAGAAATGTGAGGAACATGTGTTTTTTTAGCCAAATTTTGAGGTTTGCACAGGATTCTGGGTAACAGAACCTGGTCCGAGCCCCGCAAGTCACCCCTCCTTAGATTCCCCTAGGTCTCTAGTTTTCAGAAATGCACAGGTTTGCTAGGTTTCCCTAGGTGCCGGCTGAGCTAGAGGCCAAAATCTACAGGTAGGCACTTAGCAAAAAACACCTCTGTTTTCTTCCAAAAATTTGGATGTGTCCACGTTGAGCTTTGGGGCGTTTTCTGTCACGGGCGCTAGGCGTACCCACACAAGTGAGGTATCATTTTTATCGGGAGACTTGGGGGAACGCTGGGTGGAAGGACATTTGTGGCTCCTCTCAGATTCCAGAACTTTCTGCCACAGAAATGTGAGGAACATGTGTTTTTTTAGCCAAATTTTGAGGTTTGCAAAGGATTCTGGGTAACAGAACCTGGTCCGAGCCCCGCAAGTCACCCCATCTTGGATTCCCCTAGGTCTCTAGTTTTCAGAAATGCACAGGTTTGGTAGGTTTCCCTAGGTGCCGGCTGAGCTAGAGACCAAAATCTACAGGTAGGCACTTCGCAAAAAACACCTCTGTTTTCTTCCAAAAATTTGGATGTCTCCACGTTGCGCTTTGGGGCGTTCCCTGTCGCGGGCGCTAGGCCTACCCACACAAGTGAGGTATCATTTTTATCGGGAGACTAGGAGGAACGCTGGGTGGAAGGAAATTTGTGGCTCCTCTCAGATTCCAGAACTTTCTGCCACAGAAATTTGAGGAACATTTGTTTTTTTAGCCAAATTTTGAGGTTTGCACAGGATTCTGGGTAACAGAACCTGGTCCGAGCCCCGCAAGTCACCCCTCCTTAGATTCCCCTATGTCTCTAGTTTTCAGAAATGCACAGGATTGGTAGGTTTCCCTAGGTGCCGGCTGAGCTAAAGGCCAAAATCTACAGGTAGGCACTTCGCAAAAAATACCTCTGTTTTCTTCCAAAAATTTGGATGTGTCCACGTTGCGCTATGGGGCGTTTTCTGTCACGGGCGCTAGGCGTACCCACACAAGTGAGGTATCATTTATATCGGGAGACTTGGGGGAACGCTGGGTGGAAGGACATTTGTGGCTCCTCTCAGATTCCAGAACTTTCTGCCACAGAAATGTGAGGAACATGTGTTTTTTTAGCCAAATTTTGAGGTTTGCAAAGGATTCTGGGTAACAGAACCTGGTCCGAGCCCCGCAAGTCACCCCTCCTTAGATTCCCCTAGGTCTCTAGTTTTCAGAAATGCACAGGTTTGGTAGGTTTCCCTAGGTGCCGGCTGAGCTAAAGGCCAAAATCTACAGGTAGGCACTTCGCAAAAAACACCTCTGTTTTCTTCCAAAAATTTGGATGTGTCCACGTTGCGCTTTGGGGCGTTTTCTGTCATGGGCGCTAGGCGTACCCACACAAGTGAGGTATCATTTTTATCGGGAGACTTGGGGGAACGCTGGGTGGAAGGACATTTGTGGCTCCTCTCAGATTCCAGAACTTTCTGCCACAGAAATGTGAGGAACATGTGTTTTTTAGCCAAATTTTGAGGTTTGCAAAGGATTCTGGGTAACAGAACCTGGTCCGAGCCCCGCAAGTCACCCCATCTTGGATTCCCCTAGGTCTCTAGTTTTTAGAAATGCACAGGTTTGGTAGGTTTCCCTAGGTGCCGGCTGAGCTAGAGGCCAAAATCTACAGGTAGGCACTTAGCAAAAAACACCTCTGTTTTCTTCAAAAAATTTGGATGTGTCCACGTTGAGCTTTGGGGCGTTTTCTGTCACGGGCGCTAGGCGTACCCACACAAGTGAGGTATCATTTTTATCGGGAGACTTGGGGGAACGCTGGGTGGAAGGACATTTGTGGCTCCTCTCAGATTCCAGAACTTTCTGCCACAGAAATGTGAGGAACATGTGTTTTTTTAGCCAAATTTTGAGGTTTGCAAAGGATTCTGGGTAACAGAACCTGGTCCGAGCCCCGCAAGTCACCCCATCTTGGATTCCCCTAGGTCTCTAGTTTTCAGAAATGCACAGGTTTGGTAGGTTTCCCTAGGTGCCGGCTGAGCTAGAGGCCAAAATCTACAGGTAGGCACTTCGCAAAAAACACCTCTGTTTTCTTCCAAAAATTTGGATGTGTCCACGTTGCGCTTTGGGGCGTTTTCTGTCGCGGGCGCTAGGCGTACCCACACAAGTGAGGTATCATTTTTATCGGGAGACTTGGGGGAAGGCTGGGTGGAAAGAAATTTGTGGCTCCTCTCAGATTCCAGAACTTTCTGCCACAGAAATGTGAGGAACATGTGTTTTTTTAGCCAAATTTTGAGGTTTGCAAAGGATTCTGGGTAACAGAACCCGGTCCGAGCCCCGCAAGTCACCCCATTTTGGATTCCCCTAGGTCTCTAGTTTTCAGAAATGCACAGGTTTGGTAGGTTTCCCTAGGTGCCGGCTGAGCTAGAGGCCAAAATCTACAGGTAGGCACTTCGCAAAAAACACCTGTTTTCTTCCAAAAATTTGGATGGGTCCAAGTTGCGCTTTGGGGCGTTTTCTGTCGCGGGCGCTAGGCGTACCCACACAAGTGAGGTATCATTTTTATCGGGAGACTTGGGGGAACGCTGGGTGGAAGGAAATTTGTGGCTCCTCTCAGATTCCAGAACTTTCTGCCACAGAAATGTGAGGAACATGTGTTTTTTTAGCCAAATTTTGAGGTTTGCAAAGGATTCTGGGTAACAGAACCTGGTCCGAGCCCCGCAAGTCACCCATCCTGAGATTCCCCTAGGTCTCTAGTTTTCAGAAATGCACAGGTTTGGTAGGTTTCCCTAGGTGCCGGCTGAGCTAGAGGCCAAAATCTACAGGTAGGCACTTCGCAAAAAACACCTCTGTTTTCTTCCAAAAATTTGGATGTGTCCACGTTGCGCTTTGGGGCGTTCCCTGTCGCGGGCGCTAGGCCTACCCACACAAGTGAGGTATCATTTTTATCTGGAGACTAGGAGGAACGCTGGGTGGAAGGACATTTGTGGCTCCTCTCAGATTCCAGAACTTTCTGCCACAGAAATGTGAGGAACATGTGTTTTTTTAGCCAAATTTTGAGGTTTGCACAGGATTCTGGGTAACAGAACCAGGTCCGAGCCCCGCAAGTCACCCCTCCTTAGATTCCCCTAGGTCTCTAGTTTTCAGGAATGCACAGGTTTGGTAGGTTTCCCTAGGTGCCGGCTGAGCTAAAGGCCAAAATCTACAGGTAGGCACTGCGCAAAAAACACCTCTGTTTTCTTCCAAAAATTTGGATGTGTCCACGTTGCGCTTTGGGGCGTTTTCTGTCACGGGCGCTAGGCGTACCCACACAAGTGAGGTATCATTTTTATCGGGAGACTTGGGGGAACGCTGGGTGGAAGGACATTTGTAGCTCCTCTCAGATTCCAGAACTTTCTGCCACAGAAATGTGAGGAACATGTGTTTTTTTAGCCAAATTTTGAGGTTTGCAAAGGATTCTGGGTAACAGAGCCTGGTCCGAGCCCCGCAAGTCACCCCATCTTGGATTCCCCTAGGTCTCTAGTTTTCAGAAATGCACAGGTTTGGTAGGTTTCCCTAGGTGCCGGCTGAGCTAGAGGACAAAATCTACAGGTAGGCACTTGGCAAAAAACACCTCTGTTTTCTTCCAAAAATTTGGATGTGTCCACGTTGCGCTTTGGGGCGTTTTCTGTCGCGGGCGCTAGGCGTACCCACACAAGTGAGGTATCATTTTTATCGGGAGACTTGGGGGAACGCTGGGTGGAAGGAAATTTGTGGCTCCTCTCAGATTGCAGAACTTTCTGCCACAGAAATGTGAGGAACATTTGTTTTTTTAGCCAAATTTTGAGGTTTGCAAAGGATTCTGGGTAACAGAACCTGGTCCGAGCCCCGCAAGTCACGCCTCCTTAGATTCCCCTAGGTCTCTAGTTTTTAGAAATGCACAGGTTTGGTAGGTTTCCCTAGGTGCCGGCTGAGCTAGAGGCCAAAATCTACAGGTAGGCACTTCGCAAAAAACACCTCTGTTTTCTTCCAAAAATTTGGATTTGTCCACGTTGCGCTTTGGGGCGTTCCCTGTCGCGGGCGCTAGGCCTACCCACACAAGTGAGGTATCATTTTTATCGGGAGACTAGGAGGAACGCTGGGTGGAAGGAAATTTGTGGCTCCTCTCAGATTCCAGAACTTTCTGCCACAGAAATGTGAGGAACATGTGTTTTTTTAGCCAAATTTTGAGGTTTGCACAGGATTCTGGGTAACAGAACCTGGTCTGAGCCCTGCAAGTCACCTCTCCTTAGATTCACCTAGGTCTCTAGTTTTCAGAAATGCACAGGTTTGGTAGGTTTCCCTAGGTGCCGGCTGAGCTGGAGGCCAAAATCTACAGGTAGGCACTTCGCAAAAAACACCTCTGTTTTCTTCCAAAAATTTGGATGTGTCCACGTTGCGCTTTGGGGCGTTTCCTGTCGCGGGCGCTAGGCGTATCCACACAAGTGAAGTATCATTTTTATCGGGAGACTAGGAGGAACGCTGGGTGGAAGGAAATTTGTGGCTCCTCTCAGATTCCAGAACTTTATGCCACAGAAATGTGAGGAACATGTGTTTTTTTAGCCAAATTTTGAGGTTTGCACAGGATTCTGGGTAACAGAACCTGGTCCGAGCCCCGCAAGTCACCCCTCCTTAGATTCCCCTAGGTCTCTAGTTTTCAGAAATGCACAGGTTTGCTAGGTTTCCCTAGGTGCCGGCTGAGCTAGAGGCCAAAATCTACAGGTAGGCACTTAGCAAAAAACACCTCTGTTTTCTTCCAAAAATTTGGATGTGTCCACGTTGAGCTTTGGGGCGTTTTCTGTCACGGGCGCTAGGCGTACCCACACAAGTGAGGTATCATTTTTATCGGGAGACTTGGGGGAACGCTGGGTGGAAGGACATTTGTGGCTCCTCTCAGATTCCAGAACTTTCTGCCACAGAAATGTGAGGAACATGTGTTTTTTTAGCCAAATTTTGAGGTTTGCAAAGGATTCTGGGTAACAGAACCTGGTCCGAGCCCCGCAAGTCACCCCATCTTGGATTCCCCTAGGTCTCTAGTTTTCAGAAATGCACAGGTTTGGTAGGTTTCCCTAGGTGCCGGCTGAGCTAGAGACCAAAATCTACAGGTAGGCACTTCGCAAAAAACACCTCTGTTTTCTTCCAAAAATTTGGATGTCTCCACGTTGCGCTTTGGGGCGTTCCCTGTCGCGGGCGCTAGGCCTACCCACACAAGTGAGGTATCATTTTTATCGGGAGACTAGGAGGAACGCTGGGTGGAAGGAAATTTGTGGCTCCTCTCAGATTCCAGAACTTTCTGCCACAGAAATTTGAGGAACATTTGTTTTTTTAGCCAAATTTTGAGGTTTGCACAGGATTCTGGGTAACAGAACCTGGTCCGAGCCCCGCAAGTCACCCCTCCTTAGATTCCCCTATGTCTCTAGTTTTCAGAAATGCACAGGATTGGTAGGTTTCCCTAGGTGCCGGCTGAGCTAAAGGCCAAAATCTACAGGTAGGCACTTCGCAAAAAATACCTCTGTTTTCTTCCAAAAATTTGGATGTGTCCACGTTGCGCTATGGGGCGTTTTCTGTCACGGGCGCTAGGCGTACCCACACAAGTGAGGTATCATTTATATCGGGAGACTTGGGGGAACGCTGGGTGGAAGGACATTTGTGGCTCCTCTCAGATTCCAGAACTTTCTGCCACAGAAATGTGAGGAACATGTGTTTTTTTAGCCAAATTTTGAGGTTTGCAAAGGATTCTGGGTAACAGAACCTGGTCCGAGCCCCGCAAGTCACCCCTCCTTAGATTCCCCTAGGTCTCTAGTTTTCAGAAATGCACAGGTTTGGTAGGTTTCCCTAGGTGCCGGCTGAGCTAAAGGCCAAAATCTACAGGTAGGCACTTCGCAAAAAACACCTCTGTTTTCTTCCAAAAATTTGGATGTGTCCACGTTGCGCTTTGGGGCGTTTTCTGTCACGGGCGCTAGGCGTACCCACACAAGTGAGGTATCATTTTTATCGGGAGACTTGGGGGAACGCTGGGTGGAAGGACATTTGTGGCTCCTCTCAGATTCCAGAACTTTCTGCCACAGAAATGTGAGGAACATGTGTTTTTTAGCCAAATTTTGAGGTTTGCAAAGGATTCTGGGTAACAGAACCTGGTCCGAGCCCCGCAAGTCACCCCATCTTGGATTCCCCTAGGTCTCTAGTTTTTAGAAATGCACAGGTTTGGTAGGTTTCCCTAGGTGCCGGCTGAGCTAGAGGCCAAAATCTACAGGTAGGCACTTCGCAAAAAACACCTCTGTTTTCTTCCAAAAATTTGGATGTGTCCACGTTGCGCTTTGGGGCGTTTTCTGTCGCGGGCGCTAGGCGTACCCACACAAGTGAGATATCATTTTTATCGGGAGACTTGGGGGAACGCTGGGTGGAAGGAAATTTGTGGCTCCTCTCAGATTCCAGAACTTTCTGCCACAGAAATGTGAGGAACATGTGTTTTTTTAGCCAAATTTTGAGGTTTGCAAAGGATTCTGGGTAACAGAACCTGGTCCGAGCCCCGCAAGTCACCCCTCCTTAGATTCCCCTAGGTCTCTAGTTTTCAGAAATGCACAGGTTTGGTAGGTTTCCCTAGGTGCCGGCTGAGCTAGAGGCCAAAATCTACAGGTAGGCACTTCGCAAAAAACACCTCTGTTCTCTTCCAAAAATTTGGATGTGTCCACGTTGCGCTTTGGGGCGTTTCCTGTCGCAGGCGCTAGGCCTACCCACCCAAGTGAGGTACCATTTTTATCAGGAGACGTGGGGGAACGCTGGGTGGAAGGAAATTTGTGGCTGCTCTCAGATTCCAGAACTTTCTGCCACAGAAATGTGAGGAACATGTTTTTTTTAGCCAAATTTTGAGGTTTGCAAAGGATTCTGGGTAACAGAACCTGGTCCGAGCCCCGCAAGTCACCCCATCTTGGATTCCCCTAGGTCTCTAGTTTTTAGAAATGCACAGGTTTGGTAGGTTTCCCTAGGTGCCGGCTGAGCTAGAGGCCAAAATCTACAGGTAGGCACTTCGCAAAAAACACCTCTGTTCTCTTCCAAAAATTTGGATGTGTCCACGTTGCGCTTTGGGGCGTTTCCTGTCGCAGGCGCTAGGCCTACCCACACAAGTGAGGTACCATTTTTATCGGGAGACGTGGGGGAACGCTGGGTGGAAGGAAATTTGTGGCTGCTCTCAGATTCCAGAACTTTCTGCCACAGAAATGTGAGGAACATGTGTTTTTTTAGCCAAATTTTGAGGTTTGCAAAGGATTCTGGGTAATAGAACCTGGTCCGAGCCCCGCAAGTCACCCCTCCTTAGATTCCCCTAGGTCTCTAGTTTTCAGAAATGCACAGGTTTGGTAGGACTCCCTAGGTGCCGGCTGAGATAGAGGCCAAAATCAACAGGTAGGCACTTCGCAAAAAACACCTCTGTTTTCTTCCAAAAATGTGGATGTGTCCACGTTGCGCTTTGGGGCGTTCCCTGTCGCGGGCGCTAGGCTTACCCACACAAGTGAGGTATAATTTTTATCGGGAGACTAAGAGGAACGCTGGGTGGAAGGAAATTTGTGGCTCCTCTCAGATTCCAGAACTTTCTGCCACAGAAATGTGAGGAACATGTGTTTTTTTAGCCAAATTTTGAGGTTTGCATAGGATTCTGGGTAACAGAACCTGGTCCGAGCCCCGCAAGTCACCCCTCCTTAGATTCCCCTAGGTCTCTAGTTTTCAGAAATGCACAGGTTTGGTAGGTTTCCCTAGGTGCCGGCTGAGCTAAAGGCCAAAATCTACAGGTAGGCACTTCGCAAAAAACACCTCTGTTTTCTTCCAAAAATTTGGATGTGTCCACGTTGCGCTTTGGGGCCTTTTCTGTCACGGGCGCTAGGCGTACCCACACAAGTGAGGTATCATTTTTATCGGGAGACTTGGGGGAACGCTGGGTGGAAGGACATTTGTGGCTCCTCTCAGATTCCAGAACTTTCTGCCACAGAAATGTGAGGAACATGTGTTTTTTTAGCCAAATTTTGAGGTTTGCAAAGGATTCTGGGTAACAGAACCTGGTCCGAGCCCCGCAAGTCACCCCATCTTGGATTCCCCTAGGTCTCTAGTTTTCAGAAATGCACAGGTTTGGTAGGTTTCCCTAGGTGCCGGCTGAGCTAGAGGCCAAAATCTACAGGTAGGCACTTAGCAAAAAACACCTCTGTTTTCTTCCAAAAATTTGGATGTGTCCACGTTGCGCTTTGGGGCGTTTTCTGTCGCGGGCGCTAGGCGTACCCACACAAGTGAGGTATCATTTTTATCGGGAGACTTGGGGGAAGGCTGGGTGGAAAGAAATTTGTGGCTCCTCTCAGATTCCAGAACTTTCTGCCACAGAAATGTGAGGAACATGTGTTTTTTTAGCCAAATTTTGAGGTTTGCAAAGGATTCTGGGTAACAGAACCCGGTCCGAGCCCCGCAAGTCACCCCATTTTGGATTCCCCTAGGTCTCTAGTTTTCAGAAATGCACAGGTTTGGTAGGTTTCCCTAGGTGCCGGCTGAGCTAGAGGCCAAAATCTACAGGTAGGCACTTCGCAAAAAACACCTGTTTTCTTCCAAAAATTTGGATGGGTCCAAGTTGCGCTTTGGGGCGTTTTCTGTCGCGGGCGCTAGGCGTACCCACACAAGTGAGGTATCATTTTTATCGGGAGACTTGGGGGAACGCTGGGTGGAAGGAAATTTGTGGCTCCTCTCAGATTCCAGAACTTTCTGCCACAGAAATGTGAGGAACATGTGTTTTTTTAGCCAAATTTTGAGGTTTGCAAAGGATTCTGGGTAACAGAACCTGGTCCGAGCCCCGCAAGTCACCCATCCTGAGATTCCCCTAGGTCTCTAGTTTTCAGAAATGCACAGGTTTGGTAGGTTTCCCTAGGTGCCGGCTGAGCTAGAGGCCAAAATCTACAGGTAGGCACTTCGCAAAAAACACCTCTGTTTTCTTCCAAAAATTTGGATGTGTCCACGTTGCGCTTTGGGGCGTTCCCTGTCGCGGGCGCTAGGCCTACCCACACAAGTGAGGTATCATTTTTATCTGGAGACTAGGAGGAACGCTGGGTGGAAGGACATTTGTGGCTCCTCTCAGATTCCAGAACTTTCTGCCACAGAAATGTGAGGAACATGTGTTTTTTTAGCCAAATTTTGAGGTTTGCACAGGATTCTGGGTAACAGAACCAGGTCCGAGCCCCGCAAGTCACCCCTCCTTAGATTCCCCTAGGTCTCTAGTTTTCAGGAATGCACAGGTTTGGTAGGTTTCCCTAGGTGCCGGCTGAGCTAAAGGCCAAAATCTACAGGTAGGCACTGCGCAAAAAACACCTCTGTTTTCTTCCAAAAATTTGGATGTGTCCACGTTGCGCTTTGGGGCGTTTTCTGTCACGGGCGCTAGGCGTACCCACACAAGTGAGGTATCATTTTTATCGGGAGACTTGGGGGAACCTTGGGTGGAAGGACATTTGTAGCTCCTCTCAGATTCCAGAACTTTCTGCCACAGAAATGTGAGGAACATGTGTTTTTTTAGCCAAATTTTGACGTTTGCAAAGGATTCTGGGTAACAGAGCCTGGTCCGAGCCCCGCAAGTCACCCCATCTTGGATTCCCCTAGGTCTCTAGTTTTCAGAAATGCACAGGTTTGGTAGGTTTCCCTAGGTGCCGGCTGAGCTAGAGGACAAAATCTACAGGTAGGCACTTGGCAAAAAACACCTCTGTTTTCTTCCAAAAATTTGGATGTGTCCACGTTGCGCTTTGGGGCGTTTTCTGTCGCGGGCGCTAGGCGTACCCACACAAGTGAGGTATCATTTTTATCGGGAGACTTGGGGGAACGCTGGGTGGAAGGAAATTTGTGGCTCCTCTCAGATTGCAGAACTTTCTGCCACAGAAATGTGAGGAACATTTGTTTTTTTAGCCAAATTTTGAGGTTTGCAAAGGATTCTGGGTAACAGAACCTGGTCCGAGCCCCGCAAGTCACGCCTCCTTAGATTCCCCTAGGTCTCTAGTTTTCAGAAATGCACAGGTTTGGTAGGTTTCCCTAGGTGCCGGCTGAGCTAGAGGCCAAAATCTACAGGTAGGCACTTCGCAAAAAACACCTCTGTTTTCTTCCAAAAATTTGGATTTGTCCACGTTGCGCTTTGGGGCGTTCCCTGTCGCGGGCGCTAGGCCTACCCACACAAGTGAGGTATCATTTTTATCGGGAGACTAGGAGGAACGCTGGGTGGAAGGAAATTTGTGGCTCCTCTCAGATTCCAGAACTTTCTGCCACAGAAATGTGAGGAACATGTGTTTTTTTAGCCAAATTTTGAGGTTTGCACAGGATTCTGGGTAACAGAACCTGGTCTGAGCCCTGCAAGTCACCTCTCCTTAGATTCACCTAGGTCTCTAGTTTTCAGAAATGCACAGGTTTGGTAGGTTTCCCTAGGTGCCGGCTGAGCTGGAGGCCAAAATCTACAGGTAGGCACTTCGCAAAAAACACCTCTGTTTTCTTCCAAAAATTTGGATGTGTCCACGTTGCGCTTTGGGGCGTTTCCTGTCGCGGGCGCTAGGCGTATCCACACAAGTGAAGTATCATTTTTATCGGGAGACTAGGAGGAACGCTGGGTGGAAGGAAATTTGTGGCTCCTCTCAGATTCCAGAACTTTATGCCACAGAAATGTGAGGAACATGTGTTTTTTTAGCCAAATTTTGAGGTTTGCACAGGATTCTGGGTAACAGAACCTGGTCCGAGCCCCGCAAGTCACCCCTCCTTAGATTCCCCTAGGTCTCTAGTTTTCAGAAATGCACAGGTTTGCTAGGTTTCCCTAGGTGCCGGCTGAGCTAGAGGCCAAAATCTACAGGTAGGCACTTAGCAAAAAACACCTCTGTTTTCTTCCAAAAATTTGGATGTGTCCACGTTGAGCTTTGGGGCGTTTTCTGTCACGGGCGCTAGGCGTACCCACACAAGTGAGGTATCATTTTTATCGGGAGACTTGGGGGAACGCTGGGTGGAAGGACATTTGTGGCTCCTCTCAGATTCCAGAACTTTCTGCCACAGAAATGTGAGGAACATGTGTTTTTTTAGCCAAATTTTGAGGTTTGCAAAGGATTCTGGGTAACAGAACCTGGTCCGAGCCCCGCAAGTCACCCCATCTTGGATTCCCCTAGGTCTCTAGTTTTCAGAAATGCACAGGTTTGGTAGGTTTCCCTAGGTGCCGGCTGAGCTAGAGACCAAAATCTACAGGTAGGCACTTCGCAAAAAACACCTCTGTTTTCTTCCAAAAATTTGGATGTCTCCACGTTGCGCTTTGGGGCGTTCCCTGTCGCGGGCGCTAGGCCTACCCACACAAGTGAGGTATCATTTTTATCGGGAGACTAGGAGGAACGCTGGGTGGAAGGAAATTTGTGGCTCCTCTCAGATTCCAGAACTTTCTGCCACAGAAATTTGAGGAACATTTGTTTTTTTAGCCAAATTTTGAGGTTTGCACAGGATTCTGGGTAACAGAACCTGGTCCGAGCCCCGCAAGTCACCCCTCCTTAGATTCCCATATGTCTCTAGTTTTCAGAAATGCACAGGATTGGTAGGTTTCCCTAGGTGCCGGCTGAGCTAAAGGCCAAAATCTACAGGTAGGCACTTCGCAAAAAATACCTCTGTTTTCTTCCAAAAATTTGGATGTGTCCACGTTGCGCTATGGGGCGTTTTCTGTCACGGGCGCTAGGCGTACCCACACAAGTGAGGTATCATTTATATCGGGAGACTTGGGGGAACGCTGGGTGGAAGGACATTTGTGGCTCCTCTCAGATTCCAGAACTTTCTGCCACAGAAATGTGAGGAACATGTGTTTTTTTAGCCAAATTTTGAGGTTTGCAAAGGATTCTGGGTAACAGAACCTGGTCCGAGCCCCGCAAGTCACCCCTCCTTAGATTCCCCTAGGTCTCTAGTTTTCAGAAATGCACAGGTTTGGTAGGTTTCCCTAGGTGCCGGCTGAGCTAAAGGCCAAAATCTACAGGTAGGCACTTCGCAAAAAACACCTCTGTTTTCTTCCAAAAATTTGGATGTGTCCACGTTGCGCTTTGGGGCGTTTTCTGTCACGGGCGCTAGGCGTACCCACACAAGTGAGGTATCATTTTTATCGGGAGACTTGGGGGAACGCTGGGTGGAAGGACATTTGTGGCTCCTCTCAGATTCCAGAACTTTCTGCCACAGAAATGTGAGGAACATGTGTTTTTTAGCCAAATTTTGAGGTTTGCAAAGGATTCTGGGTAACAGAACCTGGTCCGAGCCCCGCAAGTCACCCCATCTTGGATTCCCCTAGGTCTCTAGTTTTTAGAAATGCACAGGTTTGGTAGGTTTCCCTAGGTGCCGGCTGAGCTAGAGGCCAAAATCTACAGGTAGGCACTTCGCAAAAAACACCTCTGTTTTCTTCCAAAAATTTGGATGTGTCCACGTTGCGCTTTGGGGCGTTTTCTGTCGCGGGCGCTAGGCGTACCCACACAAGTGAGATATCATTTTTATCGGGAGACTTGGGGGAACGCTGGGTGGAAGGAAATTTGTGGCTCCTCTCAGATTCCAGAACTTTCTGCCACAGAAATGTGAGGAACATGTGTTTTTTTAGCCAAATTTTGAGGTTTGCAAAGGATTCTGGGTAACAGAACCTGGTCCGAGCCCCGCAAGTCACCCCTCCTTAGATTCCCCTAGGTCTCTAGTTTTCAGAAATGCACAGGTTTGGTAGGTTTCCCTAGGTGCCGGCTGAGCTAGAGGCCAAAATCTACAGGTAGGCACTTCGCAAAAAACACCTCTGTTCTCTTCCAAAAATTTGGATGTGTCCACGTTGCGCTTTGGGGCGTTTCCTGTCGCAGGCGCTAGGCCTACCCACACAAGTGAGGTACCATTTTTATCGGGAGACGTGGGGGAACGCTGGGTGGAAGGAAATTTGTGGCTCCTCTCAGATTCCAGAACTTTATGCCACAGAAATTTGAGGAACATTTGTTTTTTTAGCCAAATTTTGAGGTTTGCACAGGATTCTGGGTAACAGAACCTGGTCCGAGCCCCGCAAGTCACCCCTCCTTAGATTCCCCTAGGTCTCTAGTTTTCAGAAATGCACAGGTTTGCTAGGTTTCCCTAGGTGCCGGCTGAGCTAGAGGCCAAAATCTACAGGTAGGCACTTAGCAAAAAACACCTCTGTTTTCTTCCAAAAATTTGGATGTGTCCACGTTGAGCTTTGGGGCGTTTTCTGTCACGGGCGCTAGGCGTACCCACACAAGTGAGGTATCATTTTTATCGGGAGACTTGGGGGAACGCTGGGTGGAAGGACATTTGTGGCTCCTCTCAGATTCCAGAACTTTCTGCCACAGAAATGTGAGGAACATGTGTTTTTTTAGCCAAATTTTGAGGTTTGCAAAGGATTCTGGGTAACAGAACCTGGTCCGAGCCCCGCAAGTCACCCCATCTTGGATTCCCCTAGGTCTCTAGTTTTCAGAAATGCACAGGTTTGGTAGGTTTCCCTAGGTGCCGGCTGAGCTAGAGACCAAAATCTACAGGTAGGCACTTCGCAAAAAACACCTCTGTTTTCTTCCAAAAATTTGGATGTCTCCACGTTGCGCTTTGGGGCGTTCCCTGTCGCGGGCGCTAGGCCTACCCACACAAGTGAGGTATCATTTTTATCGGGAGACTAGGAGGAACGCTGGGTGGAAGGAAATTTGTGGCTCCTCTCAGATTCCAGAACTTTCTGCCACAGAAATTTGAGGAACATTTGTTTTTTTAGCCAAATTTTGAGGTTTGCACAGGATTCTGGGTAACAGAACCTGGTCCGAGCCCCGCAAGTCACCCCTCCTTAGATTCCCATATGTCTCTAGTTTTCAGAAATGCACAGGATTGGTAGGTTTCCCTAGGTGCCGGCTGAGCTAAAGGCCAAAATCTACAGGTAGGCACTTCGCAAAAAATACCTCTGTTTTCTTCCAAAAATTTGGATGTGTCCACGTTGCGCTATGGGGCGTTTTCTGTCACGGGCGCTAGGCGTACCCACACAAGTGAGGTATCATTTATATCGGGAGACTTGGGGGAACGCTGGGTGGAAGGACATTTGTGGCTCCTCTCAGATTCCAGAACTTTCTGCCACAGAAATGTGAGGAACATGTGTTTTTTTAGCCAAATTTTGAGGTTTGCAAAGGATTCTGGGTAACAGAACCTGGTCCGAGCCCCGCAAGTCACCCCTCCTTAGATTCCCCTAGGTCTCTAGTTTTCAGAAATGCACAGGTTTGGTAGGTTTCCCTAGGTGCCGGCTGAGCTAAAGGCCAAAATCTACAGGTAGGCACTTCGCAAAAAACACCTCTGTTTTCTTCCAAAAATTTGGATGTGTCCACGTTGCGCTTTGGGGCGTTTTCTGTCACGGGCGCTAGGCGTACCCACACAAGTGAGGTATCATTTTTATCGGGAGACTTGGGGGAACGCTGGGTGGAAGGACATTTGTGGCTCCTCTCAGATTCCAGAACTTTCTGCCACAGAAATGTGAGGAACATGTGTTTTTTAGCCAAATTTTGAGGTTTGCAAAGGATTCTGGGTAACAGAACCTGGTCCGAGCCCCGCAAGTCACCCCATCTTGGATTCCCCTAGGTCTCTAGTTTTTAGAAATGCACAGGTTTGGTAGGTTTCCCTAGGTGCCGGCTGAGCTAGAGGCCAAAATCTACAGGTAGGCACTTCGCAAAAAACACCTCTGTTTTCTTCCAAAAATTTGGATGTGTCCACGTTGCGCTTTGGGGCGTTTTCTGTCGCGGGCGCTAGGCGTACCCACACAAGTGAGATATCATTTTTATCGGGAGACTTGGGGGAACGCTGGGTGGAAGGAAATTTGTGGCTCCTCTCAGATTCCAGAACTTTCTGCCACAGAAATGTGAGGAACATGTGTTTTTTTAGCCAAATTTTGAGGTTTGCAAAGGATTCTGGGTAACAGAACCTGGTCCGAGCCCCGCAAGTCACCCCTCCTTAGATTCCCCTAGGTCTCTAGTTTTCAGAAATGCACAGGTTTGGTAGGTTTCCCTAGGTGCCGGCTGAGCTAGAGGCCAAAATCTACAGGTAGGCACTTCGCAAAAAACACCTCTGTTCTCTTCCAAAAATTTGGATGTGTCCACGTTGCGCTTTGGGGCGTTTCCTGTCGCAGGCGCTAGGCCTACCCACACAAGTGAGGTACCATTTTTATCGGGAGACGTGGGGGAACGCTGGGTGGAAGGAAATTTGTGGCTGCTCTCAGATTCCAGAACTTTCTGCCACAGAAATGTGAGGAACATGTTTTTTTTAGCCAAATTTTGAGGTTTGCAAAGGATTCTGGGTAACAGAACCTGGTCCGAGCCCCGCAAGTCACCCCATCTTGGATTCCCCTAGGTCTCTAGTTTTTAGAAATGCACAGGTTTGGTAGGTTTCCCTAGGTGCCGGCTGAGCTAGAGGCCAAAATCTACAGGTAGGCACTTCGCAAAAAACACCTCTGTTCTCTTCCAAAAATTTGGATGTGTCCACGTTGCGCTTTGGGGCGTTTCCTGTCGCAGGCGCTAGGCCTACCCACACAAGTGAGGTACCATTTTTATCGGGAGACGTGGGGGAACGCTGGGTGGAAGGAAATTTGTGGCTGCTCTCAGATTCCAGAACTTTCTGCCACAGAAATGTGAGGAACATGTGTTTTTTTAGCCAAATTTTGAGGTTTGCAAAGGATTCTGGGTAATAGAACCTGGTCCGAGCCCCGCAAGTCACCCCTCCTTAGATTCCCCTAGGTCTCTAGTTTTCAGAAATGCACAGGTTTGGTAGGACTCCCTAGGTGCCGGCTGAGATAGAGGCCAAAATCAACAGGTAGGCACTTCGCAAAAAACACCTCTGTTTTCTTCCAAAAATTTGGATGTGTCCACGTTGCGCTTTGGGGCGTTCCCTGTCGCGGGCGCTAGGCTTACCCACACAAGTGAGGTATAATTTTTATCGGGAGACTAAGAGGAACGCTGGGTGGAAGGAAATTTGTGGCTCCTCTCAGATTCCAGAACTTTCTGCCACAGAAATGTGAGGAACATGTGTTTTTTTAGCCAAATTTTGAGGTTTGCATAGGATTCTGGGTAACAGAACCTGGTCCGAGCCCCGCAAGTCACCCCTCCTTAGATTCCCCTAGGTCTCTAGTTTTCAGAAATGCACAGGTTTGGTAGGTTTCCCTAGGTGCCGGCTGAGCTAAAGGCCAAAATCTACAGGTAGGCACTTCGCAAAAAACACCTCTGTTTTCTTCCAAAAATTTGGATGTGTCCACGTTGCGCTTTGGGGCCTTTTCTGTCACGGGCGCTAGGCGTACCCACACAAGTGAGGTATCATTTTTATCGGGAGACTTGGGGGAACGCTGGGTGGAAGGACATTTGTGGCTCCTCTCAGATTCCAGAACTTTCTGCCACAGAAATGTGAGGAACATGTGTTTTTTTAGCCAAATTTTGAGGTTTGCAAAGGATTCTGGGAAACAGAACCTGGTCCGAGCCCTGCAAGTCACCCCATCTTGGATTCCCCTAGGTCTCTAGTTTTCAGAAATGCACAGGTTTGGTAGGTTTCCCTAGGTGCCGGCTGAGCTAGAGGCCAAAATCTACAGGTAGGCACTTCGCAGAAAACACCTCTGTTTTCTTCCAAAAATGTGGATGTGTCCACGTTGCGCTTTGGGGCGTTTCCTGTCGCAGGCGCTAGGCCTACCCACACAAGTGAGGTATCATTTTTATCGGGAGACTTGGGGGAACGCTGGGTGGAAGGAAATTTGTGGCTCCTCTCAGATTCCAGAACTTTCTGCCACAGAAATGTAAGGAACATGTGTTTTTTTAGCCAAATTTTGAGGTTTGCAAAGGATTCTGGGAAACAGAACCTGGTCCGAGCCCCGCAAGTCACCCCATCTTGGATTCCCCTAGGTCTCTAGTTTTCAGAAATGCACAGGTTTGGTAGGTTTCCCTAGGTGCCGGCTGAGCTAGAGGCCAAAATCTACAGGTAGGCACTTTGCAAAAAACACCTGTTTTCTTCCAAAAATTTGGATGTGTCCACGTTGCGCTTTGGGGCGTTCCCTGTCGCGGGCGCTAGGCCTACCCACACAAGTGAGGTATCATTTTTATCGGGAGACTAGGAGGAACGCTGGGTGGAAGGAAATTTGTGGCTCCTCTCAGATTCCAGAACTTTCTGCCACAGAAATGTGAGGAACATGTGTTTTTTTAGCCAAATTTTGAGGTTTGCACAGGATTCTGGGTAACAGAACCTGGTCCGAGCCCCGCAAGTCACCCTCCTTAGATTCCCCTAGGTCTCTAGTTTTCAGAAATGCACAGGTTTGGTAGGTTTCCCTAGGTGCCGGCTGAGCTAGAGGCCAAAATCTACAGGTAGGCACTTCGCAAAAAACACCTCTGTTTTCTTCCAAAAATGTGGATGTGTCCACGTTGCGCTTTGGGGCGTTTCCTGTCGCAGGCGCTAGGCCTACCCACACAAGTGAGGTATCATTTTTATCAGGAGATGTGGGGGAACGCTGGGTGGAAGGAAATTTGTGGCTGCTCTCAGATTCCAGAACTTTCTGCCACAGAAATGTGAGGAACATGTGTTTTTTTATCAACATTTTGAGGTTTGCAAAGGATTCTGGGTAATAGAACCTGGTCCGAGCCCCGCAAGTCTCCCCTCCTTAGATTCCCCTAGGTCTCTAGTTTTCAGAAATGCACAGGTTTGGTAGGTTTCCCTAGGTGCCGGCTGAGCTAAAGGCCAAAATCTACAGGTAGGCACTTCGCAAAAAACACCTCTGTTTTCTTCCAAAAATTTGGATGTGTCCACGTTGCGCTTTGGGGCCTTTTCTGTCACGGGCGCTAGGCGTACCCACACAAGTGAGGTATCATTTTTATCGGGAGACTTGGGGGAACGCTGGGTGGAAGGACATTTGTGGCTCCTCTCAGATTCCAGAACTTTCTGCCACAGAAATGTGAGGAACATGTGTTTTTTTAGCCAAATTTTGAGGTTTGCAAAGGATTCTGGGAAACAGAACCTGGTCCGAGCCCTGCAAGTCACCCCATCTTGGATTCCCCTAGGTCTCTAGTTTTCAGAAATGCACAGGTTTGGTAGGTTTCCCTAGGTGCCGGCTGAGCTAGAGGCCAAAATCTACAGGTAGGCACTTCGCAGAAAACACCTCTGTTTTCTTCCAAAAATGTGGATGTGTCCACGTTGCGCTTTGGGGCGTTTCCTGTCGCAGGCGCTAGGCCTACCCACACAAGTGAGGTATCATTTTTATCGGGAGACTTGGGGGAACGCTGGGTGGAAGGAAATTTGTGGCTCCTCTCAGATTCCAGAACTTTCTGCCACAGAAATGTAAGGAACATGTGTTTTTTTAGCCAAATTTTGAGGTTTGCAAAGGATTCTGGGAAACAGAACCTGGTCCGAGCCCCGCAAGTCACCCCATCTTGGATTCCCCTAGGTCTCTAGTTTTCAGAAATGCACAGGTTTGGTAGGTTTCCCTAGGTGCCGGCTGAGCTAGAGGCCAAAATCTACAGGTAGGCACTTTGCAAAAAACACCTGTTTTCTTCCAAAAATTTGGATGTGTCCACGTTGCGCTTTGGGGCGTTCCCTGTCGCGGGCGCTAGGCCTACCCACACAAGTGAGGTATCATTTTTATCGGGAGACTAGGAGGAACGCTGGGTGGAAGGAAATTTGTGGCTCCTCTCAGATTCCAGAACTTTCTGCCACAGAAATGTGAGGAACATGTGTTTTTTTAGCCAAATTTTGAGGTTTGCACAGGATTCTGGGTAACAGAACCTGGTCCGAGCCCCGCAAGTCACCCTCCTTAGATTCCCCTAGGTCTCTAGTTTTCAGAAATGCACAGGTTTGGTAGGTTTCCCTAGGTGCCGGCTGAGCTAGAGGCCAAAATCTACAGGTAGGCACTTCGCAAAAAACACCTCTGTTTTCTTCCAAAAATTTGGATGTGTCCACGTTGCGCTTTGGGGCGTTTCCTGTCGCAGGCGCTAGGCCTACCCACACAAGTGAGGTATCATTTTTATCAGGAGATGTGGGGGAACGCTGGGTGGAAGGAAATTTGTGGCTGCTCTCAGATTCCAGAACTTTCTGCCACAGAAATGTGAGGAACATGTGTTTTTTTATCAACATTTTGAGGTTTGCAAAGGATTCTGGGTAATAGAACCTGGTCCGAGCCCCGCAAGTCTCCCCTCCTTAGATTCCCCTAGGTCTCTAGTTTTCAGAAATGCACAGGTTTGGTAGGATTCCCTAGGTGCCGGCTGAGCTAGAGGCCAAAATCTACAGGTAGGCACTTCGCAAAAAACACCTCTGTTTTCTTCCAAAAATTTGGATGTGTCCATGTTGCGCTTTGGGGCGTTTCCTGTCGCAGGCGCTAGGCCTACCCACACAAGTGAGGTATCATTTTTATCGGGAGACTTGGGGGAACGCTGGGTGGAAGGGAATTTGTGGCTCCTCTCAGATTCCAGAACTTTCTGCCACAGAAATGTGAGGAACATGTGTTTTTTTAGCCAAATTTTGAGGTTTGCAAAGGATTCTGGGAAACAGAACCTGGTCCGAGCGCCGCAAGTCACCCCATCTTGGATTCCCCTAGGTCTCTAGTTTTCAGAAATGCACAGGTTTGGTAGGTTTCCCTAGCTGCCGGCTGAGCTAGAGGCCAAAATCTACAGGTAGGCACTTCGCAAAAAACACCTCTGTTTTCTTCCAAAAATTTAGATGTCTCCACGTTGCGCTTTGGGGCGTTCCCTGTCGCGGGCGCTAGGCCTACCCACACAAGTGAGGTATCATATTTATCGGGAGACTAGGAGGAACGCTGGGTGGAAGGAAATTTGTGGCTCCTCTCAGATTCCAGAACTTTCTGCCACAGAAATGTCAGGAACATGTGTTTTTTTAGCCAAATTTTGAGGTTTGCACAGGATTCTGGGTAACAGAACCTGGTCCGAGCCCCGCAAGTCACCCCTCCTTAGATTCCCCTAGGTCTCTAGTTTTCAGAAATGCTCAGGTTTGGTAGGTTTCCCTAGGTGCCGGCTGAGCTAAAGGCCAAAATCTACAGGTAGGCACTTCGCAAAAAACACCTCTGTTTTCTTCCAAAAATTTGGATGTCTCCACGTTGCGCTTTGGGGCGTTTTCTGTCACGGGCGCTAGGCGTACCCACACAAGTGAGGTATCATTTTTATCGGGAGACTTGGGGGAACGCTGGGTGGAAGGACATTTGTGGCTCCTCTCAGATTCCAGAACTTTCTGCCACAGAAATATGAGGAACATGTTTTTTTTAGCCAAATTTTGAGGTTTGCAAAGGATTCTGGGTAACAGAACCTGGTCCGAGCCCCGCAAGTCACCCCATCTTGGATTCCCCTAGGTCTCTAGTTTTCAGAAATGCACAGGTTTGGTAGGTTTCCCTAGGTGCCGGCTGAGCTAGAGGCCAAAATCTACAGGTAGGCACTTCGCAAAAAACACCTCTGTTTTCTTCCAAAAATTTGGATGTGTCCACGTTGCGCTTTGGGGCGTTTTCTGTCGCGGGCGCTAGGCGTACCCACACAAGTGAGGTATCATTTTTATCGGGAGACTTGGGGGAACGCTGGGTGGAAGGAAATTTGTGGCTCCTCTCAGATTCCAGAACTTTCTGCCACAGAAATGTGAGGAACATGTGTTTTTTTAGCCAAATTTTGAGGTTTGCAAAGGATTCTGGGTAACAGAACCTGGTCCGAGCCCCGCAAGTCACCCCTCCTGAGATTCCCCTAGGTCTCTAGTTTTCAGAAATGCACAGGTTTGGTAGGTTTCCCTAGGTGCCGGCTGAGCTAGAGGCCAAAATCTACAGGTAGGCACTTCGCAAAAAACACCTCTGTTTTCTTCCAAAAATTTGGATGTCTCCACGTTGCGCTTTGGGGCGTTCCCTGTCGCGGGCGCTAGGCCTACCCACACAAGTGAGGTATCATTTTTATCGGGAGACTAGGAGGAACGCTGGGTGGAAGGAAATTTGTGGCTCCTCTCAGATTCCAGAACTTTCTGCCACAGAAATTTGAGGAACATTTGTTTTTTTAGCCAAATTTTGAGGTTTGCACAGGATTCTGGGTAACAGAACCTGGTCCGAGCCCCGCAAGTCACCCCTCCTTAGATTCCCCTATGTCTCTAGTTTTCAGAAATGCACAGGATTGGTAGGTTTCCCTAGGTGCCGGCTGAGCTAAAGGCCAAAATCTACAGGTAGGCACTTCGCAAAAAATACCTCTGTTTTCTTCCAAAAATTTGGATGTGTCCACGTTGCGCTATGGGGCGTTTTCTGTCACGGGCGCTAGGCGTACCCACACAAGTGAGGTATCATTTATATCGGGAGACTTGGGGGAACGCTGGGTGGAAGGACATTTGTGGCTCCTCTCAGATTCCAGAACTTTCTGCCACAGAAATGTGAGGAACATGTGTTTTTTTAGCCAAATTTTGAGGTTTGCAAAGGATTCTGGGTAACAGAACCTGGTCCGAGCCCCGCAAGTCACCCCTCCTTAGATTCCCCAAGTCTCTAGTTTTCAGAAATGCACAGGTTTGGTAGGTTTCCCTAGGTGCCGGCTGAGCTAAAGGCCAAAATCTACAGGTAGGCACTTCGCAAAAAACACCTCTGTTTTCTTCCAAAAATTTGGATGTGTCCACGTTGCGCTTTGGGGCGTTTTCTGTCACGGGCGCTAGGCGTACCCACACAAGTGAGGTATCATTTTTATCGGGAGACTTGGGGGAACGCTGGGTGGAAGGACATTTGTGGCTCCTCTCAGATTCCAGAACTTTCTGCCACAGAAATGTGAGGAACATGTGTTTTTTTAGCCAATTTTTGAGGTTTGCAAAGGATTCTGGGTAACAGAACCTGGTCCGAGCCCCGCAAGTCACCCCATCTTGGATTCCCCTAGGTCTCTAGTTTTTAGAAATGCACAGGTTTGGTAGGTTTCCCTAGGTGCCGGCTGAGCTAGAGGCCAAAATCTACAGGTAGGCACTTCGCAAAAAACACCTCTGTTTTCTTCCAAAAATTTGGATGTGTCCACGTTGCGCTTTGGGGCGTTTTCTGTCGCGGGCGCTAGGCGTACCCACACAAGTGAGATATCATTTTTATCGGGAGACTTGGGGGAACGCTGGGTGGAAGGAAATTTGTGGCTCCTCTCAGATTCCAGAACTTTCTGCCACAGAAATGTGAGGAACATGTGTTTTTTTAGCCAAATTTTGAGGTTTGCAAAGGATTCTGGGTAACAGAACCTGGTCCGAGCCCCGCAAGTCACCCCTCCTTAGATTCCCCTAGGTCTCTAGTTTTCAGAAATGCACAGGTTTGGTAGGTTTCCCTAGGTGCCGGCTGAGCTAGAGGCCAAAACCTACAGGTAGGCACTTCGCAAAAAACACCTCTGTTCTCTTCCAAAAATTTGGATGTGTCCACGTTGCGCTTTGGGGCGTTTCCTGTCGCAGGCGCTAGGCCTACCCACACAAGTGAGGTACCATTTTTATCGGGAGACGTGGGGGAACGCTGGGTGGAAGGAAATTTGTGGCTGCTCTCAGATTCCAGAACTTTCTGCCACAGAAATGTGAGGAACATGTGTTTTTTTAGCCAAATTTTGAGGTTTGCAAAGGATTCTGGGTAATAGAACCTGGTCCGAGCCCCGCAAGTCACCCCTCCTTAGATTCCCCTAGGTCTCTAGTTTTCAGAAATGCACAGGTTTGGTAGGACTCCCTAGGTGCCGGCTGAGATAGAGGCCAAAATCAACAGGTAGGCACTTCGCAAAAAACACCTCTGTTTTCTTCCAAAAATTTGGATGTGTCCACGTTGCGCTTTGGGGCGTTCCCTGTCGCGGGCGCTAGGCTTACCCACACAAGTGAGGTATAATTTTTATCGGGAGACTAGGAGGAACGCTGGGTGGAAGGAAATTTGTGGCTCCTCTCAGATTCCAGAACTTTCTGCCACAGAAATGTGAGGAACATGTGTTTTTTTAGCCAAATTTTGAGGTTTGCATAGGATTCTGGGTAACAGAACCTGGTCCGAGCCCCGCAAGTCACCCCTCCTTAGATTCCCCTAGGTCTCTAGTTTTCAGAAATGCACAGGTTTGGTAGGTTTCCCTAGGTGCCGGCTGAGCTAAAGGCCAAAATCTACAGGTAGGCACTTCGCAAAAAACACCTCTGTTTTCTTCCAAAAATTTGGATGTGTCCACGTTGCGCTTTGGGGCCTTTTCTGTCACGGGCGCTAGGCGTACCCACACAAGTGAGGTATCATTTTTATCGGGAGACTTGGGGGAACGCAGGGTGGAAGGACATTTGTGGCTCCTCTCAGATTCCAGAACTTTCTGCCACAGAAATGTGAGGAACATGTGTTTTTTTAGCCAAATTTTGAGGTTTGCAAAGGATTCTGGGTAACAGAACCTGGTCCGAGCCCCGCAAGTCACCCCTCCTTAGATTCCCCAAGTCTCTAGTTTTCAGAAATGCACAGGTTTGGTAGGTTTCCCTAGGTGCCGGCTGAGCTAAAGGCCAAAATCTACAGGTAGGCACTTCGCAAAAAACACCTCTGTTTTCTTCCAAAAATTTGGATGTGTCCACGTTGCGCTTTGGGGCGTTTTCTGTCACGGGCGCTAGGCGTACCCACACAAGTGAGGTATCATTTTTATCGGGAGACTTGGGGGAACGCTGGGTGGAAGGACATTTGTGGCTCCTCTCAGATTCCAGAACTTTCTGCCACAGAAATGTGAGGAACATGTGTTTTTTTAGCCAATTTTTGAGGTTTGCAAAGGATTCTGGGTAACAGAACCTGGTCCGAGCCCCGCAAGTCACCCCATCTTGGATTCCCCTAGGTCTCTAGTTTTTAGAAATGCACAGGTTTGGTAGGTTTCCCTAGGTGCCGGCTGAGCTAGAGGCCAAAATCTACAGGTAGGCACTTCGCAAAAAACACCTCTGTTTTCTTCCAAAAATTTGGATGTGTCCACGTTGCGCTTTGGGGCGTTTTCTGTCGCGGGCGCTAGGCGTACCCACACAAGTGAGATATCATTTTTATCGGGAGACTTGGGGGAACGCTGGGTGGAAGGAAATTTGTGGCTCCTCTCAGATTCCAGAACTTTCTGCCACAGAAATGTGAGGAACATGTGTTTTTTTAGCCAAATTTTGAGGTTTGCAAAGGATTCTGGGTAACAGAACCTGGTCCGAGCCCCGCAAGTCACCCCTCCTTAGATTCCCCTAGGTCTCTAGTTTTCAGAAATGCACAGGTTTGGTAGGTTTCCCTAGGTGCCGGCTGAGCTAGAGGCCAAAACCTACAGGTAGGCACTTCGCAAAAAACACCTCTGTTCTCTTCCAAAAATTTGGATGTGTCCACGTTGCGCTTTGGGGCGTTTCCTGTCGCAGGCGCTAGGCCTACCCACACAAGTGAGGTACCATTTTTATCGGGAGACGTGGGGGAACGCTGGGTGGAAGGAAATTTGTGGCTGCTCTCAGATTCCAGAACTTTCTGCCACAGAAATGTGAGGAACATGTGTTTTTTTAGCCAAATTTTGAGGTTTGCAAAGGATTCTGGGTAATAGAACCTGGTCCGAGCCCCGCAAGTCACCCCTCCTTAGATTCCCCTAGGTCTCTAGTTTTCAGAAATGCACAGGTTTGGTAGGACTCCCTAGGTGCCGGCTGAGATAGAGGCCAAAATCAACAGGTAGGCACTTCGCAAAAAACACCTCTGTTTTCTTCCAAAAATTTGGATGTGTCCACGTTGCGCTTTGGGGCGTTCCCTGTCGCGGGCGCTAGGCTTACCCACACAAGTGAGGTATAATTTTTATCGGGAGACTAGGAGGAACGCTGGGTGGAAGGAAATTTGTGGCTCCTCTCAGATTCCAGAACTTTCTGCCACAGAAATGTGAGGAACATGTGTTTTTTTAGCCAAATTTTGAGGTTTGCATAGGATTCTGGGTAACAGAACCTGGTCCGAGCCCCGCAAGTCACCCCTGCTTAGATTCCCCTAGGTCTCTAGTTTTCAGAAATGCACAGGTTTGGTAGGTTTCCCTAGGTGCCGGCTGAGCTAAAGGCCAAAATCTACAGGTAGGCACTTCGCAAAAAACACCTCTGTTTTCTTCCAAAAATTTGGATGTGTCCACGTTGCGCTTTGGGGCCTTTTCTGTCACGGGCGCTAGGCGTACCCACACAAGTGAGGTATCATTTTTATCGGGAGACTTGGGGGAACGCAGGGTGGAAGGACATTTGTGGCTCCTCTCAGATTCCAGAACTTTCTGCCACAGAAATGTGAGGAACATGTGTTTTTTTAGCCAAATTTTGAGGTTTGCAAAGGATTCTGGGAAACAGAACCTGGTCCGAGCCCTGCAAGTCACCCCATCTTGGATTCCCCTAGGTCTCTAGTTTTCAGAAATGCACAGGTTTGGTAGGTTTCCCTAGGTGCCGGCTGAGCTAGAGGCCAAAATCTACAGGTAGGCACTTCGCAAAAAACACCTCTGTTTTCTTCCAAAAATGTGGATGAGTCCACGTTGCGCTTTGGGGCGTTTCCTGTCGCAGGCGCTAGGCCTACCCACACAAGTGAGGTATCATTTTTATCGGGAGACTTGGGGGAACGCTGGGTGGAAGGAAATTTGTGGCTCCTCTCAGATTCCAGAACTTTCTGCCACAGAAATGTAAGGAACATGTGTTTTTTTAGCCAAATTTTGAGGTTTGCAAAGGATTCTGGGAAACAGAACCTGGTCCGAGCCCCGCAAGTCACCCCATCTTGGATTCCCCTAGGTCTCTAGTTTTCAGAAATGCACAGGTTTGGTAGGTTTCCCTAGGTGCCGGCTGAGCTAGAGGCCAAAATCTACAGGTAGGCACTTTGCAAAAAACACCTGTTTTCTTCCAAAAATTTGGATGTGTCCACGTTGCGCTTTGGGGCGTTCCCTGTCGCGGGCGCTAGGCCTACCCACACAAGTGAGGTATCATTTTTATCGGGAGACTAGGAGGAACGCTGGGTGGAAGGAAATTTGTGGCTCCTCTCAGATTCCAGAACTTTCTGCCACAGAAATGTGAGGAACATGTGTTTTTTTAGCCAAATTTTGAGGTTTGCACAGGATTCTGGGTAACAGAACCTGGTCCGAGCCCCGCAAGTCACCCTCCTTAGATTCCCCTAGGTCTCTAGTTTTCAGAAATGCACAGGTTTGGTAGGTTTCCCTAGGTGCCGGCTGAGCTAGAGGCAAAAATCTACAGGTAGGCACTTCGCAAAAAACACCTCTGTTTTCTTCCAAAAATTTGGATGTGTCCACGTTGCGCTTTGGGGCGTTTCCTGTCGCAGGCGCTAGGCCTACCCACACAAGTGAGGTATCATTTTTATCAGGAGACGTGGGGGAACGCTGGGTGGAAGGAAATTTGTGGCTGCTCTCAGATTCCAGAACTTTCTGCCACAGAAATGTGAGGAACATGTGTTTTTTTATCAACATTTTGAGGTTTGCAAAGGATTCTGGGTAATAGAACCTGGTCCGAGCCCCGCAAGTCTCTCCTCCTTAGATTCCCCTAGGTCTCTAGTTTTCAGAAATGCACAGGTTTGGTAGGATTCCCTAGGTGCCGGCTGAGCTAGAGGCCAAAATCTACAGGTAGGCACTTCGCAAAAAACACCTCTGTTTTCTTCCAAAAATTTGGATGTGTCCATGTTGCGCTTTGGGGCGTTTCCTGTCGCAGGCGCTAGGCCTACCCACACAAGTGAGGTATCATTTTTATCGGGAGACTTGGGGGAACGCTGGGTGGAAGGGAATTTGTGGCTCCTCTCACATTCCAGAACTTTCTGCCACAGAAATGTGAGGAACATGTGTTTTTTTAGCCAAATTTTGAGGTTTGCAAAGGATTCTGGGAAACAGAACCTGGTCCGAGCGCCGCAAGTCACCCCATCTTGGATTCCCCTAGGTCTCTAGTTTTCAGAAATGCACAGGTTTGGTAGGTTTCCCTAGCTGCCGGCTGAGCTAGAGGCCAAAATCTACAGGTAGGCACTTCGCAAAAAACACCTCTGTTTTCTTCCAAAAATTTGGATGTCTCCACGTTGCGCTTTGGGGCGTTCCCTGTCGCGGGCGCTAGGCCTACCCACACAAGTGAGGTATCATTTTTATCGGGAGACTAGGAGAAACGCTGGGTGGAAGGAAATTTGTGGCTCCTCTCAGATTCCAGAACTTTCTGCCACAGAAATGTCAGGTACATGTGTTTTTTTAGCCAAATTTTGAGGTTTGCACAGGATTCTGGGTAACAGAACCTGGTCCGAGCCCCGCAAGTCACCCCTCCTTAGATTCCCCTAGGTCTCTAGTTTTCAGAAATGCTCAGGTTTGGTAGGTTTCCCTAGGTGCCGGCTGAGCTAAAGGCCAAAATCTACAGGTAGGCACTTCGCAAAAAACACCACTGTTTTCTTCCAAAAATTTGGATGTCTCCACGTTGCGCTTTGGGGCGTTTTCTGTCACGGGCGCTAGGCGTACCCACACAAGTGAGGTATCATTTTTATCGGGAGACTTGGGGGAACGCTGGGTGGAAGGACATTTGTGGCTCCTCTCAGATTCCAGAACTTTCTGCCACAGAAATATGAGGAACATGTTTTTTTTAGCCAAATTTTGAGGTTTGCAAAGGATTCTGGGTAACAGAACCTGGTCCGAGCCCCGCAAGTCACCCCATCTTGGATTCCCCTAGGTCTCTAGTTTTCAGAAATGCACAGGTTTGGTAGGTTTCCCTAGGTGCCGGCTGAGCTAGAGGCCAAAATCTACAGGTAGGCACTTCGCAAAAAACACCTCTGTTTTCTTCCAAAAATTTGGATGTGTCCACGTTGCGCTTTGGGGCGTTTTCTGTCGCGGGCGCTAGGCGTACCCACACAAGTGAGGTATCATTTTTATCGGGAGACTTGGGGGAACGCTGGGTGGAAGGAAATTTGTGGCTCCTCTCAGATTCCAGAACTTTCTGCCACAGAAATTTGAGGAACATGTGTTTTTTTAGCCAAATTTTGAGGTTTGCAAAGGATTCTGGGTAACAGAACCTGGTCCGAGCCCCGCAAGTCACCCCTCCTGAGATTCCCCTAGGTCTCTAGTTTTCAGAAATGCACAGGTTTGGTAGGTTTCCCTAGGTGCCGGCTGAGCTAGAGGCCAAAATCTACAGGTAGGCACTTCGCAAAAAACACCTCTGTTTTCTTCCAAAAATTTGGATGTCTCCACGTTGCGCTTTGGGGCGTTCCCTGTCGCGGGTGCTAGGCCTACCCACACAAGTGAGGTATCATTTTTATCGGGAGACTAGGAGGAAAGCTGGGTGGAAGGAAATTTGTGGCTCCTCTCAGATTCCAGAACTTTCTGCCACAGAAATTTGAGGAACATTTGTTTTTTAGCCAAATTTTGAGGTTTGCACAGGATTCTGGGTAACAGAACCTGGTCCGAGCCCCGCAAGTCACCCCTCCTTAGATTCCCCTATGTCTCTAGTTTTCAGAAATGCACAGGATTGGTAGGTTTCCCTAGGTGCCGGCTGAGCTAAAGGCCAAAATCTACAAGTAGGCACTTCGCAAAAAACACCTCTGTTTTCTTCCAAAAATTTGGATGTGTCCACGTTGCGCTTTGGGGCGTTTTCTGTCACGGGCGCTAGGCGTACCCACACAAGTGAGGTATCATTTATATCGGGAGACTTGGGGGAACGCTGGGTGGAAGGACATTTGTGGCTCCTCTCAGATTCCAGAACTTTCTGCCACAGAAATGTGAGGAACATGTGTTTTTTTAGCCAAATTTTGAGGTTTGCAAAGGATTCTGGGTAACAGAACCTGGTCCGAGCCCCGCAAGTCACCCCTCCTTAGATTCCCCTAGGTCTCTAGTTTTCAGAAATGCACAGGTTTGGTAGGTTTCCCTAGGTGCCGGCTGAGCTAAAGGCCAAAATCTACAGGTAGGCACTTCGCAAAAAACACCTCTGTTTTCTTCCAAAAATGTGGATGTGTCCACGTTGCGCTTTGGGGCGTTTTCTGTCACGGGCGCTAGGCGTACCCACACAAGTGAGGTATCATTTTTATCGGGAGACTTGGGGGAACGCTGGGTGGAAGGACATTTGTGGCTCCTCTCAGATTCCAGAACTTTCTGCCACAGAAATGTGAGGAACATGTGTTTTTTTAGCCAAATTTTGAGGTTTGCAAAGGATTCTGGGAAACAGAACCTGGTCCGAGCCCTGCAAGTCACCCCATCTTGGATTCCCATAGGTCTCTAGTTTTCAGAAATGCACAGGTTTGGTAGGTTTCCCTAGGTGCCGGCTGAGCTAGAGGCCAAAATCTACAGGTAGGCACTTCGCAAAAAACACCTCTGTTTTCTTCCAAAAATGTGGATGTGTCCACGTTGCGCTTTGGGGCGTTTCCTGTCGCAGGCGCTAGGCCTACCCACACAAGTGAGGTATCATTTTTATCGGGAGACTTGGGGGAACGCTGGGTGGAAGGAAATTTGTGGCTCCTCTCAGATTCCAGAACTTTCTGCCACAGAAATGTAAGGAACATGTGTTTTTTTAGCCAAATTTTGAGGTTTGCAAAGGATTCTGGGAAACAGAACCTGGTCCGAGCCCCGCAAGTCACCCCATCTTGGATTCCCCTAGGTCTCTAGTTTTCAGAAATGCACAGGTTTGGTAGGTTTCCCTAGGTGCCGGCTGAGCTAGAGGCCAAAATCTACAGGTAGGCACTTTGCGAAAAACACCTGTTTTCTTCCAAAAATTTGGATGTGTCCACGTTGCGCTTTGGGGCGTTCCCTGTCGCGGGCGCTAGGCTTACCCACACAAGTGAGGTATCATTTTTATCGGGAGACTAGGAGGAACGCTGGGTGGAAGGAAATTTGTGGCTCCTCTCAGATTCCGGAACTTTCTGCCACAGAAATGTGAGGAACATGTGTTTTTTTAGCCAAATTTTGAGGTTTGCACAGGATTCTGGGTAACAGAACCTGGTCCGAGCCCCGCAAGTCACCCCTCCTTAGATTCCCCTAGGTCTCTAGTTTTCAGAAATGCACAGGTTTGGTAGGTTTCCCTAGGTGCCGGCTGAGCTAAAGGCCAAAATCTACAGGTAGGCACTTCGCAAAAAACACCTCTGTTTTCTTCCAAAAATTTGGATGTGTCCACGTTGCGCTTTGGGGCCTTTTCTGTCACGGGCGCTAGGCGTACCCACACAAGTGAGGTATCATTTTTATCGGGAGACTTGGGGGAACGCTGGGTGGAAAGACATTTGTGGCTCCTCTCAGATTCCAGAACTTTCTGCCACAGAAATGTGAGGAACATGTGTTTTTTTAGCCAAATTTTGAGGTTTGCAAAGGATTCTGGGAAACAGAACCTGGTCCGAGCCCCGCAAGTCACCCCATCTTGGATTCCCCTAGGTCTCTAGTTTTCAGAAATGCACAGGTTTGGTAGGTTTCCCTAGGTGCCGGCTGAGCTAGAGGCCAAAATCTACAGGTAGGCACTTCGCAAAAAACACCTCTGTTTTCTTCCAAAAATTTGGATGTGTCCACGTTGCGCTTTGGGGCGTTCCCTGTCGCAGGCGCTAGGCCTACCCACACAAGTGAGGTATCATTTTTATCGGGAGACGTGGGGGAACGCTGGGTGGAAGGAAATTTGTGGCTGCTCTCAGATTCCAGAACTTTCTGCCACAGAAATGTGAGGAACATGTGTTTTTTTATCAACATTTTGAGGTTTGAAAAGGATTCTGGGTAATAGAACCTGGTCCGAGCCCCGCAAGTCTCCCCTCCTTAGATTCCCCTAGGTCTCTAGTTTTCAGAAATGCACAGGTTTGGTAGGATTCCCTAGGTGCCGGCTGAGCTAGAGGCCAAAATCTACAGGTAGGCACTTCGCAAAAAACACCTCTGTTTTCTTCCAAAAATTTGGATGTGTCCACGTTGCGCTTTGGGGCGTTTCCTGTCGCAGGCGCTAGGCCTACCCACACAAGTGAGGTATAATTTTTATCGGGAGACTTGGGGGAACGCTGGGTGGAAGGAAATTTGTGGCTCCTCTCAGATTCCAGAACTTTCTGCCACAGAAATGTGAGGAACATGTGTTTTTTTAGCCAAATTTTGAGGTTTGCAAAGGATTCTGGGAAACAGAACCTGGTCCGAGCGCCGCAAGTCACCCCATCTTGGATTCCCCTAGGTCTCTAGTTTTCAGAAATGCACAGGTTTGGTAGGTTTCCCTAGGTGCCGGCTGAGCTAGAGGCCAAAATCTACAGGTAGGCACTTCGCAAAAAACACCTCTGTTTTCTTCCAAAAATTTGGATGTGTCCACGTTGCGCTTTGGGGCGTTCCCTGTCGCGGGCGCTAGGCCTACCCACACAAGTGAGGTATCATTTTTATCGGGAGACTTGGGGGAACGCTGGGTGGAAGGACATTTGTGGCTCCTCTCAGATTCCAGAACTTTCTGCCACAAAAATGTGAGGAACATGTTTTTTTTAGCCAAATTTTGAGGTTTGCAAAGGATTCTGGGTAACAGAACCTGGTCCGAGCCCCGCAAGTCACCCCATCTTGGATTCCCCTAGGTCTCTAGTTTTCAGAAATGCACAGGTTTGGTAGGTTTCCCTAGGTGCCGGCTGAGCTAGAGGCCAAAATCTACAGGTAGGCACTTCGCAAAAAACACCTCTGTTTTCTTCCAAAAATTTGGATGTGTCCACGTTGCGCTTTGGGGCGTTTCCTGTCGCAGGCGCTAGGCCTACACACACAAGTGAGGTATCATTTTTATCGGGAGACTTGGGGGAACGCTGGGTGGAAGGAAATTTGTGGCTCCTCTCAGATTCCAGAACTTTCTGCCACAGAAATGTGAGGAACATGTGTTTTTTTAGCAACATTTTGAGGTTTGCAAAGGATTCTGGGTAATAGAACCTGGTCCGAGCCCCGCAAGTCTCCCCTCCTTAGATTCCCCTAGGTCTCTAGTTTTCAGAAATGCACAGGTTTGGTAGAATTCCCTAGGTGCCGGCTGAGCTAGAGGCCAAAATCTACAGGTAGGCACTTCGCAAAAAACACCTCTGTTTTCTTCCAAAAATTTGGATGTGTCCACGTTGCGCTTTGGGGCGTTTCCTGTCGCAGGCGCTAGGCCTACCCACACAAGTGAGGTATCATTTTTATCGGGAGACTTGGGGGAACGCTGGGTGGAAGGAAATTTGTGGCTCCTCTCAGATTCCAGAACTTTCTGCCACAGAAATGTGAGGAACATGTGTTTTTTTAGCCAAATTTTGAGGTTTGCAAAGGATTCTGGGAAACAGAACCTGGTCCGAGCGCCACAAGTCACCCCATCTTGGATTCCCCTAGGTCTCTAGTTTTCAGAAATGCACAGGTTTGGTAGGTTTCCCTAGGTGCCGGCTGAGCTAGAGGCCAAAATCTACAGGTAGGCACTTCGCAAAAAACACCTCTGTTTTCTTCCAAAAATTTGGATGTGTCCACGTTGCGCTTTGGGGCGTTCCCTGTCGCGGGCGATAGGCCTACCCACACAAGTGAGGTATCATTTTTATCGGGAGACTTGGGGGAACGCTGGGTGGAAGGACATTTGTGGCTCCTCTCAGATTCCAGAACTTTCTGCCACAAAAATGTGAGGAACATGTTTTTTTTAGCCAAATTTTGAGGTTTGCAAAGGATTCTGGGTAACAGAACCTGGTCCGAGCCCCGCAAGTCACCCCATCTTGGATTCCCCTAGGTCTCTAGTTTTCAGAAATGCACAGGTTTGGTAGGTTTCCCTAGGTGCCGGCTGAGCTAGAGGCCAAAATCTACAGGTAGGCACTTCGCAAAAAACACCTCTGTTTTCTTCCAAAAATTTGGATGTGTCCACGTTGCGCTTTGGGGCGTTTTCTGACGCGGGCGCTAGGCGTACCCACACAAGTGAGGTATCATTTTTATCGGGAGACTTGGGGGAACGCTGGGTGGAAGGAAATTTGTGGCTCCTCTCAGATTCTAGAACTTTCTGCCACAGAAATGTGAGGAACATGTGTTTTTTTAGCCAAATTTTGAGGTTTGCAAAGGATTCTGGGTAACAGAACCTGGTCCGAGCCCCGCAAGTCACCACTCCTTAGATTCCCCTAGGTCTCTAGTTTTCAGAAATGCACAGGTTTGGTAGGTTTCCCTAGGTGCCGGCTGAGCTGAAGGCCAAAATCTACAGGTAGGCACTTCGCAAAAAACACCTCTGTTTTCTTCCAAAAATTTGGATTTGTCCACGTTACGCTTTGGGGCGTTTTCTGTCACGGGCGCTAGGCGTACCCACACAAGTGAGGTATCATTTTTATCGGGAGACTTCGGGGAACGCTGGGTGGAAGGACATTTGTGGCTCCTCTCAGATTCCAGAACTTTCTGCCACAGAAATGTGAGGAACATGTGTTTTTTTAGCCAAATTTTGAGGTTTGCAAAGGATTCTGGGTAACAGAACCTGGTCCGAGCCCCGCAAGTTACCCCATCTTGGATTCCCCTAGGTCTCTAGTTTTCAGAAATGCACAGGTTTGGTAGGTTTCCCTAGGTGCCGGCTGAGCTAGAGGCCAAAATCTACAGGTAGGCACTTCGCAAAAAACACCTCTGTTTTCTTCCAAAAATTTGGATGTGTCCACGTTGCGCTTTGAGGCGTTTTCTGTCGCGGGCGCTAGACGTACCTACACAAGTGAGATATCATTTTTATCGGGAGACTTGGGGGAACGCTGGGTGGAAGGAAATTTGTGGCTCCTCTCAGATTCCAGAACTTTCTGCCACAGAAATGTGAGGAACATGTGTTTTTTTAGCCAAATTTTGAGGTTTGCAAAGGATTCTGGGTAACAGAACCTGGTCCGAGCCCCGCAAGTCACCCCTCCTTAGATTCCCCTAGGTCTCTAGTTTTCAGAAATGCACAGGTTTGGTAGGTTTCCCTAGGTGCCGGCTGAGCTAAAGGCCAAAATCTACAGGTAGGCACTTCGCAAAAAACACCTCTGTTTTCTTCCAAAAATTTGGATGTCTCCACGTTGCGCTTTGGGGCGTTTTCTGTCACGGGCGCTAGGCGTACCCACACAAGTGAGGTATCATTTTTATCGGGAGACTTGGGGGAACGCTGGGTGGAAGGACATTTGTGGCTCCTCTCAGATTCCAGAACTTTCTGCCACAGAAATGTGAGGAACATGTTTTTTTTAGCCAAATTTTGAGGTTTGCAAAGGATTCTGGGTAACAGAACCTGGTCCGAGCCCCGCAAGTCACCCCATCTTGGATTCCCCTAGGTCTCTAGTTTTCAGAAATGCACAGGTTTGGTAGGTTTCCCTAGGTGCCGGCTGAGCTAGAGGCCAAAATCTACAGGTAGGCACTTCGCAAAAAACACCTCTGTTTTCTTCCAAAAATTTGGATGTGTCCACGTTGCGCTTTGGGGCGTTTTCTGTCGCGGGCGCTAGGCGTACCCACACAAGTGAGGTATCATTTTTATCGGGAGACTTGGGGGAACGCTGGGTGGAAGGAAATTTGTGGCTCCTCTCAGATTCCAGAACTTTCTGCCACAGAAATGTGAGGAACATGTGTTTTTTTAGCCAAATTTTGAGGTTTGCAAAGGATTCTGGGTAACAGAACCTGGTCCGAGCCCCGCAAGTCACCCCTCCTTAGATACCCCTAGGTCTCTAGTTTTCAGAAATGCACAGGTTTGGTAGGTTTCCCTAGGTGCCGGCTGAGTTAAAGGCCAAAATCTACAGGTAGGCACTTCGCAAAAAACACCTCTGTTTTCTTCCAAAAATTTGGATGTGTCCACGTTACGCTTTGGGGCGTTTTCTGTCACGGGCGCTAGGCGTACCCACACAAGTGAGGTATCATTTTTATCGGGAGACTTGGGGGAACGCTGGGTGGAAGGACATTTGTGGCTCCTCTCAGATTCCAGAACTTTCTGCCACAGAAATGTGAGGAACATGTGTTTTTTTAGCCAAATTTTGAGGTTTGCAAAGGATTCTGGGTAACAGAACCTTTTCCGAGCCCCGCAAGTCACCCCATCTTGGATTCCCCTAGGTCTCTAGTTTTCAGAAATGCACAGGTTTGGTAGGTTTCCCTAGGTGCCGGCTGAGCTAGAGGCCAAAATCTACAAGTAGGCACTTCGCAAAAAACACCTCTGTTTTCTTCCAAAAATTTGGATGTGTCCACATTGCGCTTTGGGGCGTTTTCTGTCACGGGCGCTAGGCGTACCCACACAAGTGAGGTATCATTTTTATCGGGAGACTTGGGGGAACGCTGGGTGGAAGGACATTTGTGGCTCCTCTCAGATTCCAGAACTTTCTGCCACAGAAATGTGAGGAACATGTGTTTTTTTAGCCAAATTTTGAGGTTTGCAAAGGATTCTGGGTAACAGAACCTTTTCCGAGCCCCGCAAGTCACCCCATCTTGGATTCCCCTAGGTCTCTAGTTTTCAGAAATGCACAGGTTTGGTAGGTTTCCCTAGGTGCCGGCTGAGCTAGAGGCCAAAATCTACAGGTAGGCACTTCGCAAAAAACACCTCTGTTTTCTTCCAAAAATTTGGATGTGTCCACGTTGCGCTTTGGGGCGTTTTCTGTCGCGGGCGCTAGGCGTACCTACACAAGTGAGATATCATTTTTATCGGGAGACTTGGGGGAACGCTGGGTGGAAGGAAATTTGTGGCTCCTCTCAGATTCCAGAACTTTCTGCCACAGAAATGTGAGGAACATGTGTTTTTTTAGCCAAATTTTGAGGTTTGCAAAGGATTCTGGGTAACAGAACCTGGTCCGAGCCCCGCAAGTTACCCTTCCTTAGATTCCCCTAGGTCTCTAGTTTTCAGAAATGCACAGGTTTGGTAGGTTTCCCTAGGTGCCGGCTGAGCTAGAGGCCAAAATCTACAGGTAGGCACTTCGCAAAAAACACCTCTGTTTTCTTCCAAAAATGTGGATGTGTCCACGTTGCGCTTTGGGGCGTTTCCTGTCGCGGGCGCTAGGCCTACCCACACAAGTGAGGTATCATTTTTATCGGGAGACTAGGGGGAACGCTGGGTGGAAGGAAATTTGTGGCTCCTCTCAGATTCCAGAACTTTCTGCCACAGAAATGTGAGGAAAATGTGTTTTTTTAGCCAAATTTTGAGGTTTGCAAAGGATTCTGGGTAACAGAACCTGGTCCGAGCCCCGCAAGTCACCCCATCTTGGATACCCCTAGGTCTCTAGTTTTCAGAAATGCACAGGTTTGGTAGGTTTCCCTAGGTGCCGGCTGTGCTAGAGGCCAAAATCTACAGGTAGGCACTTCGCAAAAAACACGTCTGTTTTCTTCCAAAAATTTGGATGTGTCCACGTTGCGCTTTGGGGCGTTTCCTGTCGCAGGCGCTAGGCCTACCCACACAAGTGAGGTATCATTTTTATCGGGAGACGTGGGGGAAAGCTGGGTGGAAGGAAATTTGTGGCTGCTCTCAGATTCCAGAACTTTCTGCCACAGAAATGTGAGGAACACGTGTTTTTTTAGCCAAATTTTGAGGTTTGCAAAGGATTCTGGGTAATAGAACCTGGTCCGAGCCCCGCAAGTCACCCCTCCTTAGATTCCCCTAGGTCTCTTGTTTTCAGAAATGCACAGGTTTGGTAGGATTCCCTAGGTGCCGGCTGAGCTAGAGGCCAAAATCTACAGGTAGGCACTTCGCAAAAAACACCTCTGTTTTCTTCCAAAAATTTGGATGTGTCCACGTTGCGCTTTGGGGCGTTTCCTGTCGCAGGCGCTAGGCCTACACACACAAGTGAGGTATCATTTTTATCGGGAGACTTGGGGGAACGCTGGGTGGAAGGAAATTTGTGGCTCCTCTCAGATTCCAGAACTTTCTGCCACAGAAATGTGAGGAACAAGTGTTTTTTTAGCCAAATTTTGAGGTTTGCAAAGGATTCTGGGAAACAGAACCTGGTCCGAGCCCCGCAAGTCACCCCATCTTGGATTCCCCTAGGTCTCTAGTTTTCAGAAATGCACAGGTTTGGTAGGTTTCCCTAGGTGCCGGCTGCGCTAGAGGCCAAAATCTACAGGTAGGCACTTCGCAAAAAACACCTCTGTTTTCTTCAAAAAATTTGGATGTGTCCACGTTGCGCTTTGGGGCGTTTCCTGTCGCGGGCGCTAGGCGTATCCACACAAGTGAGGTATCATTTTTATCAGGAGACTAGGAGGAACGCTGGGTGGAAGGAAATTTGTGGCTCCTCTCAGATTCCAGAACTTTCTGCCACAGAAATGTGATGAAGATGTGTTTTTTTAGCCAAATTTTGAGGTTTGCACAGGATTCTGGGTAACAGAACCTGGTCCGAGCCCCGCAAGTCACCCCTCCTTAGATTCCCTAGGTCTCTAGTTTTCAGAAATGCACAGGTTTGGTAGGTTTCCCTAGGTGCCGGCTGAGCTAGAGGCCAAAATCTACAGGTAGGCACTTCGCAAAAAACACCTCTGTTTTCTTCCAAAAATTTGGATGTGTCCACGTTGCGCTTTGGGGCGTTTTCTGTCGCGGGCGCTAGGCGTACCCACACAAGTGAGGTATCATTTTTATCGGGAGACTTGGGGGAACGCTGGGTGGAAGGACATTTGTGGCTCCTCTCAGATTCCAGAACTTTCTGCCACAGAAATGTGAGGAACATGTTTTTTTTAGCCAAATTTTGAGGTTTGCAAAGGATTCTGGGTAACAGAACCTGGTCCGAGCCCCGCAAGTCACCCCATCTTGGATTCCCCTAGGTCTCTAGTTTTCAGAAATGCACAGGTTTGGTAGGTTTCCCTAGGTGCCGGCTGAGCTAGAGGCCAAAATCTACAGGTAGGCACTTCGCAAAAAACACCTCTGTTTTCTTCAAAAAATGTGGATGTGTCCACGTTGCGCTTTGGGGCGTTTTCTGTCGCGGGCGCTAGGCGTACCCACACAAGTGAGGTATCATTTTTATCGGGAGACTTGGGGGAACGCTGGGTGGAAGGACATTTGTGGCTCCTCTCAGATTCCAGAACTTTCTGCCACAGAAATGTGAGGAACATGTGTTTTTTTAGCCAAATTTTGAGGTTTGCAAAGGATTCTGGGTAACAGAACCTGGTCCAAGCCCCGCAAGTCACCCCATCTTGGATTCCCCTAGGTCTCTAGTTTTCAGAAATGCACAGGTTTGGTAGGTTTCCCTAGGTGCCGGCTGAGCTAGAGGCCAAAATCTACAGGTAGGCACTTCGCAAAAAACACCTCTGTTTTCTTCAAAAAATGTGGATGTGTCCACGTTGCGCTTTGGGGCGTTTTCTGTCGCGGGCGCTAGGCGTACCCACACAAGTGAGGTATCATTTTTATCGGGAGACTTGGGGGAACGCTGGGTGGAAGGAAATTTGTGGCTCCTCTCAGATTCCAGAACTTTCTGCCACAGAAATGTGAGGAACAAGTGTTTTTTTAGCCAAATTTTGAGGTTTGCAAAGGATTCTGGGAAACAGAACCTGGTCCGAGCCCCGCAAGTCACCCCATCTTGGATTCCCCTAGGTCTCTAGTTTTCAGAAATGCACAGGTTTGGTAGGTTTCCCTAGGTGCCGGCTGCGCTAGAGGCCAAAATCTACAGGTAGGCACTTCGCAAAAAACACCTCTGTTTTCTTCAAAAAATTTGGATGTGTCCACGTTGCGCTTTGGGGCGTTTCCTGTCGCGGGCGCTAGGCGTATCCACACAAGTGAGGTATCATTTTTATCAGGAGACTAGGAGGAACGCTGGGTGGAAGGAAATTTGTGGCTCCTCTCAGATTCCAGAACTTTCTGCCACAGAAATGTGATGAAGATGTGTTTTTTTAGCCAAATTTTGAGGTTTGCACAGGATTCTGGGTAACAGAACCTGGTCCGAGCCCCGCAAGTCACCCCTCCTTAGATTCCCTAGGTCTCTAGTTTTCAGAAATGCACAGGTTTGGTAGGTTTCCCTAGGTGCCGGCTGAGCTAGAGGCCAAAATCTACAGGTAGGCACTTCGCAAAAAACACCTCTGTTTTCTTCCAAAAATTTGGATGTGTCCACGTTGCGCTTTGGGGCGTTTTCTGTCGCGGGCGCTAGGCGTACCCACACAAGTGAGGTATCATTTTTATCGGGAGACTTGGGGGAACGCTGGGTGGAAGGACATTTGTGGCTCCTCTCAGATTCCAGAACTTTCTGCCACAGAAATGTGAGGAACATGTTTTTTTTAGCCAAATTTTGAGGTTTGCAAAGGATTCTGGGTAACAGAACCTGGTCCGAGCCCCGCAAGTCACCCCATCTTGGATTCCCCTAGGTCTCTAGTTTTCAGAAATGCACAGGTTTGGTAGGTTTCCCTAGGTGCCGGCTGAGCTAGAGGCCAAAATCTACAGGTAGGCACTTCGCAAAAAACACCTCTGTTTTCTTCAAAAAATGTGGATGTGTCCACGTTGCGCTTTGGGGCGTTTTCTGTCGCGGGCGCTAGGCGTACCCACACAAGTGAGGTATCATTTTTATCGGGAGACTTGGGGGAACGCTGGGTGGAAGGACATTTGTGGCTCCTCTCAGATTCCAGAACTTTCTGCCACAGAAATGTGAGGAACATGTGTTTTTTTAGCCAAATTTTGAGGTTTGCAAAGGATTCTGGGTAACAGAACCTGGTCCGAGCCCCGCAAGTCACCCCATCTTGGATTCCCCTAGGTCTCTAGTTTTCAGAAATGCACAGGTTTTTTAGGTTTCCCTAGGTGCCGGCTGAGCTAGAGGCCAAAATCTACAGGTATGCACTTCGCAAAAAACACCTCTGTTTTCTTCCAAAAATTTGGATGTGTCCACGTTGCGCTTTGGGGCGTTTTCTGTCGCGGGCGCTAGGCGTACCCACACAAGTGAGGTATCATTTTTATCGGGAGACTTGGGGGAACGCTGGGTGGAAGGACATTTGTGGCTCCTCTCAGATTCGAGAACTTTCTGCCACAGAAATGTGAGGAACATGTTTTTTTTAGCCAAATTTTGAGGTTTGCAAAGGATTCTGGGTAACAGAACCTGGTCCGAGCCCCGCAAGTCACCCCATCTTGGATTCCCCTAGGTCTCTAGTTTTCAGAAATGCACAGGTTTGGTAGGTTTCCCTAGGTGCCGGCTGAGCTAGAGGCCAAAATCTACAGGTAGGCACTTCGCAAAAAACACCTCTGTTTTCTTCAAAAAATGTGGATGTGTCCACGTTGCGCTTTGGGGCGTTTTCTGTCGCGGGCGCTAGGCGTACCCACACAAGTGAGGTATCATTTTTATCGGGAGACTTGGGGGAACGCTGGGTGGAAGGAAATTTGTGGCTCCTCTCAGATTCCAGAACTTTCTGCCACAGAAATGTGAGGAACATGTGTTTTTTTAGCTAAATTTTGAGGTTTGCAAAGGATTCTGGGTAACAGAACCTGGTCCGAGCCCCGCAAGTCACCCCTCCTTAGATTCCCCTAGGTCTCTAGTTTTCTGAAATGCACAGGTTTGGTAGGTTTCCCTAGGTGCCGGCTGAGCTAGAGGCCAAAATCTACAGGTAGGCACTTCGCAAAAAACACCACTGTTTTCTTCCAAAAATTTGGATGTGTCCACGTTGCGCTTTGGGGCGTTCCCTGTCGCGGGCGCTAGGCCTACCCACACAAGTGAGGTATCATTTTTATCGGGAGACTAGGAGGAACGCTGGGTGGAAGGAAATTTGTGGCTCCTCTCAGATTCCAGAACTTTCTGCCACAGAAATGTGAGGAAGATGTGTTTTTTTAGCCAAATTTTGAGGTTTGCACAGGATTCTGGGTAACAGAACCTGGTCCGAGCCCCGCAAGTCACCCCTCCTTAGATTCCCTAGGTCTCTAGTTTTCAGAAATGCACAGGTTTGGTAGGTTTCCCTAGGTGCCGGCTGAGCTAGAGGCCAAAATCTACAGGTAGGCACTTCGCAAAAAACACCTCTGTTTTCTTCCAAAAATTTGGATGTGTCCACGTTGCGCTTTGGGGCGTTTTCTGTCGCGGGCGCTAGGCGTACCCACACAAGTGAGGTATCATTTTTATCGGGAGACTTGGGGGAACGCTGGGTGGAAGGACATTTGTGGCTCCTCTCAGATTCCAGAACTTTCTGCCACAGAAATGTGAGGAACATGTTTTTTTTAGCCAAATTTTGAGGTTTGCAAAGGATTCTGGGTAACAGAACCTGGTCCGAGCCCCGCAAGTCACCCCATCTTGGATTCCCCTAGGTCTCTAGTTTTCAGAAATGCACAGGTTTGGTAGGTTTCCCTAGGTGCCGGCTGAGCTAGAGGCCAAAATCTACAGGTAGGCACTTCGCAAAAAACACCTCTGTTTTCTTCAAAAAATGTGGATGTGTCCACGTTGCGCTTTGGGGCGTTTTCTGTCGCGGGCGCTAGGCGTACCCACACAAGTGAGGTATCATTTTTATCGGGAGACTTGGGGGAACGCTGGGTGGAAGGACATTTGTGGCTCCTCTCAGATTCCAGAACTTTTTGCCACAGAAATGTGAGGAACATGTGTTTTTTTAGCCAAATTTTGAGGTTTGCAAAGGATTCTGGGTAACAGAACCTGGTCCAAGCCCCGCAAGTCACCCCATCTTGGATTCCCCTAGGTCTCTAGTTTTCAGAAATGCACAGGTTTGGTAGGTTTCCCTAGGTGCCGGCTGAGCTAGAGGCCAAAATCTACAGGTAGGCACTTCGCAAAAAACACCTCTGTTTTCTTCCAAAAATTTGGATGTGTCCACGTTGCGCTTTGGGGCGTTTTCTGTCGCGGGCGCTAGGCGTACCCACACAAGTGAGGTATCATTTTTATCGGGAGACTTGGGGGAACGCTGGGTGGAAGGACATTTGTGGCTCCTCTCAGATTCGAGAACTTTCTGCCACAGAAATGTGAGGAACATGTTTTTTTTAGCCAAATTTTGAGGTTTGCAAAGGATTCTGGGTAACAGAACCTGGTCCGAGCCCCGCAAGTCACCCCATCTTGGATTCCCCTAGGTCTCTAGTTTTCAGAAATGCACAGGTTTGGTAGGTTTCCCTAGGTGCTGGCTGAGCTAGAGGCCAAAATCTACAGGTAGGCACTTCGCAAAAAACACCTCTGTTTTCTTCAAAAAATGTGGATGTGTCCACGTTGCGCTTTGGGGCGTTTTCTGTCGCGGGCGCTAGGCGTACCCACACAAGTGAGGTATCATTTTTATCGGGAGACTTGGGGGAACGCTGGGGGGAAGGAAATTTGTGGCTCCTCTCAGATTCCAGAACTTTCTGCCACAGAAATGTGAGGAACATGTGTTTTTTTAGCTAAATTTTGAGGTTTGCAAAGGATTCTGGGTAACAGAACCTGGTCCGAGCCCCGCAAGTCACCCCTCCTTAGATTCCCCTAGGTCTCTAGTTTTCAGAAATGCACAGGTTTGGTAGGTTTCCCTAGGTGCCGGCTGAGCTAGAGGCCAAAATCTACAGGTAGGCACTTCACAAAAAACACCTCTGTTTTCTTCCAAAAATTTGGATGTGTCCACGTTGCGCTTTGGGGCGTTCCCTGTCGCGGGCGCTAGGCCTACCCACACAAGTGAGGTATCATTTTTATCGGGAGACTAGGAGGAACGCTGGGTGGAAGGAAATTTGTGGCTCCTCTCAGATTCCAGAACTTTCTGCCACAGAAATGTGAGGAACATGTGTTTTTTTAGCCAAATTTTTAGGTTTGCACAGGATTCTGGGTAACAGAACCTGGTCTGAGCCCCGCAAGTCACCCTTCCTTAGATTCCCCTACGTCGCTAGTTTTCAGAAATGCACAGGTTTGGTAGGTTTCCCTAGGAGCCGGCTGAGCTAGAGGCCAAAATCTACAGGTAGGCACTTCGCAAAAAACACCTCTGTTTTCTTCCAACAATGTGGATGTGTCTACGTTGCGCTTTGGGGCGTTTCCTGTCGAGGGCGCTAGGCCTACCCACACAAGTGAGGTATCATTTTTATCGGGAGACTAGGGGGAACGCTGGGTGGAAGGAAATTTGTGGCTCCTTTCAGATTCCAGAACTTTCTGCCACAGAAATGTGAGGAACATGTGTTTTTTTAGCCAAATTTTGAAGTTTACAAAGGATTCTGGGAAACAGAACCTGGTCCGAGCCTCGCAAGTCACCCCATCTTGGATTCCCCTAGGTCTCTAGTTTTCAGAAATGCACAGGTTTGGTAGGTTTCCCTAGGTGCCGGCTGAGCTAGAGGCCAAAATCTACAGGTAGGCACTTCGCAAAAAACACCTCTGTTTTCTTCCAAAAATTTGGATGTGTCCACGTTGCGCTTTGGGGCATTTCCTGTCGCGGGCGCTAGGCGTATCCACACAAGTGAGGTATCATTTCTATCGGGAGACTTGGGGGAACGCTGCGTGGAAGGAAATTTGTGGCTCCTCTCAGATTCCAGAACTTTCTGCCACAGAAATGTGAGGAACATGTATTTTTTTAGCCAAATTTTGAGGTTTGCAAAGGATTCTGGGTAATAGAACCTGGTCCGAGCCCCGCAAGTCACCCCTCCTTAGATTCCCCAAGGTCTCTAGTTTTCAGAAATGCACAGGTTTGGTAGGTTTCCCTAGGTGCCGTCTGAGCTAGAGGCCAAAATCTACAGGTAGGCACTTTGCAAAAAACACCTCTGTTTTCTTCCAAAAATTTGGATGTGTCCACGTTGTGCTTTGGGGCGTCTCCTGTCGCGGGCGCTATGCCTACCCACACAAGTGAGGTATCATTTTTATCGGGAGACTTGGGGGAAAGCTGGGTGGAAGGAAATTTGTGGCTCCTCTCAGATTCCAGAACTTTCTGCCACAGAAATGAGAGGAACATGTGTTTTTTTAGCCAAATTTTGAGGTTTGCAAAGGATTCTGGGTAACAGAACCTTTTCCGAGCCCCGCAAGTCACCCCTCCTTAGATTCCCCTAGGTCTCTAGTTTTCAGAAATGCACAGGTTTGGTAGGTTTCCCTAGGTGCCGGCTGAGCAAAAGGCCAAAATCTACAGGTAGGCACTTCGCAAAAAACACCTCTGTTTTCTTTCAAAAATTTGGATGTGTCCACGTTGCGCTTTGGGGCGTCTCCTGTCGCGGGCGCTAGGCCTACCCACACAAGTGAGGTATCATTTTTATCGGGAGACTTGGGGGAACATAGATTAGCAAAACAAGTGTTATTGCCCCTTGTCTTTCTCTACATTTTTTCCTTCCAAATATAGGAGAGTGTGTAAAAAAGACATCTATTTGAGAAATGCCCTGTAATTCACATGCTAGTATGGTCACCCCGGAATTCAGAGATGTGCAAATAACCACTGCTCCTCAACACCTTATCTTGTTCCCTTTTTGGAAATACAAAGGTTTTCTTGATAGCCATTTCTTACTCTTTATATTTCAGCAAATTAATTGCTGTATACCCGGCATAGAATGAAAACGCACTGCAGGGTGCAGCTCATTTATTGGCTCTGGGTACCTAGGGTTCTTGATGAACCTACAAGCCCTATATATCCCCGCAACCAGAGGAGTCCAGCAGACGTAACGGTATATTGCTTTCGATAATCTGACATTGCAGGGAAAAGTTACAGAGTAAAACGTAGAGAAACATTTATTTTTTTTCACCTCAATTTCAATATTTTTCTTTTTCAGTTGTTATTTTCTGTAGGAAACCCTTGTAGGATCTACACAAATGACCCCTTGCTGAATTCAGAATTTTGTCTACTTTTCAGAAATGTTAAGGTTTCTTGGATCCAGCATTGGTTTCATGCTTATTTCTGTCACTGACTGGAAGGAGGCAGAAAGCACAAAAAATCGTAAAAATGGGGTATGTCCCAGTAAAATGCCAAAATTGTGTTGAAAAACTGGGTTTTCTGATTCAAGTCTGCCTGTTCCTGAAAGCTGGGAAGCTGCTGAGTTTAGCACCACAAACCCTTTGTTGATGCCATTTTCAGGGGAAAAACCACAAGCCTTCTTCCTCAGCCACTTTTTCCAATTTTTTGGAAAAAAAACAAAATTTTCCCAGTATTTTGGCCAATTTCTTGGCCTCCTTCAGGGGAACCCACAAAGTCTGGGTACCTCTAGAATCTCTAGGATGTTGGAAAAAAAGGACGCAAATGTGGCTTGGTTAGCTTATGTGGACAAAAAGTTATGAGGGCCTAAGCGCGAACTGCCCCAAATAGGCAAAAAAAGGCCTGGCACAGGAGGGGGAAAAGGCCTGGCAGCGAAGGGGTTAAACAATGAAGACACATGCACCATGACTTCTGATAATTGGTGTTTATTGAGTGTTTCACATCACAGTCCAGAGGAGTGGGGACATGGCTTACGTGATGATCAGAGTGGGTGTCCAGCTGTATGTTTCACAGGTCCTGTATTTATTAGCCTTGGGATGATGGATACTTGGTATTGGACAGCCAACAGGATGTAACAGTGGCACTCAAGGGTTCAGGAGATGGATCACTTCCTGGTGGGGGGATTGGTCTTGGCCTCAGGTCCTGCAGGATGTCTGGATGGTCGACCTCTTTTATGGGGGTTTCTCTCAGCTGCAGGGGCAGGGCTGCTTGTGGCCTTTGGGTCCTCCTGCTGGGATTACATTCCAGCTGCAGGTGCTGATTTAGAGGGCAAAGGTGGTGTGTGACTACTGGATGGGGCCTGCTGTTGGATGGAGTATGTACGCTGGATGGTGTTGAGTTCTTTGAACTCCCCTAACATGGAGACCATGGTGTTGTTGAGTACCTACCACCGCTGCATGGCCTCCTGGTGGTATTCCCCCTGCAGCCTTTGGGTCGCCTGCAAGGTGGTGAGTATCAGGCCCATCTTGTCCTGGGATTGCTGGTAGGCTCCCAGGACTTTGGATATGGCCTCCGGGCCAGTCGTGTCCTGTTGCTGCATTGTCCTTTGGTCCACAATTGCCCTCCCACTCGTCCTTGCAGTGTCTGCCTGTGCCCCTTGTGTAGTGTGCCCCCTCCCACTGACACCAGAACCATCATTGTCTTGGGATTGCAATGTTGACTCATGGCCTTATACTGTGGGGTACACTGGTGTTTGATGTGACCTTTGGACACAGGTTTGGAAAGGTAGGATGCCACAGGGGAGGGAGATTTAGTTGTGGGCAGGGTAAGGCTGGTGGTGGTGGACTAACCACTCCTGCCTGATGGGCCAGGTGCATCATCCTTCTCCAGACATTCAGAGGATTCCTCCTCTATTGGACCTGCTTCCAGGGCTGGGCTATCTGTCACGGGCATCCTCTGCTGTGTGGCAGTACTTGGGAGACCTGTGGAATGAGAACTATTGTGTTACATTATGATATTGTACAAGTGGTACACATGATTGTATGCCATCATTGTCTGGATTTGCAGAGAAGTAATAGCATTGACAGTTACTAGACTACTGCTTGTGTTTGAATCAGTTGAATGTTGCAATGGTCCTATTTTGATAAATAGTTGGTATTGGTCTTGCTACTGTCATTGCCGTGTACTGATGTGCATTCAAATTTCCTGTTGGTGAAGAGGGGCAATATGGTTTTAAATGCAGGTGCACTGATGTGAAGTGCTAGTAGGGAGCTGTGGCATGCAAGGGTGATTATTGGGTCCATGATGATTTTGTTAATGTTATGGTGGTGTGAGGGGGTGGCAGGGTGGTGGGGGTACATGTTGGCAGGGGAGTGTAGTTGACTTAATAGTGTCCAGTCCACTTGGTATTCCCTTCAGTCCTCTGGGTGTAGGATGGGCAAGACCTTCTCCTCCCACGATATCTCTGAGGAAGGTGGTGGGGGCCCACCACCAGTCTTCTTGACAGTGATGTGGTGTCATTATGCCATGGCCCGTACCTTCCTCCGTGGGTCATTCCACCTCTTGCTACTGTTGTCCCTTGTGCATGGATGGTTTTCCACTGAGTTCACCCTGCCGATGATCCTTTGCCACAAGTCAGTTTTCCAGGCTATGGATGTCTGCTGGACCTGTGCTCCAAACAGTTGCGGCTCCACTCTGATGATTTAGTTGACCATGACCCTCAGCTCCTCGTCTGTGAATCGTGGATTTTTTTGTGGTGCCATGGTGGTTGTGTTGTGGGTGGTGGGGTGTTTGATGTGCAGGAATGCTGGGTGTTCTGTTTGTTGGTATGGGTTTGAGTGATAGGATGTGCGTGTGGTTTGTGGTGTTTGTGTGCCATGGTGATGTGTGTGTTGTGTTGCTCTTGTTGTAAGTTTTGTGATGTGTGTTCAGTGTGATGGTGCCTGTGATATCTAGGTGCAGTGCCTTCTGTAAGTATGGTCTTGCCTAGCTATGTCAGACTTTCTGGGTGCAAAGGATTCTGGGTATGTGGGGGATTTGTTTTGTAGTGCTCTGGTAAGGTGTGTGTGGTGTGTGTATCAGGTGTGGGGTATTGGTATTGTCCAATGTGGTGGAGTGTTCTGGTAGAGGTGCTTTTTTTTCCGCGACGGTTCAGACCGGCAATGGATTGCCACTGTGCTAAGACCGCAGGGCAGATTTGTGATTCGTGATTTGGAGGGCAGGATGTTGTCGGCGTGGTGGTGCTGGTGGTGGAGATGCCTCTTTCACGCTGCCAGTCAGGCCGACGGTGTCGCATTTTTGTTATTTTTTTTTGGGTGGTGTTTTGTTGTTGACTCGCTATATGGCGGCCTTCACCCGCGGTCTTTCGGCACCCGCTTACATGGCGGTCTTCCTTAAAGACCGCCGAAGTCAAAACGACCAACTTAGGGGGTCATTACAACCCTGGCGGACGGTGTTAAAGGTGCGGTAATACCGCAAACAGGCCGGTGGACAAAAAAAGGGAATCATGACCGTGGCGGAAACCGCCATCATAGACAGCCACTTTAACACTCCGACCGCCACGGCGGTACAGACAAGCAGCGCGGCGATCACCGCCAACAGACAGGCGGCAGACAATGTACCGCCCACAGTATCACAACCCGCCAATCCGCCACCGTTTCCGGGGCGGATTCACCGTGGATAAAAAACAGCTTTTGCAATGGGAAAACGCTCACCTTCTACACATCCCACGAGGAAGGAGGACACCATGGAGCCGGAATTACAAATCCTACCTGCCCTTGTCTTCCTGCTCATTTACCAACACCAGCAAAGGCGGCGGTGAAGACAACGGTGAATACTGCACCTACGACATAGGGGAAGGGGGAGGCAAAAGTCAGGGGGACACACATGCAACACCCCCACCCCCACCCTCACCCTCGCACATTACAACACACACACCAATGCATTTCAAAACATCACAGTGACAACCCACAACCCCCCCGGAAGAATGCAAAGACCAAAGGAAATCAGTTAAAAAATTGTAATGTATCAAAATACAGTTACCAAATATTTACAGATATATATATACACATTCAAAAGTATATACATTCCGAGAAGTAGTGCAGGTATGCACATATCAATGTCTGTGCACCACTGGTCCAAAAATGCATGGGCGAGGTCCACAATAGATACCTGTCCACAAACGGAGAGAACACTGCTGGGGCATCAGATAGAAATACAACAGGCACCTCAGGGGGAAGGAAAGGGGGGGCACCTCAGCCGGATCACAGCACCACGCCAGATCCACGACGGGACTCCATGCCCATTGATGTATCCTGGGGAGTGCAAAGCCACAGTCTCTCAAGTCTCTACAGTGGGTGGTTTGCCCACTGTTCCATCCTGGGGAGTGCAAAGCCACAGTCTCTCAAGTCTCTACAGTGGGTGGTTTGCCCACTGTTCCATCCTGGGGAGTGCAAAGCCACAGTCTCTCAAGTCCATACAGTGGGTGGTTTGCCCACTGTTCCATCCTGGGGAGTGCAAAGCCACAGTCTCTCAAGTCTCTACAGTGGGTGGTTTGCCCACTGTTCCATCCTGGGGAGTGCAAAGCCACTCTCTCAAGTCCATACAGTGGGTGGTTTGCCCACTGTTCCATCCTGGGGAGTGCAAAGCCACAGTCTCTCAAGTGGATAACAGTCTCCACTGGTTCTGGAGGGGGAATGGTGCCCACACTGCATTAGGCTCCCCGTGACGGTTCCTGTTCCGTCACAGTCCCAGCTGTACATGGGATAACGATGCTTGATGTGGCGGTGTTTCCTTGTTCAGCGGTTCTCTGCCCTGTTCAGCGGTTCTCTGCCCTGTTCAGCGGTGCTTTGCCCTGTTCAGCGGTCTTCACCATGACGGTGATTTCATTGTTCAGCGGTGCTTTCCCATGGCGGGCTCTGACCTGTTCAGCGGTTCTCTGCCCTGTTCAGCGGTGCTTTGCCCTGTTCAGCGCTCTTCACCATGGTGATGATTTCATTGTTCAGCGGTGCTTTGCCATGGCGGGCTCTGACCTGTTCAGCGGTTCTCTGCCCTGTTCAGCGGTGCTTTGCCCTGTTCAGCGGTCTTCACCATGGCGGTGATTTCATTGTTCAGCGGTGCTTTGCCATGGCGGGCTCTGACCTGTGCATTGGTGTGTGGCATGACGGTCCCTCATTGCCCAGCGAGGCTGTGGCAGCCGGGGCCCTCCTGGGCAATGACTCCGGCGGTGGTCTCCTGACCAGTGACGATACTCCTGCCCTCCTGGGCAATGACTCCGGCGGTGGTCTCCTGTCCAGTGACGACGGTGCTGGCGGTGGCGTCCCGGCCTCCGGGGAGGATGGCGCCCTTCTCCGCCGTGCTGCTCTCACCAGACTGTGCAGACTTCTTCTGGCACTTCACCACCTTTGGAGGAGTCACAGCTGACTCTGCAATCCCCCTGGGACCCTTGTGAGCAGTTTTGCCGTCAGGAGTCTTCACCCTGTCCCGTCGGCCACTTTCCAACTTGAGATGCTTTACAGGGGGTGGATTGGCAGTGCTTTGGCTCCGTGTCACACTGCCTGCCCTGGTGGCCGGTGCACTCCACACACCTGTAACACGCACCACTGGTACTGGAGTCTTTTTGGCTGAGGCGCTACTACGGGACTTATGAATTGGAGGGGTGGGGATGGGGGCAAAGAGGTCAACGTTGCTGAGGGAGAGTTTTTGACAAATACTGGGATGGGTAGCTGGAGGGGGTCTTGGAGTGGAGGAAGAGGAGGTGGTTGTAAGAGGTGTCACTTTAGGTGTTTTGGGTGCATGTACTGGAGGCTGTCGTGAGGTGGATGGATGTTGGGTGTGTGGGTGCCCGTGTTTGTGTACTTTGGGAGGGGGCGTCACAGACACACTGGGAGAGGACACAGGGGACGTGTAAATGGTAGTGGGGGTGGTGAGTGCAGGTGAGCGGGGTGTTGTGCTTGGTTTTCTGGTGCGAGTCCTAGTGCCTGTAGATGTAGTGCATGCAGGTGAGAGTGCAGACGACACTAGGAGGGAGGAGGGAGACGATGAGGAGGGGGACACAGTGGAGGCAGTGGATGTTGCTGTGTCTGTATGTGGGTGATGCTTGTGTGAGTGCCTGTGGGATGTGTGGTGCCTATGTTTGCCTGAGCTACTTTTGTGTGTTGAGGTGTATGCATGCTTGCCTGATGGTGTGCTTGGGATGGGCTGGGGTACAGGGGATTGGGTCTGGGTGGAGGAAGTTGGAGGGGGGAGGCTAGACACAGGGACAATGGCTGTCATCAGTGCTGAGGTCAGAGATTGCAGGGTTCGATGATGGGCAGCCTGACCAGAATGAACGCCGTCCAGGAATGCATTAGTGTGTTGCAACTCCCTTTCTACACCCTGGATGGCATTCACAATGGTAGACTGCCCAACAGTGAGTGACCTGAGGAGGTCAATGGCCTCCTCTCTGAGGGCAGCAGGGGTGCCAGGGGCAGGGCCTGAGGTGCCTGGGGCGAAGGTGATGCCCGCCCTCCTGGGTGAGCGGGCAAGGGGCGAATGCTGAGGGGCTGCTGGGAGGGCGGTGCTGGTAGGGGAGGTGGCGGCTGTATCTGTAGAAGTGTGGGGCACAGATGGTGCCGCCGCCACAAGGGAGATCCCATCGGAGGACGAGTCCGTGTCGCTGGTTGGTGATCCGGTGACTGACGTGAAGCTCCCCTCGCCCTCCGTCCCACTGGTGCATTCTGAGTCCGTGGTGTGGCCCTCCATGTCCATGTGGGATGCAGCTCCCTCGTGCTCCGGTGCCACTGTACCTCCGCCTGATGATGCTGATGCACAAAAGAACAGGGAGAAAAAGGGGGGGACGACGACAGAAGAAAGACAGGTTGAGTGCATTGCATACCGCTACTGTTGGCGGACAATACAGACACAGCAGCCCCTGCACTACGCCGTGCTCTTGGCCTCTACAGATGCTATTCCTGGGATATGGCCTACATCGCTATGGTGGACATCTGCACACATGGATGCCACAGGGGCATGTATACCTGTACTTGGCACTCTCCTGCGGTGGGGTGGAGTGGCACATGGCCTGCATTACGGAGGGGCCTAGCCTATGGAAGTCGCCCTGGCCTAGGGAAACCCACAGCCCTCCTCCCACACCCAGACCCCTCAACTGTGTGCAAAGTCCCCAGAATGAGGGTGTACTCACCCCCTTGTGTCTGCTGTGATGCCCTCAAGCGCCTATCCAACTCAGGGTAGTCCACTGCCAGGATCCGGAACATCAGGGGGGTCATGGGGCAACGGGCACCCCTCCCACGTTGGGAGGCCATCCCCAGCCTCCCCCGTCTTCTTGCTCCAGCGGCGAATGTCCTCCCATCTTTTCCGGCAGTGGGTGCCCCGTCTCTGGTGGACCCCCAGGGTCTGACGTCCTTGGCGATGGCACGCCAAATGTCCTTCTTCTGGTGGGCGCTGACCTACATGACATTCAAAGGGGAAGACAAGAAGTCATTAGTAAGAGCACCGTCGAAGTGAGTGGCCCACATCCTTGCCCTTGCCATGTGGCACATGCATTCACAGTCCTTCATGTTCACTGCACTCTGCCCCCTACCCTCTTACAACCAGCCCTCTCCACACAGGCATAGCCCATACAACGCGCTCCCTGTGTACTTACCTGTTGGTCTGGAGGACCGTAGAGTAGCGTGTACTGGGGGAGGGCCCCGTCCACGAGCTTCTCCAACTCCTGAGCAGTGAAGGCAGGGGCCCTTTCCCCAGACGCAGCAGCCATTGTCTCTTCCAGACCGAGGTCACAGCAGCACTTGTAGTGTAGGTCCTCTCCTGTCGAAGATCAGGTATCGAGTGATTTAACAGATAGAAAATGGCGGTCACGTCCACGGCGGTGACGTCCGCGGCAGTGCGTATCATCACCGCCGGCGCACTTCATCATTGACTCCTGGGACCCATAGGATCCAATGTTAACCAATGCAGGATTGCGCCGCGGTCTTCGACCGCCTACCGCGACGGTGTACAACGCCAGCGCAGTTACCTCACATCCCATTGTCCCAGTTTAGAGGTCAGGCAGCCGCCATTTCAGGGGCCCACATGGCTTCATTTACAACTGCGTCACACATACCTAGGCCTACACTCGACACACATACAGGAAGATTTTTGTCTTTGGTGTCGTGTTCTGTGTATCTGTGGGTACATACCTGGGATTTTGTTGACTCTGTGATCGTTGTCGTCCTTCCTAGGCACCGTCAGCTGGGACATTTGAGAAGATGGCGGAATCCTCCGGTGTACCGACCGCTGGTGGACCTGTTGACAATGGAGGAGCGACATTTACTCATCACCTACAGGTTTGACCGTGCCACTATCCAGGAACTATGTACCCAGTTGGAGCCAGACCTGATGTCACCAATCCGCCATCCCACAGGAATCCCCCCTGACATGCAGGTGCTGTCAGTGCTCCATTTCCTTGCAAGTGGATCTTTTCAAACAACAGTGGCCATGGCATCAGGGATGCCCCAGCCTATGTTTTCAAACGTGTTGTACAGAGTGTTGTCTGCCCTGCTGAAACATGTAAGGAGCTACATCGTTTTCCCTCAGGTGGAGGATTTGGCTACAGTGAAAGGTGACTTCTATGCCCTTGGACATATCCCCAACATCATAGGTGCCATTGATGGGACCCATGTAGCTCTGGTCCCCCCCCACAGGAGTGAACAGGTGTACAGGAATAGGAGGAGTTATCATTTGATGAATGTACAGATGGTATATATGGCAGACCAGTACATCTCGCAGGTAAATGCTATGTTCCCTGGCTCAGTGCATGACGCCTACATCCTGCGCAATAGCAGCGTCCCTTATATGATGGGTCAACTCCAGAGGCACCGGGTGTGGCTATTGGGGGACTCTGGTTACCCCAACCTGTCCTGGCTATTGACCCCAGTGAGGAATCCCAGGACCAGGGCAGAGGAACGCTACAATGAGGCCCATGGGCGGACTAGGAGGGTGATCAAACGCACCTTCGGCCTCCTGAAGGCCAGATTCAGGTGCCTCCATATGACAGGTGGTTCCCTATTCTACTCACCAAGGAAGGTGTGCCAGATCATCATCGCCTGCTGTATGCTTCACAATCTTGCTTTGCGACGCCAGGTGCCTTTTCTGCAGGAGAATGGTCCAGATGGCGGTGTTGTGGCAGCTATGGAGCCTGTGGAGCCTGTGGACAGTGATGAGGAGGACGCTGAGTAAGAAGACATAGACAACAGGGACAAAGCAAAACACAAACGCTGTGGGATAGTGTAACTGGATGGACGGAATGCGGAACCAATCAAACATTCACCCCCAGTCACAGATCTGGGTTTAATCCATCCATTATTTTGCTCACCATGCCACCCCAGTTTGAACCCAGCCATATGCAAATCAGTCTTGACCCTGTTCCACATGGGAACAGTCCAGCCCGAACTGCCAGGCCAGGTTCTCCCTGGACCGGAAACAAGCATCCTGGGACCGGTTTCGGGGTTTCACCCCTCCTCAGCCAGGCTGTTGTTTTTGCATTTGTTTTTTCATAGACAACAGGGAGTCAGTCATACAGCAATATTTCCAGTGACACAGGTGAGAACAGTTTTCTTTTAACCATTACATTCACTTTCACACTTCTACCTCTATCCTGTCTGTCATTTCATATCAGTATTTGGTCACTGAGTTGTACCTTTCCATTACGGTTTCACAGGTGTGGTTACCAACGTGTGTCATCTGCTTGCATCCTTCAAGGACTTGTGATGTGTGACATAGGTATGTTGGCTTTACATTTGGAAACGCATGTTAACACTGTCATTGATTATACATATTTAGCAAATCACAGACTGACTCCAGATTGTTTTGTCGTTCAAGGGTGTTTATTTAAGTGCTCAAAAATGGAGGGGGTAGCAATATGGTGATGGGGGACGGTGGAGGAATGTCCATGGCAGAGTCCAGTCTATTAGTCTCACAGGTGCATTGCCCATATGGGCATAGGAAGTGGAGCTGGGGCAGTTTTAGTATGGACAGGGTAACAAAGTGGACAGTGGGAGGACAATCAGGGTGGTCTCATTTCCTGGCTGGGGTCTTGCCATCTTGCTCTGTCCTGTTCCTGGATCTCAGGGACCGCTTGCGGGGTGGTTGTCAGTCTGCAGGGGGTGGGGTGCTGGTGAGGTGGTCCTGTGGCGGGGCATCCTGTCCACTAGCGCCGGCGGAGGTGGTGGGCAGTTCATCGTCCATGCTAGTGTCAGGGGCCCCTTGGAGTGCCACGGTGTCCCTCATGGTTTTTTGTATGTCCTTCAGCACCCCACGATGGTGCCCAGGGCGGAGATGATGGTTCTGAGCTCTTCCCTGAACCCCAAATACTGCTTCTCCTGCAGGCGCTGGGTCTCCTGAAACTTGGCCAGGACCGTCGCCATCGTCTCCTGGGAGTGGTGGTATGCTCCCATGATGGAGGAGAGGGCCTCGTGGAGAGTGGGTTCCCTTGGCCTGTCCGCCCCCTGTCGCACAGCAGCCCTCCCAGTTCCCCTGTGTTCCTGTGCCTCCGTCCCCTGGACCGTGTGCCCACTACCACTGCCCCCAGGTCCCTGTTGTTGTTGGGGTGGTGGGTTATCCTGGGTTCCCTCTAGTGGTAGACACACTGCTGATTGACGTGTCCTGGGTACGGAGGTATGGGCCCGCTGGGTGGGTGCTGTGCTGGTGTTACCAGAGGGTGGAAGGTCAGTGTTGGGCTGTGCCTGTGCAAGGGGAACCGACTGTCCCGAGGCCCACGATGGTCCGGGCTGGTCATCAGGATCCAGTAGGGCAGAGCTGCTGTCGTCACTGTGGGCCTCTTCTGTGGGTGGAGTGGAGTTGTCTGGACCCTCCGGTGTGGTGACGTTCCGTAGTGGTCCTGCAGGGATATAAGAGCATGATTATTGCATGTGTGTGTGTAATGGTGTGCAATGGGTGGGTGTTTGTGTACCCCAGTGCAAGCATTCCTGTGTGTGGGTTTGTGTGATGATGGTTAGGGGGTTGTTATGGGTATGTGCAGTGAGCACGCTTTGGTGAGGGTTGACCATGCTTTGTTTTTGCATGCGGGGCTTGGTGTTGGGATGGGTGGTTTGTGTTATGAGTACAGTAGTGAGGAGTTGGAGTGATAGGGGAGGGGGCGAGGGTGGGGGTGTGTGATAGCATGCAGGTAGGGTGGGGGATATGATAGTTGAGATTTAACTTACCAGTGTCCATTCCTCCACTGACTCCTCCGAGGCCCTCTGGATGCATGATGGTCAAGACTTGCTCCTCCCATGTTGTTAGTTGTGGGGGTGGAGGTGGGGGTCCGCCGCCAGTCCACTGTACCGCGATGTTGTGCCTGGAGACCACTGAACGCACCTTCCCCCGTAGGTTGTTCCACCTCTTCCTGATGTCCTCCCGAACTCTTGGATGCTGTCCCACAGCGTTGACTCTGTCCACGATTCTTTGCCATAGCTCCATCTTCCTGGCTATGGATGTGTGCTGCACCTGCGAGCCAAATAGCTGTGGCTCTACCTGTAGGATTTCCTCCACCATGACCCTGAGCTCCTCCTCGGAAAACCGGGGGTGTCTTTGGCGTGACATGGGGTGGTGTGGGTGATGTGTGGGGTGGTGTAAGTGTTGATGTGTGTTGATGTGTAGTGGTGTGTGGTGTTTTGTGCGTGTAATGTTGTATGGGTGCTGGTGTTGTGTGCCTCTGTGTGGTGGGGTTCTCAGTTGCTGTGCTCTCTGTCTATCTGGCCTTCGTCCGTGAATTGTGGTCGTAGGGGTTTGTGGGTGATGTGGGTGTGTCTTTTATATTGTGTTGGGTGTGTGGGAGTGCTGTTTGTATGTGTATCAGGTGTGTGTATTTGGAATTGTCCAAGGTGTTTTGGAGATGTGTGGGTATTTTGAGCGTGGCGGTGTGTACCGCCAACGGAATACCGCGGTTGAAAGACCGCCACGTGGATTCGTGGGTCATGATAGCATGGGCGTGTTTCTGTTGGCGTGACGGGGGAGGTTTTGTTATTGCCAGTTTATCACTGACCTTTGGAGTGGCGGTCTTGTGTGGGTGTCTGTATTTCGGCGGGTTCCGAGATGTGGGTCATAATAGCTGTGGCGGAATTCATCGGCCGCGGCAGTGTTTTGGCGGTCTTCTGTACGGCGGTAAGCGCCTTTTACAGCCAATGTTGTAATGAGGGCCTTGGTGTCTAAGAGGATGTGCTTGGAATGCTTACTGTCTTGATTGATTGTTCACCTTGACAATGGAATGCTTTGTGCCTACACCCTGGTTGGGGACAACAGTGTGGTATTCTGCTCTGTGGAGAAATACACTCCATCTCGCTTGATGCAGACAATCTGTTGAAGTTTGTCAAGGATGTGAGGGTCAATTTGCCAGTGATATACCAATGGTTGCAGACCTTTAAAACTGTTGCAAGATTGAAAGTACATTTGGGCAAGGGTTATCTCATCCCTACAAGGTGAAGATTATACTAAACTGTTTAAAAGGGGAGCAAACCCACATTAAAACCTTTTGTGTTTGGAAACTAGGACCTACTATTCAGATGTAAAAATACTGGATCATATCCTAAGAACTTCAATTGCAGAATTGCATGCCAAAATGTCCGTCTGGAGGACATATCTAATGGTGTTGGGGTGAAATAAAATGTTCAAAATGGAGATGCTTCCATGACTACTTTATTTTGCTTACTTCCCGCTGCTAGTGCAAAGGTAAGCCTGCTACTGCATGACCTAATATGAAAAGTTGGGTGCCAAAGGGTGAATTTGACCAAGCTAGACCTCTTGTTAACTAAGAGTAGACTGAGAGCATTGGATTTTGAGACATAGTATTTTACCTTCCTGTTGCAATAAATCATGCATTGATTGAGTGACAAGCGTGCTTTGGAAACATACTTCTCTAGATCCAAAGTACATGAGTCAACTTAAAACATGTATTTACTAATCTGGTTCCTAGAGTGCATCACTCCCCATATGAGCAAGGGTGGTCTTAGTTTTTGGAGGTCACCCCAGAAGACAAGATGGATAGAGCTTTATGCCCCAAAAATCCCTTTAAAACAGCCCCACAAATGTTGAGGGAATTACAGTGACATAGCTTGTGTACTTGGGAGGTAGTGGGGATCCCAACTGTGGGAAATTTATTTGAGGTTGGGTCTCTGAAGAGGTTTGAAACTGTGATAACAGACTGCTGATTAACAATGAACAGTTCCTGGAGTCATTGTATATGTAATGTGATGTAAAATATACTGACCCGAAATACTAATAACTATGTTGATTTTTCCAAATAATGGGGTGAGGGAGAAGATTGATCTCCTGGAGCTACAAAGTACTACATGATATGACTGGAATCACTTTAGATGGATTGCAAGGAAAATGGGAGAATGGCAAACATACCCAATGAATTAGGATGAATTAGAGTACTGGAGATTGCCCACCAAGTTCTGAGAATTCCAGATTCAAATATACACAGTGTATACATCACTTGGGAACACTCCACAGCTTGCCTTCGCTGTGGATGCACAGAGGTGCACCATTGGCATGTGATTTTGGTGTTGCCAATAATCATAAATTACTTGAATGTGATAACAAGCCAACTGAAAAAAAGTATTAGGTTGACTAAACTCACATGAGGCAGAATGATATGTACTTTGACTCCTTTGCCAGTCAAAGGAAGGGAGCACAAACACCAAAGTACTGAAGCCCGCCTGGTGGGAACCGCCAGAAGACGGTCATTCTGACTTTCCCGCTGGGCTGGCGGGCGACCGCCAAAAGGCCGCCCGCCCGCCCAGCGGGAAAGCCCCAGCAATGAGGAAGCCGGCTCCGAATGGAGCCGGCGGAGTTGCTGGTGTGCGACGGGTGCAGTTTCACCCGTCGCGATTTTCAGTGTCTGCCAAGCAGACACTGAAAATCTTAATGGGGCCCTGTTAGGGGGCCCCTGCAGTGCCCATGCCACTGGCATGGGCACTGCAGGGGCCCCCAGGGGCCCCACGACACCCGTTCCCACCATCCTGTTTCTGGCGGTGAAAACCGCCAGAAACAGGATGGCGGGAAGGGGGTCAGAATCCCCATGGCGGCGCTGCTTGCAGCGCCGCCGTGGAGGATTCCCTGGGGCCGCGGGAAACCGGCGGGAAACCGCCAGTTTCCCTTTTCTGACCGCGGCTGAACCGCCGCGGTCAGAATGGCCCCAGAAGCACCGCCAGCCTGTTGGCGGTGCTTCCGCGGTCGTTGGCCCTGGCGGTCCATGACCGCCAGGGTCAGAATGACCCCCTTAATTTTTTTAATAATGTGTACCTTTTGAGTAAGTTGACTCCTTTATGGCCAATCTGAGGGTAAAGTTGTTCATACAAATTAATTAACATGCCTCTAGCCCCTGAAAAAAGGATGTGGAGTCGAGTTTTCTATTGGCAGTTACTACATGGCTAACCACAGAAACTACAACACCAGCCCATTGAAAATAATGGAGGTAGGGAAATAAAATATAGCCTCCTAGGAAAATATGTTTCTTTTAAAAAGTTTAGAATATAAATAAATGTAATCTAATGCAAAAATATGTAAAAATAATAAATTTGTATTATTTAATTGAAACTATTTTAATACCCTCTTTGGATTTGAAAGTAAGATTCCACGCAAGTAGCCCACGTCATTCCACGTGCAATGAAGTTAATACCGGAATTCAGTGAAAGAGAGATTAAACAAGTTATCCTCCTTCAAAAGCCGCATAAGGCTGCAGGCCCAGATGGCATCGCTTCAGATGCTTACCGTAACCAGCTAACGTTATGGTTACCTGCTCTAGCCCGTCTATTCAACAGTGTTTGGCATTACGAGGTAATCCCTCCTTCTTGGAAGGAATCAATAATCGTTCCAATTCACAAAAAAGGGCCTCGGGACATGGTGAGCAATTATAGACCTATCTCACTGCTTGATAGTGTTGGAAAGATTTTTGCCAAATTGATTCAGTCGCGTCTAGACCAATGGCTAGAGGACGGAGATTTAATATCAACACACCAAGCTGGTTTTAGGAGAGGCCAAAGTACAACAGACCAACTTTTTAAGCTAAACATGATCTGTGCTAAATACGCCACCCTTAAAAACTGTCCATTATACCTGGTCTTTGTGGATCTCCAAACAGCCTTCGACAGCGTAAATCGCCAAACATTATGGCAGCTATTGTCGGACATGGGCATACAGGGAAAAATCTTAAGGCTGCTAATTCTATTGCATACAGGAAACACTGCCAGGGTCAGATATTCTACGAGAAATGATTATACGGCCAAAATTCCAATTGAGCGAGGTGTAAAACAAGGCTGCGTTTTGGCCCCAACCTTATTCAATTGTTATATAAATAAAGTAAGTCAAGTTTTGAAGGAATTAAATCTGGACGTGCCAAAACTAGCCAATGAAAGTATACCTATCTTGCTCTTTGCTGATGACGCCGTATTACTGGCAAGAACAGAGATAGCAATGCATGGTCTACTTAGGGGCTTCGAATCTTTCTGTACCTCAAGGAGCATGGTAATCAATGAGGGGAAAACAAAGTTTATGATTCTCAACCAAAAACAGACGTTGCAATCGACTTTTAGGGTAAATAATAAGCCTTTGGCCCGAGTGGCCACCTATGATTACCTGGGCTGCAGATTAGATGAAAAACAGACATGGAAACCACAAATCTACAAAAGCAGAATTTCCTTGGCCCAACAAGCCGGAGCAGTACTCAGATTTGCAAAGGCTACAGGCAATCACTCCGTGAGCTCCGCACTGCTTGCATACAAAACAAAAGCAAGAGCCGCAGCACTTTACAGCGCAGAGATCTGGGGATTCAGAAAGATTCCATCAATACAAGTAACCGAGAACAAATTTTTACGCCAATTACTTTGTCTAGGTAATGCTACACCAATGAACGCAATAAGAATTGATCTACAGATGAGAAAGGTTGAGGACTACATCGCTCTGGCTCCAGTAAGATACTGGATCCGTATTTGGACAAAAGAGGCTCTTAAACCATTCAGAGACGTACTTAAGGATATCATGAAGCTGCAAAACCATCGGAAACTGCCCTGGTTCAAACATATCTCAACTATCCTGGCTGCTATCGGCCAGGATGACTTTTGGCTCCATCCAGAAAAAATCGGAAGGCCTAGTCTAGCTGTCATAAAAAAGGCATATTGGGAGCGAAAGACAGAGATTATGTGCGAGTCATTTAGCCCTTTATTCAAGCGGTATATTTTGTTTAACCAAGAGCTTAAACCAGCATTATTCATAGACAGTATTTATCCGGAGGAAAAAAGGGCTCTCTACTTTAAATTCCGTATGGGCACACTACCAGTGACAGCGGTGGTCAACAGATGGCAATCCGCTCCTCCGAGTAGTTTAGAATGTTGTCCATGCCTTCATGGTGGTCCGGAAACACTTTCCCACTTCCTTTTACTATGCCACTTTACGCTCAGACTCCGTAAATTGTACCTTCGTCCACTTTTCAGAACTTCCGGAGTTAGGAAGTGCAAGGAGGCGGAAGCGCAATGTATGCGTTCAGATGAGAAATACATTGTGACAAAGGTCTCAACCTATATCTTGGAAGCATGGAAATTACGTCTATCAATGCACCTACAGTTGGCACAGGCACAATAGCCTATGTTATCCCGTACCTATTTAGCTTGGGAAATCGGTGCAGGGTAGTGTAAACTGGGTTAGGCCTCGGGCTTTTATTAAATGGCTGGAAGGCAATGCAAGGCCCCAAATGACTCGTCCCATAATAAGACATTTTAAATATTAGACTCATAATGTTTTTCTAGAATAAGTTACGTTTTTATGTAAATTATGGTCAAATCAGGTTTTACGATAATGCATGGTAAATTGGATACATTTTGGCACATGTTAAATCAAAAATTCAAGCATAGTTCCTTTTATTGAGATGTTTTATTTAATGTGATTTTTATTGAGTTCGAGGGATTGATATCTATTGTGTGATTATTGTTAAGGCCAGATAGGCTAATAACAATTAAATAAATAAATAAATAAATGGTAAAATGGAAAGTAACTGTAACAATAATAGTTAATAAAATATAACTAAAATAATTTTAATTAATTCTACTTATAAATATTAATAATCATTAAAACATAATAACATTTTTCAGGTTGGAATTAATTTTTTAATTTGCACTTCAGAAACATAATTTTAATTTAGATTACTACATTTCAGCAATTAAAGATTTATTTCAAAATTAAGGGAATACTGCTGCATTTTTATTGCGTTCTACATTTAAAATAAATATATACAATTAATGTACAGTCATATTTAGTATTAGAATATCTTTAATATTTAATTTTGAGCATAGGATACTTTTCTATTTTTCCCTATACTTTAATATGTGATTATGTGATGAACAGGTAGCGGGAAAAGGTATCACAACAATGGGACAAAGCAGTGCAAGCATTTATTACCAGCAACAAAAAATATCTTGAACCCTTTGATGTCAAGATATTCTGACGAAGGAAAAATAAGGGTAAATAATGGTCTATGCTTGTCAATAAATAAAGTTTGTCAGTCAAATGGAATGGATCAGATAAGAGTAATTACACAAGATAGTAGTCTCATCCCTCCTCCCAGCTTATAATGGCATGAATGTAAGGGAAGATTTTGGGGTCACTCACCTGTGTAGTTTAGATTAAAGTTATGAGTTGGTTTCTGTGTAAAGCTTTCACCATCATTATAGTACATCACCTAGCAGCTCCAGTGTAAAACTGTGGTTTAGGGAATTTAAAAACTGATAACGTGCTTGCTTGTTAATGAGCTATAATGCTATAATACAGGCCCATAGAAGCAGGGTATATACAGTGACATTAATGTATCGTCACTTACAACAAACTAAGTGGATGTGAATGTGATTCACTTACTTATTTAAGTTTTTGGATGTATGATATTAAAATGTGTACAGTATGCTCAGGGGAGGGGAGTTCATTTGACAATACTAAAGCGCGTACTTGTAATTTGATTCATGCTAACAGTGAACAACAGTAAAGATCATTTAAATGTATACAGTAAACTCGAATTATTGAACTTATAATAAACAAGGGGAATCATTTTTATTTAATTTACTTATCTGCTTTCATTTTATACAAAATTAAGCATTAACATAATTAAAAACACATCTAACATATCTAACAATAGAAAATAGCCCTAACTACGTAGGAAAATAAGAAAAAATACAATACATAAATAAAGCTCACACAAACCCAACTACACAAAATGAAAGAGTTGTGAAGCTGTTATTAAGACTATTAATGTCGACATGTCAGCCCCACCAATGACTGAAGTCCATGGAGCCATAATCAGGACAAGGCATGTGCACTTCCATTTGTGCACTATTCATGACTAAAACAATGGGTCCAAACATAAGTCTTCTAAAGGCAACTAAGGAACTTGAGAACACTTTCATTAGTTCACATACACCAAACCATGACAGCAAACAATCTTGATGCTCAGTACAGGGTCTCTCATTGCTAAGTTGCGTTCATACAATAATTAATTTACTGCCATTCAGCAACAGAAAAGGCACTTGTGTGGATCTTTCAAAAATAGCAACAAGAATACATATATTTAAAATATTACAAGTGGGGTGTCCATACGAGATAACATTTCCTTCCGACATAAGGAACTCATGGGCATATTTATTTATACTTTTTGGTGCAAGACTGCACTAATGTAGTTTTGCATCAAAAAGATTTGCACCTGTTTGCTCCATTCTTGAGCGCCAGCCAGGCACCATATTTATAGAATGATGCAAGCCGGCGCAAAGGGTAGGCTAGCGTAAAAAAGAATTATGTTAGCTGGGTGGGGGTGGGGGTGGCGGTATGGGAGAAGGGGGTTTTGCACCAATAAATGACATTAGGCAGATTAGATTAATAAAATGACTCTATTGAGCCTAGCATCATTTTCTGATGCAACACCATTCATACCACATGACTCCTGTCTTAAAAAAGACAAGAGTAATGCCCACCACCCCAATGGCCAGCACAGGGGATCAGGGTCCCCTGGGCATTGCCATTGCACCCAGTGCCGTGTAGGGGACTTTAAGAAAAAAAAAAAAGACTTATCAGTACTTACCTATACTTACCTGGGATGGGGTCCCCCATCCTCCGCTGTCCCTCTGATGTGGGCGGAGGTGTCCCTGGGGTCATGGAAATAAGCCCACAGGTCCCCAAATGCCTTCCCTGACCCAAGCGTCAAATAGAGGTTTGAAGCAAGCTTTGCACCATTATTGGACCCCTCCACCCATGCATGATTTTAGCACGGGGATAAATATGACGCTAAGGTCATAGAGTCCTTTTTCGCATGGGATCGCCTACCTTGCATCTTATTGACACAAGGTAGGATTCCATGTCCAAAAAATTACTTTAACTCCATACCTTTGGTGCTAGATGGGTCTAGCACCAAAGTATAAATATGGAGTTAGTTTTACACCAAATTTGCATCAAAAGAAATGACACAAATTCGGCACAACACAAGTATAAATATGCCCCTCGGGATCTTATTTATAACAAACTGGCGCATCGCTCACTATGTGCCAGTTTGTTTGTGTCACCCTGCGCCACCCTAACAACACCATGGTAGTTTACAATACAGTGCATCATTGTGCTTATTAGCATAGCTGCATCTGAATTTCTGATGCAGTTGTGGCGCTTTGCAGGACTGCTGCAGTGAAATCTTGTACATTTCACTGTGCAGTTCCTGTGGCCCTCTTAATTGGGGGGTATACCTCCATTCCATACATTACACCTGGCACAAGTATAATGTGGCACAAATGTTTACAAACTGGTGCAATGGTCCCATTGTGCCACTTTGTAAATATGGCTTGGGGTGGGGACTGTTCTGTGCTGCCGTAGCATAGAAAAGTATGCTACAGCAGTGTAAGGGGCTTGTAAATGAGCCCCTCAGTTTGTGAGGGATTGAGGTAAATACAGACCGTTCACAGAATAGATCATAATATAGGTTGGTTCTTTTCGCATTAGATCTTCTTCCGAAGAGATTTTTGTAACTTGTCTTCAAGCTCACTTAACTCGTCCTCTCATACAGTCACAGATACCAATACCTCAAGTAGTAATGGAAAACAGTGGTCACCATGGTCTCACCCCTGTGAAGGGGTAATGGCCACATGCAGAACGATATTTGTAAGATGTTTGCGTCTATTTGGGTCACTAGTCAAAAGTCTGGTTTAGTATCCAATGAGCTTGTTGTACTGAGCTCTGCGCTATTGTTCAGATCTAAGATCAGCATATTCCAGAGGGTAATTTCAACATTAGTGTAACCAAAAGCAGTAGGAGACAAAGAGTCCTTTCTTCAATCTTTCTGCTTTAAACCTCCCTTTTTATTGATCGAGGAAGGTTCACATTCTACATTCTGAGTTTTCAAAAATTGCAATCTAGGAAGATTTTGTACCTTTCCAACAGCATTAGTTTCCATACCTTTCCCATCTCCTTTGGTGAGTCTCAAAATTATAGTTGTAGGTTTGTGATTGTCTGCTTATCACTGCTGAGCATCTGAAATTTTTCTCTCAGTGGCAATTCTAAAACTGACTCTGTCAAGTTGAGTGCATGACTCAAATACAGGGATCTGTTTTTAGGATGGATTACAAGACAAACTTTGGTTGAACTTTTATGGAGGTTATGAAATCATCAACTGGAGAAGATGTGGTTATTGAGGATTGTTTGGGTGACAACATATCAACAATTCTTTTTTCTTGGTTGAAAACTGGTGAAGGTCTTGGTTGTGGTCACTGGAGCAGCTTTTGAAGTTGTGGGCTTACGTCTAAAAACAAGAAAGTGTTGGTGTTAGTCACATTGACCTAAAGGGACTTTTTCAGTGATGCAGAGTTTGTTAAGCTCCTTTTAGTTGAAAAGTTTGTAAGTCTCATGAAGGCAGAAAAAATCAAGATACTGATAGTCATGATTGACTATATTAACAGCAGATGCAGGATACCATTGAAGTCGAGTGTTCAATGGTGAACGATGATTGTAGCCAAACAAAATGAAGTGAGGGGACTCTAACCGTGATTTTCCACTTCATATCCCTCTACTTTTTCCCACCTCTATTTTTAAAAGCATAGAAAAAGTGGCAAATCATTGTCAAAACTACACTCACAGCTGGCTTAGGGCTTGCATGCATTTGACACGCTGCAGTGCTGTTTATGTTTTCACTCCAAGCTTATTAGACGGCAGGCAGAATTGACTCCATGCGGCCTCAGCAAGGTCATTTGTCCCATTGCTAAAAGAGACTCTCTAGACTTCTGTCTTCATGAATTCCTTTTTCATTCGTATACATACAAAGAGCTCACCGACACATCCACCAGGACTAGAATCCAACCTCCATCCGTTGTACAATAGTCATACGACTGGAGATTCTATTCCAGAATTGGAACCCAACATCCCATCAAGTGACCACAAGACATATACTTGTGCTTCAAGCTACAACATCTTCCCACCTTGAACAAATAAACAAAGCTACAAAAAGAACTCCAAAAGATAAAATACAAAATAAATATATACACTCATTTTTATATCACTACAGAATTACCATGTTTTAAGAAATCAAAAAGTGTTATTACAGGCCACCAGTAACTCAAGTTTCCTACAAAGAAAGAATGGATAAACATTAGCATTTAAAAACAAAACAAATATACATATTAAAGTCCACATGTCAAATAGAAATGCCTGCAAGAAAAAAGGAAAAGTACATTTGATGTTTCTGGAGAAAGAAAAAATTAACAATCAAAATTGTGCAGATACTGCGGTTTAACAATCAAAATCTTGGAGATAGCCAGGTCTTTTATATATTCTCCCATGCTTACTAACTACTAGGCCAGCATTATCACCCTCTACAACAGAACTTTCAGCATCTTCTGAATTATCTGTAATTGGAAGCATGGGAATTTTCTTGTTCTGACCACTAAGTTCCATAGATTGCTCCTCCCCTTGTACCATATCTGCCCCTCTCTCCCGAGCCATACTTTCATTGGTGAAACCTGAAGCCCAAATCAAATCATTTTGATCATGCAAGTGGCTATCCATAACCACTTATTTGAAAGTTATCTTTGTCCACCAGCGTCTATCATTCAATGTCACAGCTGTGCATGATATTTGCACCACTCTGAAAGGACCTTGAAAATTTAAATCAGTCTTGAACCGCTTCTCATATTTTTCAACATTGTCGAAGGCCCTATGATTATGTTAATGTCTGTAAGAGTGTACAACTTCTCATGCTGATCTACCATCTTCTCCTAAGCCCGCTTCACATTCTCTCTTACTTTTTTTTCATCCAACATTCAACCATTTTTTGCTCCGCCACTTCCTTCCACCAGCCAACCAAGGACCAATTTAGAACGTGTACTTCTGCCTAATAGCAAACTAAATGGTAATTCTCCAGTTGTTGAATGCATGGTATTATGGTACACCTATATCCTTTCTCTCAAAAACTCCATAGCATCCATTCCACATGTTAGAGCAGTCTGAATACCCTTCTTTAGTATTCTATTTGCCCTCTCAATCGCATCATTGGCTTGTGCACTATACAACACCACAGCATAGTGTTTTATGATTTTTCCTTTAAAAAAACTTTTCCATTTTGCCTGACACTAATTGTATCATATTGTCAGTAACAGTCTCTGCTTGACACCCTTCAATAGCAATCATTTCAGCTAAATATTAATAGCAGAACAAGTACTAATTTCTTCCACAAACTCGTAGTATATCCACTTGGAAAAATAACCTATAGCCACAATCATGTACATAAATTCATGCTTGACAGCATTAATACGTCCCACAAAATCAAGTAGCAACCTTTGTCAAGCTCTTTCAAGAAACAGTGGAGTGTCAGTAGAGTATCTTTCATTCTCCAATTCTCTTTGGATAAGATGCATTCTTTGCATGTCTCTATTATATTGTCCACATCCTTATCCATAGCTGGCCACCAAAACATCTGTCTCAGTATTTCTTTTGTAGATGAAGATCCTAAATGACCAGCACATGCCAATAACACCACTTTCAATCTTAAACTCACTGGTGGAACAAATTTATCTGACCTCAACAAAATACCATACTCCACTGATATCTGAGCTGCAACGTGTGTGAAATTCAGCATAACTCCTTTAAGTTGATTGTTATGTGGCCAACCTTTCTGTACATATTCCATACATTTAGCATTTTTACATCTTGATTACAACCTGTTAATCACTCTTTTTCATCTATAATACCTTGACACTGTTTAAAAATGTCTAAGCAGCTACAACGTACTCATCTTCACCTTGCTCATCCTCATCAGAACTTCCTCTGACTGGTAAACAAGACATGCAAGCTGTTCTAAAAGTGCCCTTACCTGGAATAAACTACACCTGGAAGCTGCATTCCTGTAGTTTAACAATAATTGTAAGCAGAAAAGAAGAAGCTGATGCTACCCCCTTGTCCTCCAACAAGAAAGTTAAAGGTTTTTTGTTAGAAATTGGGTCTCTAGTCGGCAGAGGTATACACCCTTGCTCAGTTAGGAACAACAATCCAAGTGTCAAGGTTCGTTTGATTGGTTCTCAGGAGCAGTACCCTCAAGAGGCCCACCTTCTGGCAGCTCCGACTCTGATTTTATATATATATATCTATCTATATATAGAGATATATATATATCTATATATAGAGATCTATATATATATATATATATATATATATATATATATATATATATATACAGAGTATCAGAATGGCCAGACGAGGAGAAGTGAATTAGGGCTGGTACTGCGGGGAGGGAGACCTGAAAGCAGAATATAGTAATTCAAATCCTATCTGTTCTCTCTCAGTGAATATAATATCATGGTTACCTCCTTTTGTCTTAGGGTTGATTAGAATATACCTTATAATAGCTCTAAATATTTGTTTTACCTTGAATTCTTCATTAACCACTCTCAAACAACCATCAAACCATAAGTATTTGTTAGATTTACTTCCTTCTTGTATTTATGATTATTTCTCCTTTTCCTTTTACTTTTGGGTTCACTTCTGGGTTTATGTGAAGCTCATGAACATTATAACGATCATTTGCATATAACGATTGTTCATTATGACATTGCCTTTAATGTTTTAACACTTGACAAATGTTCACTTTCGGTTTTGTTTCCTGTTTTAGGTGAACATCATTAAAAGTATGACAATCATCGGAATATATATATTGTTCGTTACGACATAGATTTCACTGGTTCAACTCTTGACAAAAGTTCACTTTCGATTTGGTTTCTCACTTTATGAGAATATCATAAAATTACGAAAATCATCAATATATTAATATTGTTGGTTAAGACTTTAATTTCACTGGTTCAACACTTGACAAAAGTTCACTTTCGATTTAGTTTCTCCCTTCAGGAGAATATCATGAAACTACGAAAATCGTGGACATATTAATATTGTTCTTTACGACTTTGATTTCACTGGTTTAAAACTTTACAAAAGTTCACAGGCGATTTGCCCTGCCATAGAAACTCAAAATTCCAAACCTTAACGCTTGAACTTGCTGCTGGATTTCCGCTCTTTCGATCCTATAAATACCCGTTGATCTCCTACCTGATGGTGACTGAAAACATTCGGGGAATTCAGCTTTTGCAACACGTGATGATACACTGACTCTCTGGGGACTGGGAACGAAGAGCGTCCCAGGGAAAGGAGAACGACCAGAGACAACTCCAGACCTCCATCTCCACCATCAATAACCCGCATGTATGAGTGGGGTGGGGCTGCTTTTATAGCCTCAGTGATGGGTGTGGAAGATACTATGGAAACTGAGAAAGAACACGAGTATTACTGCTGAGTTCAACAAGACTTGGCAAATGCAACCGATTGTTACAGTCAAACTGGGAAAGGACATGATCAACATTGCAATGATCAATAGCCCATGAACATGACCATGTCAAAACGAGCCTGCAACACAGCCAACACTCACCACCCCTGTCCTGCAATGCACACTTTCACTGATGTGCACAAGAATCAAATCATGGTTGTTAGCTCACCTACAATCGAAGTGAAGGAATCGTGAACCTAGCTAGGGTGAGTCACTACTCAACCTAAATTATCCTGTGCTTACAATGTCAGCTTAACACAGAGCAGCCAGGCTTAACTTAGAAGGCAATGTGTAAAGTATTTCTGCAATAACTCAGACAGTAACACAGTGATAACATCACAATAAGTACCCCACACCAGTTTAGGAAAATAGACAATATTTATCTGAATAGAATAAGATCAAAATGTCAATAATCCAATGCGCACAAGTGAGGATATGAATTTTGCAAGATAAAACCCTAATATAGAAGTTTGAAACACATTAGCTCCAATTGGGGCTTTTATGATGTTGTGATGGAGTCATTCCCAACAGTCTGACACCACTTGCTGGGGTGTGATGGCTAGTCATGAGTCGCACAGACCCCTTGCACAGTACTTTTGGAAAAAGAAGAAACAACAATGTTGTGCGGAGTCAGGGAGATGAGGCGTTGCAGAAGCCAGTGCGGCATCAATTCCTAACTGTGGCTCGGGAGGTGAGGCGTAGAGTCCTTATTGCCAGAAAAGGGAGATCATGTGTCAGTTGTGTCCGGTTGCAGGACAGGTGATGCAGCATCGGTGGTGAGGCGTCGGTTCCTTACAACCAGGCGGGGTCGACGAGTCCAGCAGGTCATGATGCAGTGTGTCGACTTTGCAGTCTCACGATCACACCATGGGATTTAAGCATCATCGCTGCGTTTCAGGTCACGGTCGTTGCACTTAGAGAGGACCACGGAGCCGGGGCAGGCAAGGTAAGTGAGAGCTCCTCCACTCTTCCTGGCCAGGGGAACCTATCTGTATGCAGATGTAGCTGAGTGTCCTGTGTTTATGGCTGTCATGGTGGAATGCTCAAGGGGAGCTGTCAACCAGCACAGACCAGACATGAATTGGAGACAGGCTGTAAGGAACAGATGGCAGTGATGGCAGAGAAATGCCTACTTTCTAAAAGTGCCATTTCTGAAATAGTAAACTATTCAACTTCACCCCTAAGTAAGATGTCTTACTACCATTCCAACCATGCCAAATGTGACAAATCTATTCCTCTCAGACCAGAAATTACCCCTTAAAACAATACAAGGGAATATAAAATGCTGGCTTATGGAGCAGGCTTCATAGTAGTGAAAAATGATAATGGGAGTTTTTCACTGTCAAGACATGTAAAAAATTATGGGTACATGTCCTGCCTTTTATGCACATAGCAACCAGCCCCATGGGTTAACTAGGACCTACAGGGGTGACATACATAGAAGAAAATGGGAATTTAAGGTTTGGCAAGTAGTTTTAAATGCCAAGTTGTAGTGGCAGTGAAACTGCACATGCGGGCCTAGCAATGGCAGACCTGGGATATGGTTAGGGGGCTACCTATGTGAGAGGCACAATCAGTGCTGCAGGCCCACTAGTTGAATTTCATGTACAGGCCCTGGGTACATGTAAAATACTCTACCAGGGAATTATAGGTGAATTAAATATGCTGATCGGGTATGAGCCAATGTTACCATGTTTAGGGAAGAGAGCAAAAGCACTGATCAGCAGTGGTAAAGCACACTGAGTCCTAAATCCAGCAAAAATAGGATCAGAAAAATGGAGGGCGGAATGCAAAAGTTGGAGAAGACCACCCTAAGGATGTCAGGTCTAACAGATCTGTGCGGAACACAAAATGCGTTCCCCACAAATATGTCTCTGCTTCCTTCAAAATTTTAGATACAAATACAACAGTATATTCCAGGCCCTTAACTTTCTGATGCAACACAGCACCAATTCCTACAGCACTGGAATCCACAGTAACTATATATTTTTCTCAAATAATGAATGATTTGAAAGCTGTAACATCAACAAAATGTATTTTATATTCTGGAACACCTTCTCCTCTTTATCATCCCACACAAATTTCTCATTCTTCCGTACCATTTTTTTAAGTGGTTCCACCGTAGCAGCATATCCCTGAACAAACCTAGAAAAATATTTGCTCAAACGTATGAACAAACTCAACTCCTCCTTATCCTCAGGATAGGGAGCGTCTCTGAGAACTTCCAGATCAGTTTTGAGCTCAATGCCTCTGATATTCTGTGACCTAAATAGTCTACAGCTTTAGCTAAGAATTTGAATTTCTCCAGCGATACTGTCATACTGAGTTTTCTCTAAAAATAGAAAATACCTTATCTAAAATTATATTATGCTCTTTCCTGTTTTGGCAAAGATAAGTAAATTAAACCCAGAAGGCCACCATTTCAGTTACATCTATAAACAAATGATACATCATTTTTAAAATATGCTAGCTGCTGATGCTAGCCCAAATGGCAGCCTTAAATATCTGAATCCTCCAACTGGTGTTATAAACATGGTGAGCACCTGGGAATTCTCCTCTAAAGGCATTTGATGGTAAGCAGCCCGTACAATGATTTTGCTAAACAAAACTTGACATTACTGATAGTGGACAATTTTTGGTAAGTTGTGGCACGCAATAATAATGTTTTTATTTAACTGCCTCAAATTGGCATATAATCGGATGCCCTCACCCTTCTTTTTTGCAAATACAATTGCCCTAATCCTTTCAGAAGCATTCACAACCTTAATAACTTTGATATCCATTAACTCTTTGAGGTGGTTTTTAAGGTCCCCCCTAACAGTTGATGGCATGTCCTTGACTTTATGAACCACATGAACTTCCCTATCCTTCACTATAATCCTATGTTCAAATCATTTCACTTTGCCTATTTTATTGCACAACACTTCTGGACATTTTAAGAATAGCCTCCAGTTCCTCTGATGCACTGTCAATTGAAAACACAGGCTTTGTTGTGCCAGGATTTCTGACTCACCATAGGCAGCTACCCTTATGTTTGATTTCTTCAAATTGACACCACACCACATCCTGTTGAAGGTGAGTTCCGAAATCATTGTCATAGGTGACCCTGCATACACCATTATTTTCAAATTCAATTTCCCAATCCTTACTTCACAAAATGGACCCTTCCTGCTTGCAGCCTCATCCCTTTCATTTATTACATCCATCATTACCACCACAGAAGTTAATTGTTCTCCAATAACGTGCGTATAACAAAGTTTCACAGGTGTCAAATCTGAAGGTTTTACATACTCGCATAAAGTGCCTCACTTTCTTACACTTTTTGCATTTTTTACCTTGTGCTGGACAACCAACATTTTGACTGACAGACGCGAAAGACCCACACCTGGAACATTGCACAGTAGACTAAAACTTTTTGTTCATCAACTCTTTTTTAGCACACATATGATAACACCTTCTTTATCACCCACTAATACATTAATGACTGCAGAGCATTCAATACCTTTTGCAAATTTAATGGTTTTCTCTAATGATGGAGTTGTACAACAAAACAAGTGTTCTGGTACTTTTTTAGATGCTCAGTTCAATACTATCTGGTCTTTTAAATGTTGATCTACATTACAATGAAACAAACATGAACTTGGTCAAATTCTCAAAGCAGCTGCATATTGGTAAATAGATTCTGACACCACCTGTTTCCTTGAATAGAAGTTAACCCTCTCCAACACTATACTGCCTCCTCAGTGAAGTGGAGCACGAGTCTTTTTTTGACTTACTGTATATATTCCATTCATCTGCGTCACCTGCCTCAACGCCACTTGGATGTTTCAAGACAGATAAGTGATTGAATTTCTTTTAACCCTCGTGCCCAAGCAATTAAACAACAAAGCTGTTTTCTTGGTGGCCGCAGAGTGGCCAGCATCAATGGCTACCAGATAATTTTAAAATACCCTACACCAATGTTTCCTTTTGTGTACAGGTTTACCTTGCTTGTCCAAAAAACGAGAAGGTTGTTGCACAGCACCACTTAAAGTGATAATGATGATGTGCACTAGACAAGTTTATACTTTGCAGTAAATTGTTAAAGCTATTGACATATAAATATTACAAATTGGAATAAAACCAGGCAATAAAATACAGTTATGTCATGAAATTAATATTAGAACTGGGCATAAAACTCTGCTCCGCTCACGGAGTTTGCAGAATTCAGCAACTCTGCATTCCATGGAGAATGCACAGTTACCAATAGACGAAGCAGAGATGTTTTCCCGCTGTTCCACTCTTGGTCTCATTGGCGTGCACTGGAAGTGTGACGAGAGACGTGTCAGGCACTCGCAAGCACAAATAAGAATTTCTACTCAACCGTGAGGTCACACAAGATTTTGCGACTGTGGCAGCGACTTCCAGTGCTTCTTCTGTGACATTGGCGAGCTCGAGTGAGCGCAATCAACCGCGGCTGCAATCTGGAGAGGCTCAAGCAGCTGAAATCTCCTCAAAAAGACAATTTGGAGTTTAAAACCTCCTTTAAAGGACCATTTGTGTTTGTTTGTTTGTGCAAGGAGTACTTTTTTAATGTACTTTTTTTTCAACAAGAGGAAGTACCCTAGAGACTCCAATTTCCTGTTCCAGCAGTCTCCTGCCAGTGCTTTGTCCATCTCCTGGTCACTTGGTTTTTGAGCTAGAAGGATCACTCTTTTTGTGTCCTGGATGTATCATTGGATTTAAGGACTTTGTGTTTGAGATTTCACAACAAGTAAGTTCAAGAACACTTGTATAGGGTGTTGATAGAGGGCATGCACCAGGATTTATTTGTACTTATTCAATTAAAAAAAAAAATTGTTGTGGGTGGCCTACAGTTTCACTGGGCCTAGTTACTGTTTTACCTTCTTTAAAAGAAAAATGTGGCAAAGTTCAGTACATTTTATCCATGCTTTGTAATAAATGTGCAAAATTCATTTAATTAACTATGTGGCCTCGTCTGCTAATGGGCCTTCCAGCAGTAGGGCCAGTACTAGTCATCATGGGTGCATGATGAAACAATTGTTGTTTTTGTGGTGTCTGTTGAAATGAAACATCATTTAGGCCATGGATGGCAATGGATTAAATAATTAAATTACAAAATGTTACTTGGCGGTATTTCACTTTTTATTTCTTCAAACAGTGTATGATGCAGTAATATATTTGATGCCTTTGTAAGATGTGTGTTGTTGTTTTAAAAAGGTGTACTTTTTTAGCCCATTTAATTTATGGTTTTGGAATTGTTGACTTAATGCTACCTTTTTCTCCTGTGTTACTATATCAATGCCTCTTTTGTCTGCCAGTCTGTGAGTGTGCTTGCCATAGCCTGCCATTTGTCTTTGTTCCCCATGCATGTGGGTCAGGGCCCTTTTTTATTGTCAATTATAAGCCTATCTGTATTTTTTGTTTTCTATTCATCCTGCTCGTTGTTTGACCATGTGGCTGGCAGGCATTTTGTGTGGGCAGTACAGCCGGTGTGCTCTTGCCATGGGTCTGCATGTGTTCTTTGTCGTGGCTATGCCTCCTTGCTCATTGTTGCTGTTTGACCCTGTGGCTGGCGGCCATTTTATGTAGGCAGCCAGTATGCTTTCGGCCTGCACCTGTTCTTTGTTGTGGCCTTGCCTCCTTGCTGGTTGTTGTTTGTTGCTATTTGGCCTAGTAGCTCAATGCTCATTACTAAATGTACTCTATGAAGAGTGTATGTTTTATACTTTTTTGCCTTTTTCACCTGCACCACTCCTTCTCTCCCAGATACCAGGGATTTCTCATGGAAGTCCCCTACCCTTAGTACATCATCAGTTATATTTTTTAATGTTTATTATTTTTTTAATAATCTTTTCACAAACTTTAGTAACAATAAATAATAATTAACTTATTTTCTTTTTTCTTTTTAAAATGTTTTTCTTTATTTTGAAAAAATTAAAAAATATATTTCTTTTTTTTAAATATGTTTTTTTAATTTATTTGCCATTTTCCCCATGTCTGCCGTAGGTGCACAGCTGCACAACATTTTTCAAGGATTAGTCCATTTTCACCAGCACCTCCCTAAGTGCCACATGTCAACTTGATGCACGTAAAGCTATCAGTTACATCTGTATGTTGTAGTTGTTGTTCTTTCTTATCCTTCCTGAGTGTACATGATGATGAAAGTTTATGTTGGTGTGGTTTTACGACTGGATACACTGTATTGTAAATCATTTATAATTTAAGTAAGCTCTGAATGATATTATTTGTACTACTAATTCAACTGCAACTATGCTGTGTTTCACTGATTACTTGTTTTATTTAGGTGCACAAGGGAAGATAAAGAGACAACACCCACTGACAGAAAGCCTGTGCACAAATGATGCGATACCACACTCACAACACTGACATCTCTTCAGCTTGTGAAGCTAAGTGGTACTGCCAACTGACAGCTTCAAGATGGCCCCAAAAAATGCTGCTACCAGGAAAGCAGCCAGTGATAAGAAGGGGCTTCCCACCACTGGTATCTTGCCCCAAAACTTTTTCTGACAAAAACGTGTGTCTGACACACTCCAAACTAGGCCCAAGTTCATGTCTGGCACAGAGGCAGCCTCTCTAACCATGGCAATGCCGATGAGCAGTGACGTTGAATTGGACTTACCTCTTTCTCAGAGAAGTACCCAGTCGTTGTCGGAAACTCAGCTCAGTGGACAATAACAGTCACATCCAGCAATAGTAGTTCCTCCTGAAGTAGGAGCACATCAGGATATTGAGCGTTATGCTGAGGAAGTCGAAGAAGCCGCTATTTTACAAGATCTCCACCATTTGCTTCTTCGTGCTCCCCTTCTAATGATCAAGACTCCACTTGGATGTCTGAGACACACAAGGAGAGGCAAGGAGTGAAAAGGAAGGTTCCTGAAAGCCTTGGAGTTGTGGATGAGGAAGAGCAGGATAACGACAATGAGCCAGTCACCATGAATATTAAGCCAGCCTATGGGGTCCTAGTTCCCAGCCTGCTCTGAGGGATGTGGCACAGATACCACCACCACCAGCTTCCATATTTACAACAGGGCCCATGGCTGCTACCTACCTCCACAGCAACCTTAGTAGAAGTAAACAAACACACATGATGGACGGAATGTGGAATCAACCAAACATTCACCCCCCCAGTCACAAATCTGGGTTTAATCCATCAATTCTTTTGCTCACTGTGCCACCCCAGTATAGACCCAGCCATTTCAAATCAGTCTTTACCCTGTTCCCCATTCGAACAGTCCAGCCAGAACCGCTAGGCCAGGTCCAACCTGGACTGGAAACAAGCATCCTGGGAAAGGTTTCAGGGTATCACCATTCATCAGCAATGCTAAGCTTGAATCCAGCAGCATAGTGAGTCCGGGACCCAAGTCTGGGCATACCCAGTGCACTTAAGGAAACAAAAGCAAACAAACACAAATGATGGACACAATGTGGAATCAATCAAACATTTGCACCCAGTCACAGATCTGGGTTTAATCCTTCAATTATTTTGCTCACTGTTAGAAATGGGGTCAGGCTACCCCCTATCCAAGCAAGGACCCTCACTCTAGTCAGGATAAAAGAGAATCACCCTCAGCTAACCCCCGCACACCCTCTTGGTAGCTTGGCACAAGCAGTAGGATTAACTTCAGAGTGCTAGGTGTAAAGTATTTGTACCAACACGCACAGTAATTCACTGAAAACACTTCAAAATGACACAATACAGGTTTAGAAAAATAGCAAACATTTATCTAAACAAAACAAGACCAAAATTACAAAAATCAACAATACACAAGTCAAGTTATCAATTAGAAACCAAAAAGAGTCTTCATGTAATTATAAACACAATGCTAACGCAGTTGGCGTGAAAATGTACCTTGGGTGCATCAAAAGTAACCCTGCACGTGTGAGTGTGTGTCAAAAAGGGCTTGCGATGCATCGATTTCACTGACGAGCGAGACCTTGTGTTGTGTCTCCTTTACTCGGGTAGGCGTGTGTCGTTTTTTCTCTCCACAGGAGAGCGATGCATCGATCCGGTCAGCACTCTCGGCTCCGTGCAGGCCTTGCGTCGTTTTTACACACCCAGCGGTGTATGCATCAGAAAATCAGCCACACGAAGGTCTGAAATCACTCAGCGCGGGTTGTGATCTCCCTGGTCTCCTTCAGCGATGCTGCACGTCATTTCTCCAGCCACGGGCGTCAATCTTCCGGTCGCGTTGCAGCCGAGCGTCGATTTTCAGCCACAAAGCTTTTCCCCGCACAGCGGTCGGTGCGTTGATTTCTCACTCTTGGGCTGCCAGCTTCTCTTCTCTGGGACCCAGGAACTGGATGGGCACCACTTGGCAGAGTAGGAGTCTCTCCAGAGGCTCCAGGTGCTGGCAGAGAGAAGTCTTTGCTGTCCCTGAGACTTCAAACAACAGGAGGCAAGCTCTAAATGAAGCCCTTGGAGATCTTTACAAGAAGGAAGGCAACACAAAGTCCAGTCTTTGTCCTCTAGCACAGGCAGAAGCAGCAACTGCAGGATAGCTTCACAAAGCACAGTCACAGGCAGAGCAGCTCTTCTTCCTCAGCTCTTCAGCTCTTCTCCAGGCAGAGGTTCCTCTTGGAAGGGCAAAACATTAGCACTTTAGCATTTTTACTTTAGGAGAATGACATGCTTGTTATGATGGTTGTTCATGATTCGTTAAACAGGAGACTATTTTTGCTCTAAATATACCACTTGTCCTGCTAATACATGTTAATGCATGTACTTGATGACAATGGGGACAACTTCATCTTGGTTTGATACACATCACCTTCTTCACCAACAGACAATATGACCCAAAAGCAGAAGAAGACCTATGGCTCAAGATGGAGAGATGCAACCACATTCGGAATGTGATCAAGGCCTTCAGGAAAATAGGGAGGAGATTTGGAGAAGGCAAGGCAGCAGGATCCTGGCTTTCACCACCTCAGGGACATAAAGTGGCAGACAAGGGATGCACGAGTGCCTGAGGAGCCAGTACACTTGCTGGAGATCTTGGGATTGTAACTGGACCATCAACAGCACAGCCAGCCTTTGCACAACAGGGAGTCCACACAATACCAGGTGATAGCTTCAATGTGGATCAGCAGGCCAAAGACAATGCCAAGATTAAGATGAAGCTGGAAGACCATGAACAGCAGGTGGCAAGGATGATACAAAAGATAGACAAAATACAGGATCTGTGGACTCTGACATGTTGCATCCCCAGTTTTTTTGGTTTTGTACATATATATATATATATATATATATATATATATATATATATATATATGTCTGTGTGTGTGTTAAGGTTTTAATGTTTAGTTAGTTTAGTATAGGTGTAGTGTATGTTTGTATTGTGTCCTATTGTATATTAAGGGGGGTGGGGGTTGATGTTTGACATGTCTGATGGGGTATATGTGTACATCTTGATAAGTTAAAGATAGGTAGGCTGGGTTCTTTATAACTTAAGGTAGGATAGATTAGTTAGCATAGGTTAGATTAGGCCTAGTTTACTTTGGTTTATAGTGGTTAGCTTTGTTTTAGGTGCACAACTAGGCACACTGTGCAATGGGTTCTAGGCAACCACACATTGGTTTACAGAGGTAAACACAAAACCACCTAATGCTCTAATTTTTATGGTAGCTTGGTTGAGCAGTTAGGCTTATCCTTGAGAAGTGCAAAGCATTTGTTGTACTCACAGCATCAACAAGTGAGGTAGAGACTCAAAGAATAACTCAAGACCAATTTTCAAAAGTACTTCAGATTCTTATAACATTTTTAAGAGCAAGATCACTAAAATCAGGCAAGTACCTGTAAAGTTATGAATTTTTAAAGTTTGAACAAAGTTAGCTGGGCAGTACATATTGCTGAGGGAGGGAGTGTTAGCACCTGCACCCAGGAAGGGCTTTGTTCTGAATCCCAGAGAGCAGGATCTCTCACCCCAGGGATTCAGAATCTTGTCTGGTGGTGGCAGGCTGGTTGTGACCCGAGAGTAACCATGCCAGAGTAGTTAGCCTTTGTAGGGAGCACCTCAAAGGTGTCCCCTGGATATATTTTGTAATAAATCCAATACTGGTACCAGTTTGGATTTATCATTCTGAGTCATTTGATACCAAACAACCCAGGGTTCAAGGTAGCCATTATGTAGCTGTGAAACTTGTACTGACCACTGTCCAACACATACATTAGAATAGCTGCCTTGTTCACTTACTATGTCCCAGGCTTGGCAAGGAAACAGTAGGGGTATATTGCTCATGCTTCTCTGCACACACATACCATATAGTGCACCTTGCCTTAGGGCTTGAAGGCCTGCAACAGGGGTGACTTATCCATAGTGCATGCAGTGTATAGTGGAAAGGGCACACAGGTTGTGTGCCATGTTGAGTTTGTCATTTAGGATTGCTCCAGAATACTCAGCCTTAAATGGCAGTGCTGGATGCTTCTGGATGCATGGCCCTAGAGGGTGGCACAATCTGTGCTGCTCCCCTTAGAGGCCTACTCTTAGTACCCCGGGGCACTTAAGTACCATTTACTAGGGACTTATAGTGGCAACTAAAGGTGTTACAGATTGTGCCAATGCTTCACAACAGTTTTAGAGAAAAAGAAGGGGCCCCAAATACTAACAACTTAGAGGCTACATCACATATCAAAGCAAAAAGTGGGGGCTAACAATGACAAGGCCTTTTCTCACACTACCCCTCCAAATGAGAGAGGATGAGACTACTCTTGCCCTAGCGAGTCTCCATCAGCTAAGTGGAAGAACCTGGAAAAGCCATCTACATTGGCATGGGTAGTCCCAGCTCTATGTTCCACTTGAAAGTTTACCCTCAATAGGGAAATGGATCACCTTAGCAGTTTGGGGTTTTCACCCTTTATTTGTTGTAGCCATCTGAGAGGCCTATGGTCAGTCTGAACTGTGAAGTGAGAGCCAAACAGGAATGGCTTCAGCTTTTCAGGGTCAAAACCACAGCAAATGATTCCCTCTCTATGGTACTCCATTTTTGTTCCCTAGGGAATAGTCTTCTTCTTGTAAAAGCAATAGGCTGGTGATGTCAATTATCATTTTTCTGGGCTATGACCTCTCCTACCCCCAGTTCAGATTCACCTGTTTGGACAATAAACTGCCTGGAGTAATACGGAGCTTGTAGGACTGTAACAGAGCACACACCATTCTTAAGAGAGTCAAATGCCCTTTAAGAAATCAATGACCAGTTATTCTTTTTGGGCAATTTCCTACGGGAGGGTGGTACTATGGTGCCATAATCCTTCACAAATCTCCTACAGTATCCAGCCAGGCCAAGGAGTGCCATGACCTGAGTCTGGTGTTTGGGAGCGTCCCAAGCCAGAATGGCCTGAATCTTGGGTTTGAGAGGTTGAACTTGGCCTCCACCAACCAGATGACCCAAATAAATAACTTTGTGCTGCCCTATCTGGCACTTACTGGCCTTGTTAGTGAGGCCTGCTTTCTGAAGAGCCTCAAGGACCTTCCCTAGGTGGATCAGGTGATCCTGCTAGGTGGAACTATAGACAGCTATGTCATCAAGGTAAGCTGCACTTGAGGGTTTCAGTCCAGCAAGGACTTGGTTCACCAACCTCTGGAAGGTGGCAAGTGCATTCTTTAGTCCAAAGGGCAAAACAGTGAACTGATAATGCCCACTAGGAGTCAAGAATATTTACCTATTTTTTGCTCCTGGGGTCAGGCCAATCTGCCAGTACCCTGATGTCAAATCAAAAATACTCAGTTATGTGGCTGCCCCTAGCCTGTCAGCTCTTGGGATTCGGTGTGCATCAGTTTTATTACAGAAAGGAGGCCTCTGTAATCCACACAAAACCTCATTTCCTTTTTCACTCCTTTTGAGTGAGGTTTGGGGACTAAAACTACTGGGTTAGCCCAGGGGCTCTCCTGGAGTTCAATGACACCCAAAATCAACATCTTTTTTATTTCAGCTTGTGTGCTTTCCCTGACATGGTCTGACTGTCTGTAAATGTAGTTTTTGACAGGCAAGCGGTTACCAATGTCTACATTATGGGTACACCAATCACTCCTTCCAGGGGTCAGGGAGAATAACTCAGCATACTGGTTGAAGACTTGCCTACAATTAGTCCACTGTTGTTCTGTGAGGGTGTCTGAGAAGACCACTCTATCCACAGAACCATCTTGTGGGTTGTTGGAGAAGAGATCAGGGAGAGGTTCACTCTCTTCTTCCTGTCCCTTACCTGTAACCATGAGCATGGTCACATGAGCTCTATCATAATAGGGTTTTAGCATGTTGACAGGGATAATTCTCTTTGGGTTTTTGAAACTGCCTAAGTCAACCAAGTAGGTGACTTCCCCTTTTCTTTTCAGGAATGGGATAGGGCCCAGACCGTTTGTCCTGGATTGTCCTTGGAGCAACAGGTTCACACACCCAAACTTTCTACCCTGGTTTAAACGTAACCATAGCAGCATTTTGGTCATCCCAGAGCTTTTGCAGCTGTTGGCTGGCCTGAAGATTTTTACTTGCTTTCTGCATGTACTCTGTAATCCTTAAATGTAGGCAAAGTACATAGTCCACAATGCATTGGGAGATGTCTTCCAGTCTTTTCTTACAAGACTCAGTGGTCCCCTGACAAGATACCCAAACAAAATTTCAAATGGATAGAATCATACTCCTTTTTTGTGGCACTTCCCTTAGGCAAAAGGCAGAACTGGAAGTAAGACAACCCATCTCCTTCTGAGTTTTTCAGAGAGTCCTCCAATCATGCCTTTGGGGTCTGGTTAAATCTTTCAAACAACCCATTTGTTAAGGATGGTATGGGGTAGTGAATGTATAGGTTACTCCACATTCCTTCCACATGTGGTTTAAGTATGCAGATATGAAGTTTGAACCTCTGTGTAATACTACCTCCGTAGGGAAACCCTACTCTGGTAAAAATATCCAGGAGGGCTTTTGCAACTGTAGGGGCAGTAATGGTCCCAAGGGGTATGGCCTCAAAATATCTAGTGGCATGATCTACTACCACTAGTATGTATCTGTGCCCTGATGCTGTTTTGGGATTAAGGGGGGCAACAATGTCCATCCCTACCTCCTGAAAGGGAACCCCCAGCCACAGGTAGTGGCATTAAGGGGGCCTTCAAATGTTCTCCTGCCTTGCCACTGGTTTGACAGATAATGCAGGACTGACAAACATCCTTCAGTTTTTGTAACATTCCTGGCCAACAGAAGTAGTTAACAACCTACTCCAAGTTTTCTTTTGGCCCAAATGCCCATCTAGGGGAATGGCATGGGCTAGACTGAGGAGAAACTGTTGAGGCACTACCATCCTCCTAGTTGTACCAAGCGTGAGGTATGTGGCCTCAGTGTACAGGAGCCTATCCTCCCAATAAACCCTGTGGGTGCCACTGACATTTCCTTGCTCTTACTGTGCAGCTTGCTGCCTCAGGCCTTCAAGAGTGGGACAGGTTCTGTGCCCCTGGCACAAATCTTCCCTGGAAGGTCACCCTGGGCCCAAGAGCTCTTGGTGGTAAGGCCCAAGCTTTGCAGGATCAGTACCCTCCAGGAAGAGAGAGTCCTCTTCCTTGGAAGAGGGTTTCTGATTTTGGATCTGTTTTCAAGCTCGTTCCCCAGTCTTCTTGTCCTTTCTCTTGGGAAGCTGGTCCACTATTTCCGGATCCAGCCCTCCAGTTTCTCTCTGAAGTTCACTCTGTGCCCTAGTCTTAACACAGGCCCATTCTGGGATCCCAAGCATGGCTGCATGGGTCTTCAGTTCTACTTCCGCCCAGGGGGAACGATCCACGTCATTTCGAAACAGGCAATCTACTGTGATGGATGAGGACACAACCACTTCTTTCTGCCCTACTACACCACCCAAACAAAGGTTACAATAGCCATAGGATGGAACTTTGTCTTAGTGTCAGCATTGGTGACAGGATAAGACATCCTTACCAGGTACTGATTTGAGTACACCATGTGCTGGGTTACCATGGCAAAACTAGCTCCTGTGTCCCTCACTGCTTCCACTTATTCTCCAGTAATCAAAGGGTGCTGCCTGTATTTTTGTACGTTATTGGCCCAGCAACTCAGGATAACTACTCCACCCTCAGTGACCAATGTTGCCTCTATGGGATCACTGACATGGTTCGGCCACACTTCAGATCCAATCTGGAGATTAGCAACTAAATTTACTGCAGGTTGATGCGAGGCATTCTTTTTTTCTTTTTGTTTTCACAGCTAGGATCTCTAGTTTGGTAGCCTCTGTTTTTACAATCTTAACACCAAGCCTTGTTAGGATCAAAGTTCTCTCCTTTGTACCCACCCCTAAACTGTGAGGAGTCTCTGGGCCCACCCTCCTGTACAGTTTTTTGGGGAACTTGAGAAGATTCTTTGGTTTTATTGTGTCTCCCATCTTTCCGTGGGGTTTGGGGCATTTGGCTTCTTTCTTTGGGTCTCCCACACCAGTGGTAGCTTTTGTCACCCTTGTTTTGACCTGCTGGTCTGCCTTCCTCCCCTGAGCAGTTAGGCTAATCCTAGAAAAGTGCAAAGCATTTGTTGCACTCACAGTATCAATAAGTGAGGCCATACACCCAAAAGAATAACTCAAGACCAAATTACAAAAATATGTCAGATTTTTATAACATTTTTAAGACGAAGATCATCAGAATCTGATTAGTACTTTTTATGTTATGATTTTTTTAAGTTTCAATAAAGTTAGTCTTTCTGTGTGTAATTGTTCACCATAGAATCAATAGAGAAATACTTTGAAAATTCAAAGTAAGTCAGGCAATGTGTTTATCAATGTCTCCTTTTGCAGGTATGTCAAGGACATTGATGAGTACCCTGGACCAGCTGGATAAGTTCGGGTGACTCTCGGTTCCAGTGGGAGCAGCTGCAGAAAGTCGATGGAGCTGGTGCCAGGACACTGCTGGGACCACTTGGAAAAGCACTGCACAGGCGGACATAAAGGTAAGTCCAATGGGTCCCCTTGGGATGTTGAGGTTGCAAGGGATGCAGGACCCTTAGGGCACAGTTGGATCTTTGGTGCAGGGCACAGGGCAGCCAGATGAAGAGCAAATCGGTGAGTCAGGAGCTGTGTATAAAGGTGCCCTTAGAAGTAGGAGTTGGCTACCTTGGAGAGTCACTTATAGGTCAGCAGGGGCACTCTGGTAGGATGTCCAGGTGGTTTCTGATGTCCTTTGACTGGGGCTTCCTCCTGGTCCTTTTTCATTCCAGAATGGACTGTCCTTCTGGGTGTTCAAGTTGAGGTGATCAGGACCTTGGCTATTGCTCGGTCTGGCCCCCGGAGGGTGCAGTGCCACCAAACTTGGCATAATGGTAGGTTTTGTTCTTAGGATCTGACAAACGAAGTTTGGTCTGGCTGCAGCATCCTATGCCTATTCCTGTCAGTGAAGTAGCCTTCACTGGGTCTTTGGTTCCTTGGTGTTACAGAGTAATTTCTTCACCATGAAGGGAGATCTTTGGTGATTTTTAAAGAATGGAGGTCTTCTGTTCTTTTTTTTTGCATCCGTCTTATATCCAAGCAACCCCTCAGTGGCGATTGTCGAGCCCTGGGTGCAGCAATCAGGGTGTGGCACCTTTATTTGGTGCAGCAGGACTTCAGTTCTTAAGCCTTGGGTCTTCTTTGGGGCTGGTCTTCTTTTATCCTTAGAATCAGATTTCTTGGTCTGGGGGTACCTAGTAGTGACCAATGGATCATCTACCTTAGGGTGGCTACAACCTCTAAGTTACTACTTCCTGTGGGCAGAGGCCACTTCTGTGTACCTGAGTGGTTATTTTCCTTCCATGGAGGAAAATTATATGGAGAAGTCACCTCGTATGCAACCCTTATGGGTGGTGCAAGCCAGGACTGACCACTCCTCTAGTCCTTTTTCTGGCTTCCCAGTGGTCCTCCTGCCACAAGTGGGGTCTGAACAGGGGCGGCCATCTGCTGCTAGCAGCAGGCCTGGGGGTTGAGTTTCAATGGTGGTAAGCCCTTTGAAGCTCGCTAGCAGGGCATTGCACATTCCTGAGGGAGTGGGTGTTAGCACCTGCACCCAGGAAGGACGTTGTTCCAAATCCCAGAGAGCAGGACCTCTTATCCCATTGATTCAGAATCTTGCCTAGTGGTGGCAGGCTGGTTGTGACTGGCCAGTGACCATGTCAGGGTAGTTAGCTTTTGCAGGGGGCACCTCTAAGGTGATCCCTGGGTACATTTGGGAAATAAATCCAATGATGGTTCCAGTTTGGTTTATGAGTCTGAGTCCTTTGATACCAAACAGCCCAGAGTTCAGGGTAGCCATCATGTATCTGTGAAACTCACACTGACCAGTGCCCAGCAGATGCACTTAAAGTTCACATATACTTTTGTCCTAGCTCTGTGCTAATTTTGTCAAGGATCTATTGAACACAATTATATTAAGATAATATGTGGGGCTATTGGGCCAACACATCCAACATGGTCTACTCCATCTGATCATTAACAGATATACAACAAGCGATATGAGGGAAATGACTTTATTTATATGTGAACATAGTAGCAAGTTGCAAGTGGCAGTCCTTCGGTTCAACAACCCCAGCATTGTATCGAAAACATAGAATGTCCAAAGTCAATGGGGGATACATTGCAGTGTGCAGGTGTAGGAGAGGAGTGTTTCAGTGAGGAAGAGGATGAGAACATTTCCAACAGGGAACTTAGGCCACATTGATAGCCCACAAATAGTTGAGATCAACAGGTTGGACAGCAAATTGAGGACATGACCAGTTGTTAAGTACACTGACATGGATCAACGCAGGACAAAGGAGAAACAAGCAGTTTGGCACAGAGAATGCTAACTGGTAGTTTATGTTTGAAAGAAGTAAAGTGCACATCTTCCTCCTCTAATATTTGTGGTGTTTTCCGTTGTAGGTGCAAGATGTAACAGAGGCACACACACTTCATGGGCTGATAATGTGGATCCTTGTCCACAGCAGCATTTCTCTGTACCAAAATGGGAGGCAGCTCTTCACTGAGAAGGGCCTGCTGATTTGCCAGCACATCAACTATGTTGCAGTAGTATGTACCCATTGTGAGGATGTATGTGTTCAGCTTCTGCTCCATGAATTCCAGTATGTTTCGTATTTCCCCCAGCTGTTTGGCAACCTCGCTGGTGCCACTTTGGCAGGGCAGTTGTTTGTTCCTCTGCATCATAACACCAGCGAGATCAGCTAGGTCCGGTTGGAGTCTACAGAGTGGAGGGAGATGCCTTGTGTAGTGGACAGGATGTCCTTTTTTGGACTAAGGCACCTATGGATTGCTGCTACAGTGCCGGCCATGGTCTCCATCTATACCCACACCTCATCGAGCACTTCCCTCTTGACTCCTACTGCATGACGTTGGAAACTACTTGGGGGTCCTCAAAGTCCAGGGCTGGGGGTGGTGTGGCAGGAGGTGTTTTTTGTGTACTGTGTGGATCCTCTTGGAGATCCCCAACACTATGGGCTCTTCCTGCACCCAGAGATGGTGTGTTGAAGGAGGCTAGGATTTCCCAGGTGTCTTGATCAATGGTTGTCAGGCTGTCATCCTCAGCCAGATCATCATCTCAGACAGGCAGCTGCTCAGGAGGTGTAGGTATAACCTCTGCAATGAGATGGAGCAATGTTAATGGTGTTCTAGGTTAGATGTTGACATGAGTGATCTGATTCTTATTCAGACTTAATAATGTTTGACTTTCAAAACAACATTGATCCATAGGATGTCTGTTACTCTGAGGTATAGAGTCCACTTTGCACGGAAGTTGCCTTTCAGATGGCAGTATCTCTACATTCTTAACACAAATACTGTGTGATTGGCAAGGTATACTTTTTGTGCCATGACACAAATTGCAATACAGTTACATGGGCTACTTGGCCCACCATTCCTGCATGTATGAGGAGAGATCAGGTCCACATCTGCCACTGTGATTTGCATTATTTTTCATGATGCCTATGATGATTGTGTTTTAACATGTTAACACATCCACTGTTCTAATTTCACCGAATCCCCAGGGTGCCTGCATTCCCTGTAGCCATTATCCAACCCACTGCTCTTGTGCAGGTGATGTGGCTTTGGTCCTAAATATGTAATGATCCTGCCATCTGGGTTTCACACTGTACACTATGGCACTCTGCCTTATTGCGCTGTCTTGCATGCAGTTTGTGTATTCTTGTGGGCATGACTTGACTGTGTAACACTTATGCTGCACAAATTAACCCCCCCAAAAAAGCTTGATAGATTGCAGGAATGTGTAACAGCATGTACTTCCCATGTATTTCCTAAATCTGTCTCCTCATTTGAAATTATTAGATACAATTTTGGCTCAGTGGGCACTGTGTACCAAATCTGAGGCTATGGTCAATTTCACACTAGGTAAGTTGCTGCCAATGACACTCACCCAAGATGATGATAGCCATTTATTTGTGTCTGCATAGTGTGACATATCCTTTGACTCAGGGCTTCTCATTTGTACATGTATATGCCTACTCGCCCACTCCTTATTCAGGGCCAGGGCCTCAATGTGCTGCAAAACAGTGATGTTACACAGATTATACATTGACTCCCATGTGCCTACTACACCAACAATATGTGTGACTGTGTCCAAGTGAGTGACATGTCTTGCTGTTAATGAGGGCTATGGATCAAGATCTATCCCACATGGTAGTAGTGCTTGAATTGGTGACATGTATCTACCAAGGTTTGCTACATGATAGGGCACACCCACCTCAGTCTCCAACCATTGCTGACTGCTGTCCTAGGGGTGGTAGACTAGTTTTTCTTGTTCCTTGTCAGATCCCTTTTTCAAATCCTCAACTTAGACATCCCTATGGGTTTGGTTGCATTCCCTGATTTCCAAGGTCTGTGAACCAGTGAAAGCAACAAATTCTTATACCTTCCCAGAGGAGTTGTAGCAAGGAGTGCTGTCTTTTATTCTTCCTGTTTTTTTTTCCTTTTACAATGTGTGCTTCATTCTGCATCCCACATAGGAAGAGAAAAAAGCCAGACCTAATTGTTTTTGTGCATGAGGGTGTCCCTTATTGCAGAAGGACAATCCTGTCTGCGATGTTGGCACCCTTGCAACATGGTGCAAGGGTGCTGGCAGTTTGGCACTGTCCTGCTCAGTGTGCATCAGAACAGTGGCAAAGGACAGGAATGCATGCAATATAGCCATTATAGGGCTTTCCTCCCCTTTTCATGTGGCACAGGTCAGCACTGCAAGATTACTTGCTTTGCTGCCCTGCACCTCTTAGTTTGTGATTGTGCCCCAATGTTTTGGACTTTATGTTGTGTGAACTATAGTTTTGGTGACTCATGCTGTGCATTGCATAACACATGCCAATATGCACAGGTTGAACTGGACTTGTATCACTTCAAACGTAATGGATGCATGTGACGGAGCCTGAGAGACCTGTGGGACATACTACTGGTCAGTGTCAGAGACATTTCAGTGGCATTTAATGATGCATGATCCAGTGTCGCGTAGGCTCTCATTATTCTAATGAGACTACTTTATTTTGAGCGGCAGAATCGCTCGCGGTGTTAGAGACTAAGTCCAAACCACTGGGGTGACACCTGTCACTCCAATCCGGGTTTTGCTCCGGCTAACTAGCAGTGCCTCATCTCTATCAAAGGATAGTGATGATTGGACAGCCGAGCGCATGACATATTAGGCTTCTCAGGCAGTGGTGGCCGGCAGCTTTAGGAGGGAGGGGGCGAGCGGGACACACACACACACTCATTCTTTCAAACACAGACACGCACGCACTCACGCACATCCATTAACAACACTCATACCATTCAAACATGCACGCTCGCACCAAACATTCATTTGAAAAGATCGCACACACTCATTCTTTCACACACACGCACGCACATCCATTAACAACACTCATAACACTCAAACATGCACGCATGCATCAAACATTCAATTTAAAACATCTCACACATACACACACACACACACTTACCTTCAGCCTCATGAGTTCCAGGAGGGTTGGGACTGCTGCCTTCCCTCATTGGCTGACCTTAGGTCAGCCAATGAGGGAAGGCAGCAGTCTCAGCCTCGTCACAGAGTGTTATGGGGTCAGTGAGACTGCTGACCCCGCCCCACTCTGTGACGAGATGTCACTGATTGCCACTCGCCCTGGGCACTTCCGTGCTTAAACTGAAGTGCCCAGGGAGAGTGTCAATTGGTGACGCTTTCCTCGTCACCAAGGGGAGGGCCTCGAGGCACCTTTGCTGAGCTGAGAAGGGCACGCCCATAGGAGCTGTGACCTCCCCTTCCCAGCAAAGTTCAGCTCAGGTAGCCAGGAGTCGGCGCAAATTGCGCATGTCTGCTCCTGGCTGCCTGACCTGAACATGGAGAGAGTCTGTCAGGCTGACCTTTGGGGCAAAAGGTGGGGGGGTGTGGCCCCTCTGCCCTAAAGGACGGGCCGCCACAGTTCTCAGGGAAGTCGTGGTCACTCAGGTCGCATCCGGTTCGCTCATCTACTATTCAGTCTCATATGTAAATGACAAACAGAGTCAATATATGTTTCAATAATAAGTTTCATAAAACACCTGCATCTTAGATGGCAAAGCATGAGATGCAATAACCAGGACGACATAACATGACAGTATTAAAATTGTGACGAGAAGAGTGAAGCATAAAAACAAAGCTATCATATTGTCACTATGATCGATGGACTATTTCCTAACTAGGTGGTAATTGAGCACAACATGTAAAGCTCTAAGTCTGTCTTTCAGGTTCCCCTGGGAAGACATCACCCCCATACCTGAGCAAAGGCCTGTGGTCTGCGTTAGCATCCGTAGCGAAGCATTCAGCAATCAGCATACTGTCGTGGTTCCCTGGCTGGAATCTCCCTCTAACCTGTAAGGGAGAAGGAAGTGTTTATATAATAACACAGTTGATGTTCTGAGAAAATTTTCCTACGTAAAGATGTGTATTTTCTACGACTTTGCCTTACGACATTACCGGACATGCGCATTGAGGTTGCGTTTGCTACGCGAAGCTACCTACGACTCATCACCAGGAATGCCACGAGATGCCGCCTTGGCTGAGACTGAGGCTACGGAACACATCTGCTCCTTGATCCTTCTTGGCGAGGACTTCCCAATTTTAACATCGGCCGAAGTGGAAGATCTCCTATTATCCATGACTCATAACTAGATTGGAACTTTTCAAATTGACTTGCCATGTGAATTTGGTGTCATGCCACATGCTCATGTTTTAAATTGTCATGTAGGATGCTTATGTGTCCCTTCGACTTATCCAAATTGACTTTGCCTTTTATATATACCTTAGGTTGAGCTTTTTAGCAATCAAATCTTGGCTTTGGCTTTGAACCACTTTCAACCGACAAGGGGAGGGTGCTGTGTAGCCATTTTAGTTATAGCTCCATGCACGTTATTTTAACACACTAGGCCGCTGTGTACTTTAACCTAGATATGTTTTATTCATCTTTGCTTTATGATTATTACAATAACCATTTTTCGGTCTTGTTTTATTTTCATCTATCTAACTGTTTTTGCATAGGCCAGAACTCTGTTCTCAAACAAGACATTCTTGATCACTCTGTGCTTTATTCAAGGCTGCAGTCTGGTACATTGCTGGTGAACGTGGTAGAAGTTTAGCCTCCAACAGCAGAATGCCAGCTAAGAAAGCCAAAGTTATCGAAAATCCCCCGAAAATGCTAGAGAAAATTGAGTGGATTGCTGTTAAACCGAATACGGAGGAGAAGGTGTGAATGAAACCAGAACCAACAGCTTTGAAACAATCTGCGATTCCAGTTGTTCTGGACGCATTAAATATTCATCCCACAAGTTCACCAAAGTGTCTTGGAAAGTTTGTATTTAATAGTGACTGTATTTCTGCCAATGACCTTGCCACCTGAAGGTGGGACAGCATCCAAGAACTAGGGATGACATCAGAAACAGGTGGAACGACCTATGGGGAAAGGTGCGTTCCGTGGTCTCTAGACACCAGATTGCTGTACAGAGGACTAGTGGCGGACCCCCACCTCCTCCCCAACAACTAACAACATGGGAGGAGGAAGTCTTGGCAATACTGCATCCTGAGGGCCTCGCAGGAGAAGCAGGAGGACTGGACTCTGGTAAGGCAAATCTTTACTACCTTATCCACCCACCCCACCTGCATGCCATCACATACTTCCACCTTTACCCTCACACCCATCACCCTAACAACCCACAGATACCCCTCTAACACAACCCACACATCCCAAAACCAAGCCCTGCATGTGACACCAATGCATGGACACCCATCACCCAAGCATGTCTACTACAGAGACTCACTCATGCCCCAAAATCACCAATCACACAAGGACCAAGCCAATAATGCAAGCACTGGAGTACAGGGTCAACCCCCCATTGCACATGATGGCACACACACACATGCAATAATTATGCATTTACACCCCAACAGGACCCCTACCCAACGTCACCGGACAGGAAGTGTAAGACATATCCAGTCCCCCCGCAGAAAAGGCCCACAGTGATGACAGCAGCTCTGCACAACTGCATCAAGATGACCAGCCCGGCCCATCTGGGACCTCGGGACAGTCGGTTCCCCTGACACTGTCAGGAGACACCACAGAGCCTCCCCCCTCAGGAAACACCAGCACAGCACCCACCCAGCGCGCCCATCCCTGTCCCCAGGACACGTCAATCAGGAGTGTGTCCACCACTACAGGGTCCACAGGCAAACCCACCAACCCAAGACAATCAGGGACCTGGGGCAGTGGCAGTGGGCACACGTTTCAGGGGACAGAGGCACTAGATAACAGGGAAACTGGGAGGACTGCTGTGCGACAGGGGTAGGACAGGCCCAGCGAACCCACTCTCCACGAGGCACTTTCCAACATAATGGGAGCTTACCATCATTCCCAGGAGACGACGGCAACAGGACTGGCCAAGTTTCAGGAGACCCAGCGGCTGCAGGAGGAACACTACCTTGAGATCAGGGAGGACTTGAAGTCCATTAACACCACCCTGGTCACCATTGCAGGGGTGCTGGCAGACCTCGCCAACACCAGGAGGGACACAGTGGCACAACAAGGGGCCCCTGACACTAGCCTGGACGATGAACAGCCCTCCACCTCTGCCGGTGCTAGTGGACAGGAGGCACCGCCACAGGAACAACAGGACACCAGCACCCCACCCCCTGCAGATGGAGAACCACCCCGCAAACAGTCCCCGAGATCCAGGAACAAGACAGAGAACATTGCCAAGACCCCCAACAGGAAATGAGACCCCCCTGAATGTCACCCTTCTGTCCCACTATGTCACCCTGTCCATCCTTAAACTGCCATTGCTCCACTTCCTATGCCCCCTTGGACAATGCACCTGTGAAACAAGTAGACTGGACTCTGCCATGGACATTCATCCACCATCACCCCAGCCCATTTTACAACCCCCTCCACTTATTAGCACCGGAATAAACACACTTCAATCACAAAACAATCTGGAGACAGTCTGTACTTTCACAAATGTGTAATTGCAATAACTATGGAATATAGCAATGTCAATTTACTTGTTCACATACCAATGTAACACAGCTGTAGGCCAGCAGTAAACATAGCAGAGAGCACAAAGTGGGACCCAAATCTGTGAAATGGAAAGTCAAAGTGACAAGTCAGGGTCCATACACTAAATGAAAATGACACACTTATGCTAGTTCCAACAATAGAATGAGATGTGGGAAGCAGTGGCATCTTCTTACCTGTGTCTCACTGGAAGTATTGCCTGATGATGTTGTTTTGGTTGTCGATATCCTCTTCTTCTCCCTCCTCTTCATCACTGTCCATAAGCTCCACAGCTGCCACAAGACCACCATCTGGCCCATCCTCCTGCAGAAAAGGCACCTGGCGTCGCAAAGCCAGGTTGTGCAGCATTCAGCAGGCAACGATTATCTGGCATACCTTCTTCGGTGAGTAGTAGAGGGATCCACCTGTCAGATGGAGGCACCAGAATCTGGCCTTCAGGAGGCCGGAGGTGCGTTCGATCACCCTCCTAGTTCGCCCATGTGCCTCATTGTAGCGTTCCTCTGACCTTGTCTTGGGATTCCTGACTGGGGTCAGTAGCCATGACAGGTTGGGATAACCAGAGTCACCTGCAAATGTCGAGGGACAACTGTTAGACACACACTAACCCTTAGGGACAATCCCATACCCAGACACCTATGTCAACTGTATTGGGACCTTGACCTCACCTATTAGCCACACACGGTGCCCTTGGAAATGGCCCATCACATAAGGGATGCTGCTATTCCTCAAAATGTAAGCATCATGCACAGAGCCAGGATACTAGGCATTGACATGGGAGATGTACAGGTCTGCCAAACTCACAATCTGCACATTCATCGAATGGTAGCTTTCCCGGTGTCTGTACACCTCTTCATTTCTGCATGGTTGACAAATGCCACATGTGTCCCATCAATTGCACCAATGATGTTGGGGATATGTCCCAGGGCATAGAGGTCACCTTTCACTGTGGGCAAATCCTCCACCTGAGGGAAAACAATGTAGCTGCGCATGTGTTTCAGCAGGGCAGATAACACTCTTGACAACACGTTTGAGAACATTGGCTGGGACATCCCTGATGCCATGGCCACTGTTGTTTGAAAAGACCCACTGGCCAGGAAATGGAGTACAGACAGGATGTGTACTAGAGGGGGATTCCTGTGGGATGGCGGATAGCTAACATCAGGTCCGGCTCCAACTGGGCACCCAGTTCCTGGATTGTTGCACGATCAAGTCTGTATGTGACCAGGATTTGTCTCTCTTCCATTGTCGACAGGTCCACCAGGGGTATGTACACCAGAGGATGCCGCCATCTCATCACCTGCCCCAGCGGACATGCCCTATGGAGAACATCGAGCAGAGAGTCATCCAACACTGAGGTATCACAATGTCTTATTTTCAGAAACGTAATTAATCCCCAATGTGCCCGTATCTGTCTATATTCCCGGCCTAGATAGGTATGGCACAGTCAACATCCATCTCATGTGGCCTCCTGAAATGGTGGCTGCCTGATCTGTAAGGTGGGACAAGAGGCTACGAGGTAACTGCGCTCTACACCGTCGCGGTGGGCGGTCGAAGAACGTGGCGCAATTCAGCATTGGTTAACATTGGGCCCTATGGGTCCCGGGAGCCAATAACAATGTACACCGGCGGTGACGGTACGCACCGCCGCGGACGTGACCACCATTTTCTGTCTGTTCACTCACTTGATACCTGACCTTCAACAGGAGAGGACCTACCTGCAAGTGCTGCTGTGACCTCAGTCTGGAAGCGACAATGGCTGGGGAAAGGGCCCCTGCCTTCACTTCGGAGGAGTTGGAAAAACTAGTGGATGGGGTCTTCCCCCAGTACACGCAACTGTACAGTCCTCCAGACAAACAGGTGAGTACACTGTGAGTATGCTGAATGGGCAATGCCTGTTTTGAGTTGTGTGGATGGAAGATACATGGGGGGGCTGAGGCCTGCATGTGCAGATGGGGAGTGTATGTCCGTCAGGGCAAGGGTGGGAACTGGGGGGCAATGAGTATGACGGTCCAGACGGGTAAGTAATTTCCTTTTCCACCTGTACCATTCCTCTAGGTCAGCGCCCACCAGAAGAAGGGTATTTGGCGTGCCATCGCCAAGGACGTCCAGACCCTGGAGGTCTACCACAGACGGAGCACCCACTGCCGTAAAAGATGGGAGGACCTGCGCCGCTGGAGCAAGAAGACGGCAGAGGCCCAGCTGGGGATGGCCTCCCAACGTGGGAGGGGTGCCCGTCGCACCATGACCCCCCCTGATGTTCCGGATCCTGGCGGTGGCGTGTCCGGAGTTGGATGGGCGCTTGAGGGCATCACAGCAGCCACAAGGGGGTGAATACACTCTCATTCAGCTGACTCAGCGCGCATTGCGAGGTGTCTGGGTGGGGGAGGTGGACAGTGGGTTCCCCTAGGCCAGGGCAAAGTTTGTAGACAAGATCCCTTCGTGAGGCAGGCTATGTGGCACCCCAACCCCACCAGTGGTAAGAGCCATCTACATCTAGTCAGGCTGCCGTGACTTCCAGGTGTGCAGCAATTGGTCTTAGGCCTTGTACCCCATGGTCAGCTGAAATGTATAGGAACTGTTAGTGCATGGCCTAGTGCAGAGGGCTGCTCCATGTGTGTTGTGCCCACCAACGGTAGTGGTGTTGCATGTACTGAACATGTCTTTCTTCTTTCTTTCCCCTCCCCTTTAGTGGTCTCCCTGTTCTTGTGTGCAATAGCATCATCAGGCGGAGGAGCATTGGCACCGGAGCAGTAGGGAGCTTCAACCCACTTGGCCCTGGAGGGCAAAACAACGGAGTCTGAAGCCACCAGTGGGACAGAGGGCGAGGGGAGCTCCACGGCGGGGACAGGAGCAGACAGCAGTGACAGTGACTCTTCCTCTGATGGGAGCTCCCTTGCAGTGGCGGGCACCTCTGTGCCCACCGCATCAACAGGTACAGCTGCCACCCCCCTACCAGCACCACCCTCCCAGCAGCCCCCCAGCGTGTGTCCCGTGGCCGCTCATCCAGGAGGGTGACCATCTCCTTCACCCCAGGTACCTCAGGCCCTGCCCCAGTCAGCCCTTATGTCCTCAGTGAGGAGGCTATTGACCTCCTGAGATCCCTCACTGTTGGGCAATCTACCATTGTGAATGCCATCCAGGGTGTCGAGAGGCATTTGCAACAAACCAATGCATACCTGGAGGGCATTCATTCTGGGCAGGCAGCCCAACAGAGAGCACTTCAGGCTCTGGCCTCAGCACTGATGGCAGCCATTGTCCCTGTGTCCAGCCTCCCCCTCCAACTTCCTACACCCAGACCCAATCCCCTGTACCTCAGCCTATCCCAAGCACACCATCAGACCAGCATGCACACTCATCAACACACAAGAGTGGCTCAGGCAAACATTAGCACCACACATCTCACAGGCACTCACACAAGCACCATCCCCATGCAGACACAGCAACATCAACAGCCTCCACTGTGTCTCCCTCCTCCACATCCTCCCCCTCCCTCCCAGTCTCGTCTCCACTCACACCTGCATGCACTACATCCTCAGCCACTGCCTCCATCATCAGCACGCCCATCACCACACACTGCTCCCATGCACTCAACACCCCCACTACCATTCACACATCCCCAGTGTCCTCTCCCAGTGTGTCTGTGAGCCCTCCTCCCAAAGTACACAAACGCAGGCACACACCCACCCAACAGCCATCCACCTCACAACAGCCTCCGGCCCATGCACCTTCACCCAAATTCAGCAGACGTACACCTACAACCACTACCTCTACCTCCACTCCCAAACCCCCTCCATCTTCCCGTCCCAGTGTGTCTAAGAAACTCTTCCTGGCTAACATTGACCTCTTCCCTACACCTCCCCCTGTCCTTCCCCTAGGGTCACGCTTTCCAGGTCCCAGCCCAGCACCTCAGCCACCAAATCCCCAGGCACAGTGGTGCCAGCAACTGCGGGGTCATGGAGTGTGCCACCCATCAGGGCTGCCATTGTGCCGCGTAGCGAGGGCAAGGATATTCCGCCACCTGCCAAGGTGAAAAAGGTCCCACATCCCGGAGTGAGAAGCCAAGAGTACCAGCCACCAAGGTCTCAGCAAAAACCAAAGGGGATAGTGAAAAGACAACTGCGGCACCATCAAAGCTGGGGAAGGGCCAAAAGTTGAAGAGCAGATCATCAGAGGGCATGGTGGCACCGACTGAGGGACCAGTGTCACACTTTCTGTCCACGACCACGCCAACCTGTACAGCTGCAAATACCGCTAGCTGCCCCGCCACCACAACCGCCACCACAACCGCCACCTGCACCGTCACCTGCACCGCCCCGGCACGTCTACAGCATAAGCGATAGTCCGCATCATCTTCCCCAGTGGGCAGCCGTCCAAGGCTGCACGAAACATCCTTCCGTGTCCTTCTGCAGGTGCTGACCCATTCACCGCCACCAGCACTGCCGTCAGCACCGCCGCAAGCAACGCCGCAAGCACCACCACAACAGATACCGCCGCAAGCACAGCCAAAACAGACACCGCCGCAAGCACCACCACCTCCACCGACCCTGGCATGTCTACAGCCTCAGAGACAGTCCCCAGCATCTTCCCCAGTGGGTAGCCATCCAAGGCTGCAGGAAACATCCTGCTGTGTCCCTCTGCAGGTGCTGACCCTGTTCCCTGTAGTGGTGGACACACTGCTGCTTGACGTGTCCTGGGGACAGAGGGATGGGCCCGCTGGGTGGGTGCTGTGCTGGTGTTTCCTGAGGGGGGAGGCTCTGTGGTGGCATGTGCCAGTGTCAGGTGAACTGACTGTCCCGAGGTCCAAGATGGGCCAGGCTGGTCATCTTGATCCATCACTGTGAGCCTCTTCTGTGGGGGGAGTGGACATGTCTGGAACCTCCTGTCCGGTGACGTTGGGTAGGGCTCCTGCAGGGGTGTAAAGGCATGATTATTACATCTGTGTGTGCCATTGTGTGCAATAGGTGGTTGACCATGTACTCCAGTGCTTGCATTCTTGTCTAGGACTTTGTGTGATAATTGGTTTGGGGTCTGTGTGGGTATCTGTAGTGGACATGCTTTGGTGATGGGTGGCCATGCTTTGGTGTTGCATGCAGGGCTTGGTGTTGGGATGGGTGGGTTGTGATAGTGGGACAGTTGTGAGGTGTTGGAGTGAAGGGGGTGAGAGTGAGGGTGGGGTATTTGATGGCATGCAGGTAGGGTGGGGGATGTAATAGTAAAGATCTGACTTACCAGAGTCCATTCCACTTGCTACTCCTGCGAGGCCCTCAGGAAGCAGTATAGCCAAGACTTGCTCCTCCCATGTTGTTAGTTGTGGGGGAGGAGGTGGAGGTCCGCCGCCAGTCCTCTGTACTGCAATCTGCTGTCTTGAGATCACGGAACGCACCTTCCCCCGTAGGTCGTTCCACCTCTTCCTGATGTCATCCCGTGTTCTTGGATGCTGTCCCACTGCGTTGATCCTGTTGACGAATCTGCGCCATAGCTCCATCTTCCTAGCAATGGAGGTGTGCTGCACCTGTGATCCGAATAGCTGTGGCTCTACCTGGATGATTTCCTCCAACATAGAGAGAGCAGCTGCAGCAACCATGGAGGAGACAGGCAGTGCTGGCAGAAAGAGGAAAATTTAATTTTCTGACAAGGAGTTGGAGGTGCTGACAGAAGAATGCTGCCTGCACCCTGATGAACTTTTCGGAAAGGCAGCAATGAGTGTCCCAGAAACTCATAAGAAAAGATTATGGCAGCAGATACAGGAGAAAATCAATGCCATAGGGGTAAGCCACCGCACCCTCAAGGAAATCCGCAAAAGGTGGTACGACCTGCGTTCCAGGACCAAGGAGAGGGTTGCGGAGTGCATGAGGGAGATGAGGGGCACCGGAGGAGGCCCATCCACCGTACCACAACCCACAGCCCTGGTAAGTATGGTGGAGCAGACATTGGAGCCAGAGGTCATACTGGGCATGGGAGAACTGGACAGTTCAGCGCCTGGGACATCAAAAAGTGAGTACCATGAGATATGCTTTGACACCCGCAAATGCAGTATACACACTATCCCAGTGCACAGCAGCAGGCACCACCAGACTAGCTCCATTCCAGTCTAGCAACCTCTAGAATAGTGCATTATGGGCAACGTAGTATAATAGTCCAAATATAGGCAAATGTTTATTATGAGGCATAAAACAGTTGTGCGAGACTGACAGTGTATCCGCTATGTCCCTCAGGTCTCCCACAAGACACCCCCAGCAGCGACATAAGGCAGGGAGAGGAACATGTGCCAGACCCACTGCAGGAGGCTGCCGGTGACATAGCTTGCCCAGCAGAACACCACCAGGGTCCATGGAAGATCCAACGCAGGCCATGGGGGCAGCAGAAATAGCACCAGGGCCCAGCCCCACAGAGAGGTGCACAGAGCCATAAGCCAGAGCAGTGCGCAGACGCCAGTGCAGAGTTCAGTCGGTGCCCCAGGATGATGTAGGAGAAGCAGAGTTTGCGGGCTTGGAGGCATCGCTCATTCAGGGTCAGCGCCTGCAAAACAGAAACCTGAACAGACTGCAGACCACAATGACACATGGGATGGCAAATGTGCACAGTCAGTTCAGCCACATGAACCAACATCTGGGGAACTTAACACAGGGCATTGAACATTTGGTGACTGAACTTGTGGCAGACAGAGCACCGGCAAGGCGCAGGGAGTGCCACACTGCCGCACGCTTTGACAGACTGGCAGCATCTATTGGGCGTCTTGCCACTAACACAACATGCCTGTCAAGGCGTACAGTGAGCCTCCAGGTGGAACTTGGGAATTTTGCAGGGGATGTGGCACGAGGACTTGGACACATCAGCCATGCGGTGGACTTTATGGAGAGCAGGCAGGCTGCAAGGGGCACAGGGGAGACCCCGCAGGACAGCGAGGAGTGGTCGACCATAAGTAGTGTTTCTGCTAGCGAGTCCCGTGTGCTGCGGAGTAACAGTGCACGGCAGGGGTCAGGGGACCCACCAGGAATGAGCCATGGTGACCGCAATAGGAGGAGGGTGTGAGCCACCAAATTGTCCTGTGAATAAGGCACATGAATTTAAGGTGTCTTAAATTACATTTAACAAATCATGACTGTGACATACAGCAATATTCTATCTTTACATAGTTTAGAAATAAAAAGGTTTTGTTTGTTTCACTACATAACTGGGATTTGTGTGTCTGACATTAGTGAGTGTGGTGACGGTTGCCACGTACCTGCCAAAGTATTGGGTTGCAATGTGGTTCCGTCTCTGTCGCCCTCATTTGCGATACTTCTATCCCCAGGCTGTCGGTGTGGTAGCTCTTGCTCCTCATCCTCCGTGTCCGTGTCTTCAGGGGTGAGATGTAGCCCACATCTGGTGGCAATGTTGTGTAGGATGGCACAGGCGGCAACTTTCTTGCATGCTGTTTCTAGGGCATACTGGAGTGCACCTCCACTTTTGTGGAGGCATCTGAATCTTGCCTTTAACAAGCCAAAGGTCATCTCCACAACAGTTCTGGTCCACCGATGTGCACTGTTATATCGCCTCTCGTTCTGATTGCCAGGTGTTAGATACGGGGTGAGGATCCATGGTCTCAGGGCATATGCACTGTCACCTGTTTGACAAAAAAGGCACATTTAGCAGGGCATCACAGGGTTACACAGTGGCCTGTATGTATGGCTTCAGGGTGTAGTCAGCAATACCTAATAGATATCCGTCTCCAAACTCCCCACGTTCTAGGCATTGGTGTATCCCACTGTGCCTGAAAATGTATGAGTCATGTGTACTCCCTGGATATTTAGCTACAATGTCAGTAATGACATTATGGGTGTCACATACCACCTGGATGTTTAGTGAGTGGGTCCATTTCCTATTGCAGAACACATATTCCAGATTTGCAGGTGGGCAAATTTGTATATGTGTCCCGTCCACACACCCTATTACATGGGGGAAGTTGGCAATTCTGTAGAAGTCCAACTTGGTGCTGTTGATTTCTGCCTCATTCCTGGGTAGGTATATATATCTGGACATGTGTGTGAGTATGGCATCTAGGAAACATCTGAAGTATCGTGAGAGTGCACTTTGGGATACCACACCTGCCACAGCAATCACCCCCTGATAGCTACCCAAGGCCAAGAGGTGCAGTGAGCATAGCACTTGAACATGTGTAGGGATGGCGCTGCCGCGCATTGTCTGTCGTTCAAGCTGAGGATTCAGTAGTTCAATTAATTCTAAGATTGCAGCACTGCTCAGTCTATATTTGTCATATATCTCCTCCTCAGTTTGTTGGAATAGTGTCTGCCTGGCTCGGTATATCCTCTCCTGTCTCTGCCTCCTCCTCCTCTGCTGGGCGGCCTGGACTCTCCTCCTCCATGCTATCACGTACAGTTCAGCCATTTTGAGTAACCCAGATGCCTTCTGGGTCTCCTTTTATACTTTGGTTCTGGTTACCACCTGCTCTGAATCAGTGGTATTCTGGATGTGCAAAATGGGCTTTTTGCGACTAGTCACAATTTGCGACTGGCTTTTGCATATGGTTTGCGACTTGCAAATTGCGACTTCCTATTTGTGGGTCGCAAAATCAGGTCGCAATTTTTGCGAGTCGGTAATGGGTCGCATCGCTATTTGCATTTCAGAAATGGGATTTTTGCATCCCATTTTGGATTTTGTGAGGTCGCAAATAGCGAATCGAGCCATTTGCGATTCGCAAAACTTTGCTACATCTGGCCCTAAACTTCTACCACGTTCACCGGCAATGTACCAGGCTGAAGCCTTAAATAAAGCACAGAGTGATCAAGAATGTCTTGTTTGAGAACAGAGTGCTGGCCTAGGCAAAAACAGTTAGATAGATGAAAATAAAACAAGAGCATAAAATAGGTTATTGTCATTATAATAAAGTAAAGCTGAATAAAATATATCTAGGTTAAAGTGCACAGCGGCGTAGTGTGTTATAATAACGTGCATGGAGCTATAACTAAAATGACTACACAACACCAGATCCCTGCCCTTTGCCCTGCAGATAGCGCATTGGAACACTGGAACATAGAAAGCTGCACTGCACAGCCTTACTTTTTTGCCCCCATTGCCCCTTATTGATATTTACCCTG